>NW_028324302.1:6022500-6622500 GCF_058129835.1 Hydra viridissima
AAGACTATGTACTTATTTATTAACATTTTTGTATTTGCGCTATAAATATTTGATGTTTGGACCTATTTTTTGTGTTTAACATTTATATATATATATATATATATATATATATATATATATATATATATATATATATATATATATATGTATATATATATATATATATATATATATATATATATATATATATATATATATATATATATATATATATATGTATATATATATATTATAAATTTGAACATGTAAATTCTCTTTATATGTTGTGGAGTTAAAGAGTTATTTGTATTTTTTGTAAATGATTATGATATATATTACTATTATTATTATTATTATTATTATTATTATTATTATTATTATTATTATTATTATTATTATTATTATTATTATTATTATTATTATTATTATTATTATTATTGCTATTATTATTATTGTTATTATTTTATTCATATAAGGATTTGATTTTTGTATGGTTATTAAGTTTTCTTAAGGAGATATTGTGTTAGTTTCAAAATTTATTTGATTTTTTTTTTTAATGCAATTGTGTCTAAAATATTCCACAGCTTTGCAATCTCACATCTTTGTTCAACTTTATTATACAAATGAATATACCCTTTAAAATTATCTTTAGTACATCTACTAATAGTAGTTTTTTAAAAATGAGTTTTCAGTTTTAATTTACATACATAAAGTTGAATGTCTACAACACTTGATATATACAGTTTACCTTCATTATACCCCATAAACCTCATTGTATATGATGTTCTATACATAGTAAATTTAACTACATACATACATACATACATACATACATACATACATACATACATACATACATACATACATACATACATACATACATACATACATACATACATACATACATACATATACACTGAACTGATAAAATCTATTCTTATATAGCTCTATACCTTATACAGTTAAGTATACATAAAATGGTTATGAAATGTCAGAAGTAAATAAATATGTCAGTAAAGTCAGTATTACAGATGTAGTGAAGAAGAAAAAACCAAGCAAACATTATGTAATTTAAATTTTTTTTGTTGATCATTCACTGATGTTAATGTTTTACCAATTTTAAAGTTTTAAAATGAATCTAGTCACAAGATTCTTTTAGGTTTACATGATTAATGTACTTTGGTCAGATGGCAAGCAGCAAGTTATTTGTAGACGTTATTGCAAGTTCTTTGATCTACAGGTAAATATTATATATATATATATATATATATATATATATATATATATATATATATATATATATATATATATATATATATATATATATATATGTATATATATATATATAATTTTTTAAAATTTTAGTTCTTTTTTAAGTATTTAACCTTTATAATAAATAAGAATAATTTATTTATATAATACTATATTAATATACTTATTTAAAAAAAACAGGTAAGTCTGATTGATGCTTTCCCAGTTGAATCTGGAGAAGTTAATCCAACTCAAAGAATATTACCATTTTTGCCAGGTACATTTACTATTTTTATGTAATAAACCCCTTTTTCATTAGAAAATTTTGGATTTGTTAAAAAAACAAAACATTTAAAATCTATCAGACTTGATGATTTATTTTTAAAAAGGATACTTAATAAGATATACACATGGGTCTGATAAAAACCAGATTACTTCTCCTTTTTAAATTTCAGTTTATTAAGTTTAGTTTTAATTTTTAGGGAAAATTTTTTTTGGAAGGAGTAATGTAAAAAATGTTGCTGTTAAAAGGAAGGATTTGCTTACAGAATACCTTCAGGTAAGATTTTATACAAATTTTATATCTTAATCCTAAAAATATTGATACCTTCAGGTAAGATTTTATACAAATTTTATATCTTAATCCTAAAAATATTGTACTAAACTCTTAAATATGGAGAATATTATGCATATTATACATTGAAATATATTATATATAAGTGATAAAAAATAACCTCAAAAAATGTTTCAACAACAAACAATTATAAATACATGGTGGCTACAGTCCTGGAATGTCCTGAAATGTCCTGGAATTTTTTTTTCTAAATCAAGTTAAAAAGTTACTAATAACATTGAAGTAATATAAATTTTTTTTTGCAAATGTATATATATATATATATATATATATATATATATATATATATATATATACAGCCAAATTATTTTAAACTCTGATATTAATATAATATTTTATTCTATAATTCAATCAATGTGAATAAATTTAATGTAAAGATAATTGATAATATTTAACAGGATATTAAAATGTCCTGGAAAATTCGACAAAATGTCCTGGAATGTCCTGGAATTGTCCTGAAATTTAACTTTTAAATTTTTGTGGCCACCATGAAATATCAAAAATATCCTGTTGAATCATAATTTTCAAAGGATTGAACCTTTTTACTGGTATTTTTGTTTTTTCACCTTCTAGAAACTCATTGGTCTGCCTGAGAAAATATCACAGTGTAGCTTAGTAATTGATTTCTTTGAAGTTACTCCTGAAGATATTGAGACTTTGACAAGGTTAAAAATTGTTCTAAATTAATTTCAGCTTTTCTAAATTAGGAGTTACACAAGTACTTTTATTTTTAAAACTGTTTTTAAAATTTATTGGTATTTCCATGTAAAAGTATCAAGTCATGCAATTCAAATTAAGTTATTTTTAAATTTACTAGATCAAATTAAAGTATTACAAATCCCTTAATCTAAGTGCACAACTATAAGTAATTCTAAAAACATGGCTATTTAGGTTTCTGATAAAATTAGTTTTTACTGCTAAAAAAGCAGCCATTTAAAATTCTTGTTTTGTCTCTCTGTTATGTTTATGTTAAATGTCAAATTTTTATTTGTATGCATTACAAATTTTTTGCAAATTCCTAAGCTATCAGAACCAAAATACAAAATAAACCTTAGGAACTGAATTTTTGCATAAATTCACTAAAATATCCTAAATGCAAAGAAATGTTGATGGTAGTGGGGCTGCTAGCTCAAACATGTTCAAGTTCGAACATTCGAACTTTGCGCCAAAATTTTAACGTTCAGGTTCGAACTTTTTTTTGCTGAAAAGTTCAAAATTTCAGAAGAAATGCCTATAAAATTAAAACATTAAGTAAAAATAAAACATGGCTACTTTCAAAGACATTAGCACATCCAGAAGATCTGAGTTTTGGGATTATTTTGAATTTTCCCAAGAGCTGCAACAAGCCAAATGTAAAATTTGTAAAGTTTCATTAAAAACTCCTGGCTCAACAACAAGCACTATTACAAGACACTTAAAAATGAAGCATAAAATTGGCATTATTAAATGTAATACCTTGGCCTCTGAGGCTGTTGAAATTAGTCATGTTCCTAAAATACCAAGAATTGAAAACTTTTTTAGTTCTGGGATTAAAACTTTACCTGAAATCTTGAGTAGATTGACTGCTATTGACGGAATAAGTTTTACAACCATTGCTAACAGTGATCAGCATTTCATGCTCAAGGATAGAATTTGCGATCAAGGATAAATTTGCGATCAGCATTTCATGCTCAAGGATAGAATTTGCCCAATAGTCATCAAACTGTTCGTGATTTAGTGATGAAATACTTTGAAATAATCAAGATGCAAGTAATTACTTCATTTAAAAAAGTCATTTTAACTAATGGTAAATTTAGCCTAAGATTTGACGAGTACACATCAGTTATTTTATTTGCGAATAAAATAAAAAGAAACTCTATAGCAAATTTTGCTACCAATCTTATTCAAAGATTATTCCAGTCTAGCGAGGAAGACTCTGGTACTGATGGAGAAATCAATAACAGTGATATAACTGATGATATGAAAAATACTAACATTAAATTGACTTTAGCTCAAGAACTTAAATGTTTCAAAACATCTGATTTTCAAATGACAGTAGACAAAGGTGAACTTGGATCTAACTTCATTAAAAAGGAAATGGCTCTTTTTGAAGCCAGCAAATCAAGACCCAAAAATTTAGAAATGCTTTTTAATGCTCTTAAAACTATTCCTCCAACATCTGTGGAGTCTGAAAGGGCTTTCTCTAGCCTAGGATTATTTGTGACAAAAATAAGGAACTCATTACAGGATGATATATTAGATGCATTAACATTTTTAAAACTAACTTTTAAAAATACTGAGTGATGTTGTTTATTCTAAAATAGACAATTTTTTCAGGTTAAATGTAGTGAAAATGAGAAGTGGGTCTCAATAATAAACAGTTTTGTTTTTAGATAAATAGCTCTAAGTAAACAGTTTTAATGATAGATAAATAAACGGTTTTGTTTTTAACTTGTACTCTTTTATTTTGCGTGTTTAGTACATTAAAAAAAAATCGAAAATGTTCGAACTTTTTTCCCAAATAGTTCGAACATGTTCAAGTTCAAACTTCAAAAAAAAAATTTGAATTGGCAGCCCAAGATGGTAGGCCATAAAATTTTTACTAAAATATTTTTCTAATGTTTCATGGAACTTTTTTGTAAAAATTAAAAACTGGTCTGTCATTGTTATAAAGTAATTTGTATTTGAGTTTTAATAACTTTTTTCAAGTTAATTTTTTGCTGCTTTTTAGTATTTTACTACTTGTTAATTTCTTTGCTGCTTTTTAATGTAACCTCCTAAATATATATATATTAAATCTAGAAATTCCAAATTGAATTAAAGTTTAAAAAAGTAAAACATTCCAAGTTAACTTACAATTTGATGGCTAAATATTTGAAAAAATAATTAAAAATTTTATAAATATATATCATAATTTCTTTTTTCTGCTTCCTGTTACATTTTTTTTGTTAATTATTTTTCCAAACCCACCAATTAAAAAGCTAATTACATTAATTAGTGAATTTGGAAGAGTCTTTCACTAAAATACAGGATGTGAAAGAATTTTTTAAACTGCAAAAAGATTTACAGGAATTTTTTGTTTAGAGATAAAGTCTGTTAATCAAATAAACATTAGATAGATATTAAGACTATATTGTATTATCATGAATATGTAGTTACTAAGCTTAACATTGTCTATTATTTGCATAAACTTAAGTACCTATATCAAAACTAATCTATGGGTTTAAAACTAATAATGTTGTTATAGCTTGAATGTATGATTGGTTTTAATATTTACTTTAAGTTTAAAATTAATTACGTATAATGAATCTGTTCTGTTAATATTATCACTTTTTACTGATAGTAAATAAGGAAATAATAATAACATGCATTAAAAGGGAATTTAAGTTTATATAATTTAGTTTAACAATAGAAACTTTTAATTCAGCAGAAAGGATAAGAAAAGATTTCAAAAGTGTGATGAGCCAATATGAAATACAAATGCTTTTCAAACAAACAAGTGAAAAAATATTTCAGAATAAACACATTTTGGTTAAAGTTGCAGTATCAGATGCAATGATCATGTCAACCTTGTTGATATTGTTACATGCAGGTATGATTCACTATAATAGCTTGCTACAGCTAGTGTAAAAAAAAAAATATGAAGATGAAATTTTCAGGTCCTTATAATGCATATTAGACCATGGTCACTAAGGAATAACATAAGTTGGGTTAGATTGTGAAATAGAACCCAATTAATGTCATCTATAAAACTGAAAGTGTTTCTTGAATAACAGCAAATTGGGCTTATGGCATTAATAATGTTAGTTTTAACTCTATAGTTAACAAATATGTTTCTCCCTTTTTTTTTAGAAATGAAAAATTAGTGTTTTTTTTTGTCAATAAATCTATTTTGAAACTATTATCAAAACAATGATTCAAAATAGATTTAAAGTGCAATCCAGTAAATTTATGAGTATATTTAAGTTCCAAATAATCTTGGGAAGTATTTTCAATATATTCTTAATCCTAGACTCTACACAATTTTTATAATTCTAACATAAATAGAGTTAACAAATAAAAATGACATTTTATTTATTTTAAAAAGCTGATTTTAGTAAATAAATGATAAAGCTCTATTTATTTCACAAAGCTTGTGAGATTTGTTAACCCTGTCAGGCAAAAGTGAGACATTTATTTTATTTTCAGAATTTTGCTATAATACAATATCAATAATTTTTTTTTGCTGTTGTTGCTTGATTTGAATTATCATTCTTTGATTTTAAATTATCTCCTACCACTTAATCAAAGATTGATAAAACAACTGATATTTTTTTTTAAATTACTTTTGCTTTAATAACTTAAAAAACTTGTTTTCTTTTTATTAAAACTATTATTTGGATATAGTTATTTAAGTTTTTCAGTGCTCTCAAGTTTTTCCTGATCTATTTTACAAAACTGTTTGAATTTTAAGATGCCACAATGTTTTTGAAAATAGTAGACATTCCAGTTAAGATAACTTATGAATTGTGTAAAAGTAAGTTGCTACAGAAATTTTAAAAAAATTGTAATTTTGAAAAAGTTTGGCAGAGACTTATATTGAGAATAAATCATAATTAACTTTTTAAAGAAAGTATAGGAGAAAAAAAGAAAGATATTTTTCTCAATTTTGTTTTCAGAAGCTTAACTTATATGAATCAAAAAGTTTTTGCAAAGTTGGGTTCTTTTTTTTTTTTGTCACTGTAGCAAAGACAGTATAAAACCAAAAAAAGAAAAAACAGCTAACAAGATATCTGAGCCAGTTCTTCTTGAACGATATGTTGTTGTGGAAAACTTTAAAAAAACAGAGAAGAATCAGGTATTTACTTGTTTATTATTTATTTCCAGATTAATTACAAACTAAGATCTAAACTTACATGAGCAATAATTTTTAAAAAAATTTAAATAAATATGCATGTTAAAATGGTTAACTGTAAATACATGCCCACTGCAGATAAATAAGACATGTCCACTGCAGATATTGCTTTTAACACTTGCTTTAAATACAGAGATGGTGATTAAATTTAAAAGGTTTTATTGAGTTTGTACCAGGGCTGTGAAGTCAGTAAACCACTGTTCCGACTCAGACTCCTTGATTTTATCATGGACCAACTCTGACTCCTTCATAAGTAACCAATTTGAAACAACAAATTTTCTGTAGTAAAATGGTAACATTGGCTATTTCATCACCATGATACAAATAATCCAACCACTTAGTGCTTTAAACAATATTTATTAGAAAATAATTTCTGAACATACAACCTTTCTGAATTCTTGTTATGCAATAAACTCTTATGCAGTCACTAATAAAATTATGAATTTCTCAAAATTATTTTTGAAACATTGTCAGTTAGACAGAAAGAATTTGTTCTTCTTTAAGTTCATACTCTTGAGGAATCTTTTCCACCAAAAACTGGAGAAATTTGCTGGTGTGATTAGATTCATTTTTTTCAAAAACAAATCGGGCATTGGTTTCAAAATAGTTCACTCTGTAAAGAAGTGTCCCTTGAGAAATTCTTTAAGTTCTTCTTTTTGTTTAACAGCTTCTTCAATCACTAATTTTCTAATACTCTCTCTCTCCAGAGAAACAAAGTTAATTGAATACTTACAGTCTTTCTGTTTGTGGAGCAACTCTTTGGTGCTTGGTGGTGGCACGCCTAGCTTTCTACTAAGAATATGTAGCACAGTGCCAGACAATTTAAGTCGGGAGTTAGGGGATCATGAAGTTATATAGTTTAAGGGAATGTAGAGGAGAGCGCAAGGGAGGTGATATATGATTCTCAGTGATAAGCAGCAAAATACCCTATTGCTTATCACTGTTTTAAAGGCCTAAAACTAACATGTCAAACTCCTTGCCCTACAGTTGTTGCAAACTACAATTCTCATTGTGTCTGGATATCCTATAGTTATCAGAGCATCCTGGGACTTGTAGTTTTGTAACAACTGGAAGGCTACAGTTTGGCACTTGTGCTTCAGACTGACAGAACATAAAATATTTTAATGAGTAACATAAAATCTATATAAAAATTATGAAACTTTGAAAGATTTTAAGCTGGAGTCGGAGTTGGTACAATTTTTCTGACTCCAACTCCAGGCAAAATGAGCTCTGACTTTACAACTCTGACTTCAACTCCACAGCCTTAGTTTGAACTTGTAGTATTTATTCATTATGGAAATAAATTTAAAGTCATTTCAAAGTTATAAATTTAGTGTTAAATAATAAAAAGTTCTTTAGAAAATAACAAAAGATTTTCTATATAGAAACCTTCTTATAGGTTGCACTATCAGTAGGTGATATAGTTGATGTAATTGAGAAGCATGAAAATGGTTGGTGGTTTGTCAGTATTGAAGATGAGCAAGGATGGGCACCAAGTTCATACCTAGATCCACTTGAAGGAAATAAGGATACAATGGAAGAATCAATTTATGGCATGGGTAAAATCTCAATTTTAATTCTATCATCTTATTCTGATAGTTGTATAAAGATTTTGTTTTCTCTGACCTATATTTGCAAACTATTTTAGTTATCTAAGTTTTATCTGGGCAGTAACTTTAAATACACAATTTATTTGGCTGATAACTTTAAATACACATTTGAAATTAAAGTAAAGTAGTATGAAAAAGATTATAATTAAATGTTTTTTTAAACCACTTTATTAAATTTTTCATTTCTTTTTTCTTATTTATAAAGAGATCAGGTGAGAAAGAAAATTTTACACTTAATTTTTTGTAACTTTTTTAACTACTTAATTTAATGAAGTTTTGTCTGCATGAATCAAGAATTTAAGGAGACCATGGTTAAAAATCAGGTTATGTTGGAATATCCTGAATTATAGTTAATATGAGCAAAGTGTTAAACTTACTTTTATGTATTTTTATTGAAATCTATCTACAATTTATTCAAAACAACATTTTTTCTAAACTAGAGAGCACACACATGTCAGAATAGCAAAAAAAGCCGAATTTTTACAAAAATACAGCCAATCTGATAAAAAATGAATTTTTTAAATATCTTACTCGATCATGCTTAATCTTTGTAAATTGACCTTATTATGATTAAGTTCTTAAGGATATATACACATTTGTAAGGACCAATAATTTTAATATCAAGATCATTTATGAAATTGTAAAAACTCAAATTTTCACTAAATTTTTGCCTATTTTCTTAACAATATGCATGATGTATTGATAAAAAAATTTGTTCAGTATAGTTGGAAAATGATTGCAGTATATAACAGTTTTTTAGTTTTTGGTAACTAAATTTATGTAATTGACAAAAAAGTTACTTCAAATAGACACAATTTTATCATAAAAATAGGCCATTTTTAGCAACTTATCTAATGATATCCAGCTGTATACAACCTAATTTTACGGAAATGTCATAATATAATCCATTTTCAGTTGTTTAAAAGTAAAAACTGGACCGTAAATGACCATCCTAGAGAAAGGTGTTATCAAAAACTTGGTAACACTTTTCTCAAGGATGGTCATTTATGGTCCAGTTTACAAAAATTAAGCATAATCAAGTAATATTTTTAAAAAGTTCATCTTTTATAAGATTGGCCGTATTTTTGTAAAAATTTAATTTATTTTTGCTATTCTGATGTGCGTGGAGCATTTGACTAACATCAAATTTCTGGTGTAAATTTTTTGAGTAAAAATCTTCTTTTTTTTTTTTTTAATATTCATGTTTTGCTTTTTATTTCATAGAGTTCTTGTTTTATATAATTTGTTGCTAATTTTATCCTTTTTTTATCTGAATCATTTTTAATAAAATTCTTAAATAAAGTTATCTTGTTATAATATTGTTGTTAGAACAAGATAACTTTAATTCAAGAATTTTATTTAAAATGTTATTTTAATTTGCATTTCAACAAACCTAATCATCTGTTATAATTTACCCCAATGATAGGGCCTTAAAAACATTTTTACTTAAATTTATAATAATTTTTTTTTTTGTAATGAATGTGTCTTGTTTTAACTTTTTTTTCTACTTAATCTTTTACAAATCACACTTTTATAGAGAAATCTTTTCAATAATTTTAAAATAAAATCCTAAAGGTTCAATTATCCCCTTTGTAAAATTAACAAAATTTTAAGGTTGAGCAGTTTTTTGATTTTAACTTGATTAATTGATTTTGTAATTTTTTTTCTGTTGTTTGAAATTTAGAAGAAAAGTTTATTTGTACTAAGGCATTTAAAGCAATGCAATCAGATGAACTTTCTTTGGCAATCGGAGATGTTGTTCTTGTGTTAGGGAAGTGTTCAGATGGCTGGTGGAAAGTCAGGTTAAGTTCTTTAGCTTTTAAAACTATTGTATTGTAAACATGCTCTTTTACAAGTAAGTTTAACTAAGTTAATAGTTCAAAAAGCTAGAGAAAAGCAATTGCCACAAAAAGACTAGTAAGCAAAAGTAAGTATATATAGTATAAAAGGAAAAAAAGACCTTTGATAAGGTTCATTTAAATAGTTAATTTGTTTGAACTTTTATTAAAGATTGAAGCGTGATGCTGAAAGAGATTATGAAGGCTTTGTACCAGCAACACACCTTGACAAAGTTCCTAAAGAAGTAGAAGCAGGATATATTCGACAATCTAGAACTTTACAATCACAAGGTAATTTTGAAGTATGAATATCATATCTTTGTTATCATTTTATAATTTTTTTTTTTTTTTTTTTCCTTTTTAATTATTTTATTAGCGTTTTCAATCTTCTATTCAGGCTTTGTTCCTCCACCACGAAAAGCTTCTGTTAAGGTTGGTGTTAAGTTATTATAATGTATAATATATAGTTGTATTGTTATAATATTATATGTTATATAGTATTATACTAATAAACAATGAGTTTAAAGTTTGTCCTATGTAACTTTGTACTGTTGCATTAATCTTCTATTCTTTTTTTTTTTAATTTATTTAGAAAAAAGTCACTCTGCCATCCACAAATTTAACTCATGTTGAAATGAATAATAAAAGGAACTTTTTGGCAGAGGAGAGCCAAATAGAAGAAGAGGAGTCATTATATGTTGCAACCACTGACATTAAGGTGTTAAGTGATAAGAAGCTTGACATCATGGAAGGTGCACCTATTGTAGTTATAGAGAAATCACCAAATGGGTGGTGGTATGTTGAAGTTGATGGTGAAAAAGGATGGATTCGATCTGAGAAGACTCATCGGAAACGTATAAAGAAGTCTTTAATAGACCAAATAAAAAAACAGAATCTTACCAGTTTGGAAGAAGAAAAAGAAACTTATATAACATTAGCAGATTTTAATGCCTCTGAGAACACATGCATCTCTTTTGTTAAAAATCAGCTTGTTGAAGTAATTAAAAAAGATGATGTTGGATGGTGGTTTATTAAAATTGGTAATCAGGAAGGGTGGGCTCCATCAACTTATTTAGGAAAAGTATCTTCTAAAGAAAATAATGTAAATCTTAATAAGACAACCTCCTCAGTTAGTGAAAATGAAAATATGCGAGTGTCAGAGCTTGAGAGAAAAAAATATTATACTCAACCAATTAAGGGTAATGTTAAACATGAAACAAGTATTCCTGAAATTGTGCCCAAACCTTCTCCGCGCCCAAAGTCCAGTCTTGAAACTATTTCTAAAACACCAGTTAATATTAATTCTCAGTTTCCTAATGTTAGAAAAACTAGTGATAACAAACCTGTTTTTGGAAATAAGCCAATTGTGGTTGATAAGTGTATTAAATCTGACAAATCTTTAACAAAGTCAGTTGAGATTGAACAAAAATCAAGCTGCATTGTGAATTCATCTCAAACAAACCTTAAGGTTTCTGCAGCCCCTCCTCGTCCTCCACCTCCAAAATTTAAGGAATCAAGCTTACAAGCTACCTCGAAGCCAATTCCAGCAATCCCAGTAAAAGAAATCTACATTGCAATTGGAAATTTTGAAGACAGTGATGAAGGAATGTTAAGCTTAAAAAAAGGTCAACTTGTAAATGTTTTAGAAAAAGATGATGGTGGGTGGTGGTATGCAAAAGTTGATAATCGTTCAGGCTGGGTACCTTCTAACTTTTTAATGCTATCTAGCTAAGAAATGCTTTTAAATTATTGCATAAATCCTTTATGTTACAAAGTTGACTTAAGTTTTTGTTGTAGTTGCATTTAATTTATATTTCTTATACTGTTTTTACTGTGTTTTTGATATTACTGATCTTTAAAAGATTTTTTTACTACTATTTTGTTACGGGTTTTTTAACCACTACTTTGTTACAGTTTTTTTTATTATTTAATGCACTATGCTATTTTTATAAAAAATTGTGTAAAAATAAATAGTTAAGAATTTTCGATTTTGATTTTAAAGTGATTATGGACATCTTTAATGCAAGTAAAAAAATATTTAGTTTATGCAATGGATAGGAAGGTTCTCTTGGGCAAAAGTTTTATCCTCACAATTTTCTGCTTGATACTTAGCTTACACATTAAACTGATTGTAAATAATATTCCATGTGTTGCTTTTTGAGTTTGGGAATAAGAAGGAGTCTAAGGGTCAATAAGTATTCAAGGGTTAACATGGACTGAGTATTAGGAGAAAATTGCGAAGAGAAAAGATTTAATATCGAAAATTTAATGAATTATATCAATCTGAAACCGGATGATATAAATTTTGTCAAACCAGAAGATTTAAAAATGACAAAAATTGTGTTTTTAAGTCTATATATACAAAAATCTATATCTTCAACTTTTGCTCCAGTGTATTTTCCATTCCACTATGTTTAGTTGCAAATAAGTGATGAGAGGTCTATAAGATTTTTTTTCTTCTGCATTGATTTCTCAGTAATTTGCCCAACTAATAGTAATTCCCACTTAAAATTACTGCAATTAAAATATTGATGTGTATGTAAATGGGATGCAAATATTTATTCAAAAAAATATTTGCATCCCATTTACATACACATTTTTCACTAAATGATTATTTAACTTATTTATAGCCAATTGTAAAACTCTCTCTTTTTGTTTACTTATTAATTTGCTGTGAAATAATTTATCTCAAAATTAGCCTTTTTATTTTTTACAACAATAAAAAAAGTTTTTTTTTGTTTTTTTTTTTTTTTTGTTTTAGTTGTTTTAAAGTGTAGCATTCATGATTAAAGCTTAAAAGGACTTGTACAAATTATCTATATTTTTTTAAAATTTGAGTTGTTAATGAGGAATCCTAAAGAGATTTTTAAACCAATTATTTAATGATATAATCCTTTTAGCTAATATATTAAGCTTTTGTCACAATTTACCTCTTAACTACTAACACTTGTAGATTTTATTCAATTTTCAAAAGGTATGTATTTATTTGTGATTATTGTACCAACAATAAATTTTAATTTCATTTCAACTAACTCAATGTTAATGATCAACTTATTGGTTTTTAAAAGTTAAGTAACTAATATGCAATCCATAAAAATTTAAATCTGTCGATGTATTGATGTTGGCTCCAACAATGTCTTATAGAAATTTATGAAAATGCAGTTTTACATTTTTTTGTTGAGTTTCACTCATGCAGTTTTTGGTTATAAACCTGTTGTTCTCATTCATGGTGTCCTCAGTGATGCAGCACATCTCAGTGATATGAAAGATATGGTTGAAAAGCATCACCCTGGTACCAAAATCATATTGTTAAAACTTTATCCTGAATTGGAAAGCTTTGTCCCTCTTCCTAGACAGTTGCGATTTTGGAATGAAAAAATAAAACCAATCATGCAAGAAAATCCTGATGGAGTTCACCTAATTTGTCATTCACAAGGTGTTAAAATTTTAAAAGTAAACTTTTTTTTATATTCCTACGAATTTGAAGATGTTTTTTCTTGTGAGAATTTTTTTAAAACTATTTTTTTGCAAAGAAATGCAAACTTTAATTTTAGGGGGTCTGATATGCCTTGGTATTATTGAAAACTTCGCAGATCATAATGTGCGGACATTCATAGCTCTCAGTTCACCGCTCTCTGGACAGTTTGGAGGTTTGAAAGAATGATTTTTTATAATAAAATAAAATAACGAGCTTTACAATAACGAAATACTAAATTATGTTATGTAAATACTAAATTATGTTAAAAATACTAAATTATGTTAAAAGTTCAAATGAAATTTACTCGAAAACCGTGATGAAACGGAAAACAGATTTGAAATTAGCACAAAAAATTTTAGAATAACATAAGCTTTCGTAAGATGAGAAATCATTTTTTTTAGTCAATGAAATTAAAAATTCCTATCCTTGTTTGGAATTGTATCGTTATTTCTCAAAATTTAAGCTTATGCATCTAAAAAACGATTTCTTTAAAATTATTTTGGGATGTATAAGCTTAATTAAAACATGCCAATACTGGGAAAGTTGGTTACTAAAGAGTTCCATAACCAGCTAAGATTATGGACAATGAAACCTATTGTCCAGATGATCCTTTTCAGGTACCAAGTAATGAATACTGCTATACTATCGTTGATTGTTGGGTTGATGTTAAAGCTAAAATGAGGAAAAACCCTTCATGCTAAATGCTAAATATTTGGAGTGGCAGTCGATTGTGTTAAGTGGTCAAGTTACTGGACCTTATGGCACGTCTGGAACGACAAATAGGTTTATCTCAAAGAGTGTTTCAAGAAGCGTCTAATTCCATTTGTGAAGAAACTTAACTAAGTTCACGATGTTATCTTTTGGTGAGATATGGCCAACTCGCATTAGGCACGAATCATGTGCGATTTTCTAGATGAACAAAAAATTAACCAATTAGAAAAATATACCAGGTTTACCTAATTTAACATCATTAGGACGTTGCTGGGCATTGTGCAAGATGATTACAAACTATTGAACAATAAATGTGACACAATTTCTAAATTTAGAAATAATTAGATAAAGAGTTTGAAAGAAGTATCCTAGAAAAGCGTCATTAATCTTTTTACTCATTTCACGCGTAATGTGTACGATGGAAGCCCGATAGTTTGTTATAAGTTTAATAAACATTTTTTTGTTCATTCAAGTTCAATTTTTTTTACCTTTGACTTTCGCACCATTGCCAACGTTATAAGTAGTTTAATGATTATATTTAGTGCCTGCTGAAATTCTCCAAGCTATACCTTGGTTGAATGGCACACGTGAGTCTTTATCTAAGTAAGTGAACTATTTATATTAGAGCACCTTAAGATGTGCCTTAGCAAGCGCTAAAAGAACTTTTACCAACCAAAAAATCCATTCAAAAAAAATTTCATGACTGTTCAGAACGAATGAACAATTAAATAAACGATGTCTGCGTTGTGTTTAGATACATGTATACAACATTTGCACAGGATACATTTGCGATAAGCAATTACTGGAAAGGTAAATTTATTACTATTTTTAGATTAAATTTTTTTTTGTCTCAACATTCATAAATCATTAGTATTTTTTTTTGTTGTTTGTTTTTTTCTTCACACAATTAAAAAGATAAAGAACGTTGTTTATTCAAATTTTATAAAAAACTTCTTATGCGTTTAAAACACCAAAAGTTTTGCTGAAAATTTTTGTTCACTCCTAACTTTATTTTACTTTGTGTTATAACTTTAAATGTTTTTTAATTAAGTGGAAAAGTAATGTGAGAAATGTGAAAGTCATTTTTTGGGCTGCTAATAAAGGGGGAATGAGGTGGTTTGTGACGACCCTTCAATTTCTATTATGTGTAATCAAATTGATAAGTTTAATTCCTCTTTTCATGAGTTTTTTAGTATTAAAAAAGAAAATGAAACTTTAAACCGAGTATTTTGTGATATTTAGGAGTTTTCATCCTAAAGGATTAAATGCTTAAGCTTATAAAAGTTATCTAATTAAATATGAAAGTATAGTTGCTTTTGTTTTTTTTGTTTACATTATCTCAGATCCCCGAGAAGCATATCGTCAGGAATACGAATCTTATGCTAGTTATCTCCCGCTCATTGAAAACAATCCCCACTGTAAAAGAGTTATTCCAGAAGGTTTATTGATGTTTTAATCACTTTTTTTTCTCTTTTTTTTTATTCTGTGAATTTTTTGTTATCATACTCTATTTCTGTCTTTGTGAACTTTTTTTCTTTATTTGGATCATTAATAAAAATTATCGTTTGACCTTTTTATCATTTCAGTTTCAACTTTTAGGCCTAATTTTGTTATAAAGAAGGCCACAAACAAACAAAAAAAAAAAAACAAAAAAAAAGAACAACGTATAGCCTGTGTAAGTAGGTTTTCATAGATAATATTTGTTTTGATTGCAGCCTCAGTATTTTTAAGGTAAGGTAAACCATAAGGTACCACATTGATCAGGCTTTTTTCTGAAATTTAATCTGCTTGAAAGCTGGTTCAAGTTACATATTACCCAAGATTTCGCTAAATACTATCTTGATGCATTCGTTAGTACGGATGACGGAATCAACCATAAAAGTAAGACCTTTTAGGAGCACTGTTAAATTTCATAACGAGAATAACTACGTGATGAGGAGATATTCTTTTATACGAATCCAACAAAGTTTTAATTTTTTTCCTGAAGGATAAATCTCTCATATTACGGAAATTTTTCTCTAAAAAATCATTTTATAGAGGACTATGACTCGGGAGGTAATAGCCCCCTCTATGAAAAGATAGATAACCTCTCCTTAAAGGTTATCAAAAGAGATTAAAAGTATTGGGTTTGGTTTTTAGTCAAGTCAGTAACCATTTCAAGACTCTGCATTCGAGAAGAGATATTTAGTTTATTTTTAAACACTTTTTGACAACTAATAAACAAAATCTACGCAAATGTAATAGCACATAATTTATCAATATTAAGACAAAAATTCTGAAGTTCATTGCAGCTTAAAATTTCTTTTATAGAAGCAAATAATCGAAAAAAGAATTTTTTAAAATTGGAAAATCTGGTTTTAATTGGTGGACCTGAAGATGAAGTTATTAAACCTTGGCAGTCAAGGTTCTTTAGTTTATAATTAAATTTTTTTTTTTCTTTTTTTTTTTTTTTTTTTTTTTTTAACTTAGAAAATAACGCATATAGATATCATTTACAGTTGCTTTGATAATATTTAAATTTTTTATGAATTAGAAATTAGTTTTTATATCTCTCATTTATCATCAATCCACAATCCATTATTTGATGGTAAAAATGAAGGAAAATTATAATTAACAAACATCCACTTCGTTGGAAAATCGATCTTTTTACTTTTAGCTTGTTTGGTTTCTACGACAACGATCTAAATATGGTAGATATGACGAATCAAACTGTAAGTATTCAATTTTGTTTTACATTTTAAAAAGCATGCTTGTATGAAAAAAGTTTTAATAACTGGTTTTGATTATTTGCTATGCTCTTACTTGGATTGGTCTTTTCCTTTAGATGTTCCAAGAAGATTGGTTTGGTCTGCGCACACTGCATGAAAAAGGCAATGTCCACTTATTTACCATACCTAACGTGCGTCATGCTGATTGGCATGGTGATGAGAACGTCTTCGAAAATGCAATCAAAAAATTTTTAAATTAAAATTTATTACCAAATTTCTGTAAAGTATAATAAATTTTTAACCTTTTATTTTCGATTAATTAAACTTTAGTTTGTTATTATTTAATTTGATTATGTATTAATCCTTTCGTTTTTGAATTATAGCAAATTTATCAGCATTTTATATTACAATGCTATTCTTTCTGTGTTAGAAAATAGCAATTTGACAATGTTTTTGGCTCTGAAAGTTATTTATAAAAAGTTATGAAAAAGAAAAATGTCATGAATGGGATGGATCATGAGTAGCGTAATGAAGATATTGAGATTGTTTTACGGGTTGTGTTTTTTGGTCGATATTTTCGTCTATTGGTTTGTAATAATGAATTTGCTTTCTCTTTCATGTTACTTGCATTTGTTCTGCGTAGTGGATCCATAAAAATCAATGAGGAAAGTTTTGTTTAGAAAGTTTTCTTGTTCCTAAAGTTTAAGTAGATAGGAGTTTCCATCAGGTGTTTCTAATCCTCTTGATGGCTGCTCCCAATTATTAACAGTCCGTAAGTTTTGTTAACTAAAAAACCTTGCAGTAAGCATGAAATTCCAAAAAATTTTAAGTTTCAACATTTGAAGAAAATAACTTGCCGTTTTCATCGGAAAAGATTGTAAATTCTCCAATATCTATCCATAAATTTGAAGAAATTGCATAAATGCATTATATACTTTTCCTGGGTATTTTATACACTTTCAAAAAAAATTTTTATTTCCTACTGAAATAAACATTTTAAAAAATTTTGAAAACATTAAGGCGTGGCAATTAAATCACATTTTGTCTTTGTTTATATAACTTGATCAAAGTATACCGTATCACGATCTTTTTTCTTTTTTCTTTTTTTTTTCTTTTGCTTCTCGTCTAAAACATAGAGCATTCATCGAAAATTAAGGTTGATGACCTCGTTATTTTGTATCAGTTTTAACAATCGGACATTCTGGGAACTCTTTTTTCACCGAATTGTTTTACTTTATACTATAACCATTCAATTCTGCATAACATCCCTATAAAAAAAACTCATTGTTGATAAGATTTATGCTATAGCGATAATCACATTCATTTCAATTTATTGAGTTGAATTCTTTAATTTAATCGACTTTACTTTAAAAATATACACATTTTAGGGATAGAACAATATTGAAGATATAAATTTTTAAAAAAATATTATAACGATTACAATTTAATAAATGCATATATTATTTTATGAATATTAAGTTCACATGAAAATTTTCTCTTTCATTCACTAATTGAACGAAATTTTTGTAGCAATTTTTCCTTTAATTGTCGCTTTATCTTTATATCTAATCTTTAACTTGTTGCTAAATGATGTTTTTTTGTATCGTTTTCTAGAGGCTGAATATTACTTTATGGCAGTAAGTGTTAGTTTTCGCCAGTGTACAATACCTTTCGTCTATTGTATTTGACTTAAAATAATACTTTTTATGCTGAAAGCATTAGTTTCCTCATAGTCTCTGTTTCTTGATCATGAAAAGTAAATTCCGGTTGATTATAGCACAGTGACTTGTTACATACTATACTTGAGTGGAATACTTAAAGGGACCTACTGGATATCGTCGATACATCGAGGCGGTATCATAAGTTCGTTTTCATCGTTTTCTGTTTCGTTTTTTAAAAGAGAAGCGTTTTCTTCTGCTTTACTTTTACGATTAAACAGATAATATGGTTTCTTTGTTATTTTTTTCGTTTTACTCCTTTTGCATTTTACCCCTTCTACAAGGTCACTGTTTTCTCGGCAGAGCAGTTTTTTGCTCTCATAAAAACCACTGTCACTATTGTTATTATTGTTGTTTAAATTTAAACGACGTAGTTTGCTAATTGTTTGTCGGCACACGTTGTTTTTTGCACGATAAATCGTGTTTAAACTTTTTGTACGCTTTTTGACCTTTGTTTTTACCTCGATATTCAGAATATTTCTAAAAACATTAGTTAACAACTTTTTTTACTATATATATATATATATATATATATATATATATATATATATATATATATATATATAACATTCTTATATGATAAAACTTTCTTGAATACAGTTAGAAATATAGTTATCTAATAACGAACCTGAATTCTAATGAATCTAAGGCTTCTTGAGTACTTGTCACGGATGATTCTCCGTCTGTGCTGATTGAATAACAGCCGCTGTCGCGACGAGTGCATATTTTGGTAGCTTCTTCGCTGTAGCTTCTTCTTAACGACTTTGTTAAAAATGAACGAGACGTAAAAGCTTTTGAAAGGCCTAACAAAAAACACATCAAAGTAAATTATTTTTTTCCAAAACTCATTTCTTTTTTTTCCTTTAATTTACAATTTTTACTCTTTTTAAAATCGGAACAAAGATTAATGAAGACTCTTTTTACTTACTGAACTTTCCACTTTCGATAAATCTTTTTTTTTTTGTTTTAAAAAGAGATTTGGAATATAAAGGATTGTACTGATTCGTAGCTGAATCGCTGCCATATTCAAAAGATGTCACTGACATTTTTAGCCTAAAACGATACAGTTAATCTGATTATTTAAACCATAATAAACCTGCCCTACAGATGATCACGGTGATTAGGACGAGATTATTCTTTGTAGCTATTAAACAACTGTGCAGCGACTTCTCCACTTTTATCTATGAGTTGTTATTGGATTATTTTATTACAGTTTTTGCGGAGAAATTTAGATGTTGTTTGTTTGAGAATTGCTTAACTCTAGAATATTGAATAGAAAATTAAGAAATGAACGCGACTTTAATATTAAAACCTTATTAGTCAAGTTACAAACCAGTATTAAGTAAGTAGAATTCATTAATAAAATATATCCAAACGGAATGAAAGCATTTTTTTCTTTTGAAATGCTTACGTGCCAAATTCGGCATAAATGAAGTTTTATGCTTACACATAGTTTATCGTTTCTTGTTATTGATCATAACAAGGAAGCACCAAGACGAGATTGTTTTGAAAGCTTTTCAAAATTAAATGCTTTGTTTGAATTTCACGGAATTATTCGGTTCGATTATTTCCTTTCATAAATATTGACAATTTTTTTGCTACTGATGACTCATACTTTGACATCTTCGCACTTATGTATTACAACTATGAAAATGAACTCTTAAGTTTAAAACAAATGTAAATGCAAATATAATAAGCTCAGTTGAAGCGCTTATGCGTTACACTATTTTTATCCGGGAATACGTCGCAATAGTTAATAGCCAAAATATGGTCACCAACGTTTTTGGGAAAATTCAGTTTCAGACATTTTTCGAAAGCTAACGCTGTTTTTAATGTATGCTAAAGTTAGATAAACATTTTACTTATGCATTTTACTTATGCTAATTTTACTTATGTATTTTACTTATTACTAAAAAAAAAAAGAAAAAAAGAAGCACTAACTATGGATTATCTAACAACGTTTTTTTCCTCCAGTAAAATTCACAAAATTTTGTTTTAGGTAAAAGAGCTGTTAGCCATCGATATACTCAACTAACAATGCCGTTTTTATGATAAATGTTTTATTAAGCGTCTTGTTTTTGTAAATAATACTTCGAACATAAACGAAACACATCAAATAACGTAAGCAAAAAAAAAAAAAGAAAAATGTTTAACCGGCTTAACACTTTCGGTGTCAAACATTCGGTTAAATTCAAATCTTAAAATTTATTTATAAAGCGATATTTTCCTAAGTTTTTTACCTTGTGAGATCTGGTGCAGAACAGTTTTTCACCAACGATTTGCTGAACCACAGGGAGCCTGACTGATGCTTTTTAACGGAGTTAAAAACTCAATAAACCAATCTTAAACCATTTCTAATTATCTTCGTTCTAATGTTCTGCTTTTCTTAATGGAGAAAGAGGGTAACTATCAAAGCAAGATTATGCACGCAAAAATTCAACTTGTAATTCAATTTAAAGATCAACTGAACACAATCGATATAAATCTTCCTAAAACGGCTTGATCTAATTTTACGATATGAATCAGCGTGTCAAGCAATCTAAAGAATGTGTACAAGAAAATAAAATTTTGTAATCCTGTTTTGTTTATGAAATAAGAAATAAGCTGATTCTTATAGCAGTTTTACTTTGGTATTTTGAAATTTGTACACATCGACTATATTGAGATTACGTCATAATAATACATTCTATAGTAAATAAAAGCACCCAGCAACTACTTCCTGCATTTTAGGTCATCAACATTTTGGTTTTTTATTCTTAAGGAGCATTAAAATAAATAGTTTTAAAAAATTTTAATTTATAAAAAAAATATTAAAATGTTACAATATTAAAACAACGTTTTTGAAAAAAAAATGATAAGAGATTTTTAAAGTAGACATGCATTCAAATTTTCAACTGTCCCCTCCTCCCTCCAAACCCTCTTATAATTGACACAAACCCTTAAGGTAGTGTGGTTAGCGGTGCTGACCAGTTTACCGACTTTGGTATTATTCGAGATCATTAACAATCTTTTGGATGTAAGGCACACTTGCATTCACATTTGCATTTCAATATTACTTTGGTTTTTTAATGTTCAAACGTTATTCAGATCCTGAAAAAGTAAATACTTTTGGTTGTTTTTGGTTATTTAGACAACATGAAGTTGCCGATACATTCTTATTACAAAGTAAATGTTCGTCAGTGTGTTTAGATGCGTTTCCAAAAAGAACTTTTACTGCTTTTGCAATGTTTAATCGTTCGGCTCAAACTTCTTTTAAAATTTATAAACCACGAATTAAGAAGTATTTTGTAATATTTTATTCTTTTAATTTAGTCTTCATAATCTTAAAAAAGATTTGTGGCTTATCGTAAGTAATCATATTAATGGGTAATTACTCTTACTAGATGTAACAATTTTTTCAGAATGTTGCACACTGATGTGCATTAAAGTATCAATATTATTCACTAAAATACCAATATCAAACATATTCAATATGTGAAAATAATACAAAATTTTTTTGTTTGCGGAAATTAACTAATGAGCTCTGCTTTCAACCACAATAAATAAGATGAACTGCACTTGATAATGAATTTTAAATTTTTACTAATAATGTCAAGCAAGTTTCAATAGTCATAGAGTACTGTTATGTATAGTATCTCTAGAAATTGTTCATTATTAAATTTTTATAAAATTATAAAAATTACGTTCAGAAAAGAGTAAGGTGATGAAGAAAATAAAAAGCATAAAGAGTGTGATAAAAGTAACGGAGATTTACCAGAATGAAATAGAGCAGTTGAAAATTGATTGGTTGATTTGTGTGAGTAGTTAATAATTTTACTACCCAAAAATGACCCAGCAACTTTTTGGGTTTATAATTATGTTAATCTTTGTGAGCTTTTTTAATAATTTTTATATAAATAATTAACTAATTTATCAATAACTAAGTTACATAATTTTTTAGTAGAAACTGGTCTATAGAGCCCAGGTACTCAAACAGCTTTTTTTTTTACAAAAAATCTATGATAAACAGATTGTCTTTGTTATGTGTTCTGTTACGTTTCCCAAAAATATATTCAATACTTAAATTTTTTTAAAAATATCGATTAAAAAATGACACAGTTCTTTTTAATCCATAGCTTAATGATTATTTAGGAAGCAGTCTAGGAAAAACCTTTGAAGAGCATGCAAAAGCAAAGTTACAATGAATGAAAGTCATGAAGAGGAGAAACCAATCAATAAATTTAGGATTTTGATCACCTTCTCTTCAACACCATTTAAAATCTTCTACGCAAGTACGATTTAAATGTAATTAGAAAAACATGAAATGATTAAAAAAAAAAATCTCTCATTTCGAAAAAAAAAAAATAGGTCTTACTATGAAAAATAATTGTGTTTTTATACATTTTTATGTTTTTACAAAAAGCAATAACTTTTACTTTCATTAAATGCCGCGATGGCTCCCAATTACTAGTAAACGTGTTAATTTAAGTGAATCAAAAATATTTCCTAATTCTATTTTTTTTTTTTTTTTTTTTTTTTTTTTTTTGTATGGAAGAAAACAAGACGCGTATGATCGCATGTTGCAACAACTGTACGTGAAGAATAGCGTGTAAAAGAAAAGGGAGTGATAACTCTAGCTGGTATTCATAGCTTTCACATTTTTAAAAAACCAATTTTTTTAAATATTGGAATCGTTATCGAATTTGACAGTAAAGTTTTTTCATTTTAGATTTTTTAAATCATGCAAGACCATGAATAAGTAAACATTTTACGTCAAATCTTTTGAATCGTATCGTATTAAATCTGTAACTTTTTTTTTTATTAACTGTATAGAGCTGTATTAGTTGTACCTTCTAGTGCATTTTTTTATAAAATATAAAATACGTTTGAAGAACTAATTAAATTAAAATCGCTCAAGAAAAGCGACATTATTGAGACAGTGTCAGAAGATATTTAAATTTAAACTCGCACTCGTCAATTTTTTTGTAAAAAATATCTTTTAATGGCAGATGGTTTTCAATTTTTTTTTTTTTGGTCTATTTTTAACATTTTTTATTTTCAAAACGCTGGCTTTTAATTTGGCACTCACAAAGTCTGTTTCTTTAGAACAAAATCTTAGATGTGATTTTAACAATAAAAAATAGGGTGTAGAGGATGTGCATTTGATGGCAATTATGAATTTTCTTTTTAACGGAACAAAAACTTAATCTCAATAAACTTATTGCTTTTAATCCGCTGTAAATGGCAGCTCGAGAATCTTCTTTTTTTTTTTTTTTTTTTTTTGATTGAGAAAAACATAATTACTAAACTAAAAAGTGGAAAACGAGAAACTTAAAAAGGGGTGCCAACTGCAAGTAAAATCCTGTGTATCTAAGAATGAAATATCGAATGTAGGATAAGTTTTAAAAGATTTGAAAGTATCTAAAAGTTTTTGAAAGATTTCAATATGCTTCGATAGATTTATTATCTTTCACTACAAATTTCGTAGGAACTAAAGTTTAAATTTATAAGAGTGAAGGTTTCAATTTTAATTATTTTCAAAACAAACCACGAGTGAAAGTTCCGCCTAAAAATAACTTTTGATTACATTAACCGATTATTAAACCCAAGTTGAAAAAGATAAATTGAAGAGTAGAAATGTTTTTTTTCTTTGTCTAGTTAGGGGTTACCTGTAAAGAATATTTTTTTCGGTGATTCTCTTCAAATTCACAACGAACAAGACTTTCAGTTTTAAAATGTTTTGCAATTTTCTCCATGACTATTGATAAAACTCATCTCTACAACTCCAAACTTACTGGTAAAACTAAAATTGTTAAATATCTCATCTCAAGCAGTTGATAAAGTGTTAAATATTAACATAAAATATATACATATACTTTGTGTGTGTGTGCACCCACACACACACACCCACACACACACAGTGGGGTGCAAAAAATGCCATACTAAAATTTTTTTTCTTTAAAACTAGTATTGAAGTTAAAATGCATAATCAAGTTGAACAAAAAACCATTTTATGTGGCAGTGAATATTAAATGGCAGAAGATGTATGTCTATATGTTAACTAACATTTATATTATCAAAATCTTTGACAAATCTCTTAAAATTGGCAACATTTAGTATTAGAGAAAACAGTTGACTGACAGATATTTGAAGAATTATCGAAGCTACTGACTAAGGAGAGTCTGACCAGAAGAGTATGACTATGGAGAGTCTCACAGAAATATTTGGAAATGTTTTCAACAGCAATACCATTACAAAATTGGTGAAGAAATATCAACTGGTAAAACTAAAAGGTCTGTTAGATAAGAGTATACAGTGAAAAAAATTGAAGATTTTAATCCTCAGACTTGCAAGGCAACAGTCAAGTGACAAAAAGATTAATGGTTGAGGTTGATTAGTGCACACAAAGTTAGAAAAGTACACCAGATGTGTAGAATTAAGGACCAGCATGTGTATTAAAATATCTTAGTTAATCAATCTATAACTAGTATAGAAGAGTTTTTTGCTTACTTTTGCATACAATTACTACTTTCAACTACGATCACAAGTATACAGCATAATTAAATGACTAATGGCTAACAATCTATTTAAACCCAATAGAAACCTATGGTCTTTATTGGGCAGAAAAACTTCTCCTCAGCGGTTGGAATGAATTGCCAGTAAACCTGTTAACAAGCCTTGTAAATAGTGTGCCTATAATATGTACAGAAGTCATTAAGCAATTAATAGTCAATTAAATACTAAAATCACTAAAATCTAAAACTTTAAAAATATTTTACAATTTATACCTTCTGTTTTTTAATACTCTATACATTGTTTCAGTTGTCTGATATTATTTAACAATGGTAAATAAGTAAGACTGAAGCATTTTTTTTGTTATTTTTTTATGAAAGAAAACTTTTTTTTGGCTCTTTTATTGTACCCCACTCATTTATTGAACACCATATACATATGTAAATGCATATATGTGTCTGTGTGTATATGTGTATATACACATATATATAATACATTTACAGATATATACATACACACATATATTACTGCACCTTCATACATAAATACTGTTCTGTTAAAATTGAGATCATTAGTTTGTATATATAAACTATACTGTTATGTCAAAGTTCACCAGTCTGCAAACACAATGCAGTTAAAATATATGTGTAATGATTCTTTTCTTAAAGGCCATCCACCAAAAAGAAATGTTCCATAATTCAGTGTCAAAAATTTTGTCAACATGAAATAAAACAAGCATTTTTAGTCTTTTTTGCCAGCATAAACTGCATTACGCAGTTCCATTTCTTTGGATTTCGTCTGTATTTGCAAAGATTCTATTTTATCTAGAAGAAATGCACTTTACTTTACATAGAGTTTTTGAGAAATAACTTCTAAGTTTTTTATATAAATAACTCTTATAGAAGCTCAAAACAATTCATTTAATTTTATATTGCGTAAAAAAATTTATATTATAAAATTTAAATCAACTTTTACCTTTTGTAGAATCAATCAATCTTTGTAACCTCAATGCATTTAACATATTAGCTTCTTGCTTTTCATTCATTTGTCGGTAATTATCCTCTAAATACTTAATTTGATCTTCACTACTTGACTCTTTTTTAGAGAACTCCTCATTTGCCCTTTCAAGGCAAATCATTTTTGAAGTGCTTTTAAAAACCTCTTTTTTTAAATCAGTACTCTTTTCTTCATAATAAGCTCGTGTTTTAAGAAGATTGCAATATTCAGAACTAAGTTCATCAAGTCTCTGCTTAGCCTCATTTAGGCGTAAACTATTTTCTTGATATTTTGTTTGAGCAGAGCGCAACTTATTTTCCATCTTGGTAATTATGTTATCTGATTCCACCTCTTTTTCTTCCAGCACTCGCCGATGCAACTCACTGCGGTCAATTTGAATTTCAAGAGTTTTTAACTTATCAACTATTTCACCACGTTGTCGATCTGCATTAATAATTTGCATTTCAACCATTTCAATTTTTTTCATCAAACCTTCCTTTTCATTTAGTACAGCTTCCAAATGCTGTTTTGATGATCGAAGAGCTGATTCAAGGACTTTGATCCTATTTTCTGAAAACTGTGATTGTTCTACCATAGCTAGAAGTGTCTCCTTAAAGGCTTGCATATTTTATCTGTGTTAAACTTACCTAAACTAATTTTGCATTTCACCAAGATATAAATTATTACTGAAACAAAAGATAATATAACATTTTATATGTATTTAATTATATATGTATGTATATACATATATATATATATATATATATATATATATATATATATATATATATATATATATATATATATATATATATATATATATATATATATATATATATATATATATATATATATATATATATAACACACACACACACACACATAAAAAGAGAAATTATTTGAAATATATGTATATATAAAAAAAAGATATAAAGCTTTTAATATTCTATTAAATAGTTATATAATTATTATCTGTAAATGTGTCTGATATATATATAACTTTTAATATTCTATTAAATAGTTATATAATTATTATCTGTAAATGTGTCTGATATATATATATATATATATATATATATATATATATATATATATATATATATATATATATATATATATATAACTATTTATTACTTTTTCCACCTCTATAAAAAGCAACATTTTTATCTGTTTCTTTAACACTGACTTCATACAAAAGTTCTGGCTCATCCATGACAGATATCATACTATTCCATGCAAATAGTGCAAGATTTTCAGCTGAAGTTACCTTATCTTTGAACCAAGGTACATCCATATCAAGGTTCTTATGATCAAGAACATCTACTATACATATTTTCATGTAGTCCTTTAGTTTGTTAAGATTGATAACCATACCCGTTTTCTCGTTTATAGGTCCATAAACAGTGATCTAGAAAGAAAATTGAACTTTTAGTTACACTATACAAAATAAATTTGAAATCAACTGGGAGAAATCATTTTTACCTGAATCTGGTAGTTGTGGCCATGCCCATATTTATTATTACATTTCCCATAAATTTCCTTATTTTCCTCGTCAGAAAGTAGTTGGCTATTCAGACGATGGGAAGAACAAACGGTTTCAGTCCGAGATAAAAAAACGAGAGGCCGCTCCATGCTTTTCTTAAACTTTTTTAGTTCTTTAAAATTTTAAACTGAAATAAAACCACTTGTTGCTATAAGAAAGATAAAAGAACTTGAAGATTAGTATTATTAGACACCTTTGTTTTGAATTTGGGATTAGTACGCATGCGTCATTACTTACTATTGCAACTAAACATTTTTTTTCCTGTAAAATTTTATTAATAGGTTTGGAAAAAGATAAATAGAATTAACTGTCTTCTAAGGGGTGTTTGTAAGAGCTCGACCAGCAGGCTGGAGTCAATTTTATAAAAATTTTTCTCGCCCAACACATTTTGTGAAAATGTAAAAATTATCATATTACGAAAATATCTTCGAGATTAAAAAAAGTTTCGAAATATCTTCGTTATTTTTAAAAGAAAATCACAAATTCCTTAATTACACACACCTTTGATTTTTAAACAATCAAAAAATTAATATACATAAAAACTATAACTAAGAATTGGCGTTTGTTTTTCTGTTTTTTCACGATCAATACCGAATAGTTCAAACTTCTTCATCAGTCTTTCAAGATAAAGCGAAATTTTTTTAAAGGTTTAATAAAAAATAAACTCCGCGTTTAAAACAGCGAAGTTTTTGGAATGACAATTTTACATTCTTGTTTAAATTTGTTATTTAAAACATGTTATGAAAATAAGTTAAACGGTTTTTATTGAATAGCAATTACGCGAAAAATCTGAAAGAGTTGAAATAAAAAATAAAGAATGTTAGGTGACACTTTTTTTTCTTACGGAATCATATAGCTTTGTTTTGTTAAAAACCAAACTCATATGCAAAGACTTTACCAACTATTTTTCTTCGTGAACTACGCGAGGAAATTCTCGCGTAAATACGTATGTTTTTATTTATATGACACCAACGAAGTTACTCGAATTTCAACACAAGCTTAAATGAGAAAAACTTGCCCTATTAAATGTGATGAACTTCACCCCTCATAAACGTAGAGAAAAACAATCATATTCTTAAAAATAAACATGTATAAAGATAAATATTGTACAATTAAAAATGATTATTATTTTTAATTTCTACGAAGGTTAACATCAACGGTGGGTTTAAACTCTCAAGTTTCTTGTTTGATATTATTTTATAAACCTCACCAAAAAAAAAAGAAAAAAATTTACGTTATTATGAATTACTCAATCATATGATAGAAATGTACTTAAGTTTATTAATTCAACGATGAAATCGTTTAGAAAAATGAAAAAGGAAATTGCTAAGTATGAATATGGAAGGTGTAATAGGTGGTGCAAAAACATGTTAAGTGGATACCTGAATGGTTGGAAAAAATTTTTTAGAATTTCTCGTCAGACACATAAGTTTTGCAGACTAGCAAAGGCCACACATCACTAAGTAAAGTTTAAAGATAAGTAAAAGTTTAAAATATAGCAGCTTATCTATTGTTGATAAAACAATTATAACTAGTCATTACAAAGTAGCAAATTACCTAGTAAAATCATGCTAATTAAAAAAATGAATGAGGCCGCAGGCCAACTTACCCTACACTGTAAAAAATGTCACGCCAAATTCTTAAATGTCCCATCAAAATATTAAAATTTCACGCCACTTTTTAAATCTTAACCATGAAATGCTCTAAGTCGCGCGATTTATACAATTTACAAGCAACTACAAATGTCACGGAGAGTATAACTGTTTAAATGTAACGCCATACTTATAAATATCGCGCCACACGCTTAATGTCGCGTGACTAATAAAATTTAAAATTGTCCGCAGCGAAAAAAAGAAATATCCCACCAACTAATTTTTCGTGGTTATTCTGTGACTAAAATGTCTAAAATAATTAAAATTTCATATTTATCAAAATTTATGCCAGTGGTTTTGGCTGTAGATGATAATTTGTTCACGCTCAAATCTAAAGGTAAATATTTCCTTGCAACGAGTTGTCTTTTTTATTATATTACCATTAATACAATGTTTAAAGAACATTAGCTAAAAATACAATCTACATAAATTGTCATAACTTATGTCATTAAAATAAGTTAACATATATCTGATATAAGTATTTTCAATGATGCATTAAGAATATCATTTATAATCGTTATTCTTAATACATTACTCAGTATTTAAAGCTCATTTTACCATGTTATACACTATGATAATGATTATCTTAACACAATGCCAGTGTGTACATTGCTATTATTCGCATTTGGACTGCCAGTCGATTATTTACAATTATTATTGTTTAAAAAACTTTATTAGACTATTTGTGTCATATAGTGTTAGTGTTCTGACCTGGCCTCACTAGCTTTCACAAAAATAGAATTTTTAATAAGTCATGATGGTTCAAATAACAAACAAGTACAGAATTTTTTGTTGCACTAAAATATTTACTCTTATTGTGCTAAAAGTAAATGGTTTATTGCAATAAAACTTGAAAAGATGAATTTCTATATAAATTATTCTAGAGTTTGTTCTGATAATTTTATTACAGGTTTAGTAGTATAAACTCTATTGTTCAAGATTTTATGGCATAAATTATGAGAGTGCACTTTTATTAATCACCGCTTTTGATATTGAAAACACACCACATGATCCCATGCACATTTTACTAGAAGGACTAGTGCCCCATGAACTATGTCTTCTGCTGCAATTACATATTTGTGAAAAACATATATACTCATTAGCTGCACTTAATAGTTTCCTTATTCATACTCTGAAGCCTAAGATAAGCCTAAAATTTATCCAACTACCTTTGATATTTCAGGGTCTCAAACATCTGCTCAAATTTTGATTCTTGCTTGTATCATTCCACTTTTTATTGGACAATACAGCAATTCCAAAGATCCTCCTTACATTAATTTTCTTGATCTTTTGGAAATTCTTCGACTTACTTTGTCACCAATAACTACAAATAGAACTGTTTTGGATTTACAAACTCTTATTGAAAAGCATAACAAATCATGTGCTTTACTATGGCCAAATAATTTGATACCAAAACATCATTTTTTACTTCATTTTGTTAGACAAATGCATCGATTTGGTCCACTAAAAAATCAATTTTGCATGACTTTTGAAGCAAAGCACAATAAAATAAAAAGTGTACGTTGGTACAACTTTAAAAACATTGCCAAATCAGTTTGTCAACATCTTCGGTGGAACACAATTTTAAACTTCCTTGATGATAATGGTCAACTGGTTCCTTATACTTTTTACGGCAAAGACTCAACATTTTAAAAAAAGAATTGTGATTGGTTCAATTGCATACCAAGTTGGTGATATTATTTCAACAGTTAATGATTCTTATCAACTTTATAAGATTATTTATAAACTGTTCATTTATATATAAGCGTTTAAGTGAATATAGAATTTATACTTGCTAAAATGTCATCTAAGCATTAGAAATGTGTATTCTGTTTATATATTTATATATATTTTTATTATTAGTTACCTATCTTTTTAATGGAATGCAGCAGTTATTTAAACGGTTTGGTGCCTTGCCGTAAACACACTTTAAAAGATATCTGTAATGAATTGGCACATCACCTTGAAGGGTGTCTTCCCAAGGGAACGCCTTTAATAAGAAAAAAATATTATCATCGTGTTACTGTACTTTTGAAACAGTCATATCCAAACTGTACTTTTGGAGAAGAGGGTGCAGTAAGTTTGAGTTATACCACTTATATATTATTATCATATTTTTAAATTTTCATTAGCACATCGGTGAAATAATTCACGCAAAAATAAATTATAAAAACCAATAAATAGTTCAAAGCATTAATTCTATTAGATGTTTTATTAAGCACAACATAGGTTATTGCAAATAAAGGTAAAATAATTATATTTTTTTTAATGTTCAGGTGTATATAACACATCCATTTGTTACACAAAGCTAGATAATATTCAAATAATAAATTTTGTTTTTCAGGGTGGAGTTGTAAAATGTGTGTCGAATGTAATTTGGAAGCGACGCGAGCGTCATTTAAAAAGTTTGATAGAGGTAAAAAATGCTAACAGAATGCTTAACGTTTCAGGAATAAATGATAGCTCATTTGATGAAGATATGCAGGTGATACCCATAAAACCTTTTTCAAAAGAAATGTTTTTTATCAATATTTTTTTAATAAAAATTTACTTAAAATATACAGTAAGAATTTAATAAGGTTTAATTTAGAATTAATCCAATTTTTTTGCATGTTAGTTTGCTTTGGTACAAAAAGTTCAAAGAGCACCTGTTCCATCCAGAAATTGTAAGCAAATAATACTTATATTATTGACACATTGACTATAATATGAATATATGAATCGCTTTTTGTTAAAAGGGTGCGATTCAAAAAATTTATTAAAATCATTATGAACGCATATATATATATATATATATATATATATATATATATATATATATATATATATATATGTTTGCGGTCCCTCCGATCCCCTATAGGGGAGATCGGAGTTAGTCTGAACTTTCAATTGTGAATATGTGACCAAAACACAAATATTTTTTTTTATTAATATAATTTATTATAATGTGTTTCATGAATAAAACTACTATAAACCTTTAAAACTTGATTTATTATTTTCATTCAAATGGTTTACTTTTTTCTTTAAAGTTTTGTTAAAAGGGCAATTTTTTTATAAAACAGAAGATTTAACATTAAAATTTTTTTTCAGAAAATTTTATGAGTATGAAGGTTTTTTTCATTTCTTTAATAAATTTGTGTTTTGTGCCACGGTTTGTAGATTTGGGGTCCTAATATCAATGAAATGCCCTATGGAAACCCTTTTAAAGGGTGATAGTGGATGTCATATGGAACACAAAACGAGTGATTTGAAAATCCTGGATTAAAATCCAACAGACTTATTTAGCTTTGAATGTTTTACTACGAAATACCCATACATTTTGGCTATGAGTAGCCCAAAAAGTTTGTTGAAAAAAAATTTTTTTTGCATTTTTTTTTTACAAAACACAACATATTAGCCTGTAAAATTCAAACCAATATTCTTTAACTAATTTATTTTCTAAGTGAGTTTGTTTTCAAGTTCTGTTACAACCTTGGATTTACATTAATGGATTACAGAGAAAAGGCATGTTCTGAAGAAAATTTTCTTTTCTGAAAAAAATTAAATTCTCTTGCTGTTGTAGTCAATGACACATTTTAAAAGGTGACTGGCATAATCTGGGTGCAATGGATCTCTCTTAAATCTCTCCCAGTGAGATTTGAAGTTGGAATGTAGAGCTTCTGTTGCCTGCTCACTGAAGGGGCCGAGTCCAATTTGTTTCATCTTGATGAACTGTGGCACGTGGTAAAACACTGCATGCACTTTGGGAGTCACAGAAATAGGAAGGTTGGTGTAGCTAAGTTTGAACTGTTCAATCTTGGATTCATAGTCAGGGTCCAGGCTTTTTCCAAAGCACGAAGTGACCACTGTCTTGAATAGTGTGAGTGTTTGAATGAAGCCAAGAGCTGGACTGAAACCTTCTTTTTCTGAAAGCTGTTGAAGCTTATCCAGACCTCTTAGAAGCTTCATGCAATCGTTCCCATTGAAATGCCCCCCATGGTAAGGCTGGATAGGGATATGAAGTGATGGAGGCCATTCCTTGGCCCTTGGCCACATGTTGCAAAGATTTTTAAAGATGTGGTTCACAACTCCAAGTAATAAGTGGAGCTCCATTGGTGGAATAGCCTCAAGGACAAACTTGTCATCTTGAAATTCAATCAAAGGCACATGAATGACATTTTTGAATTTCTTCGACTTTCTTGAATCTCCTCCTGCCTGGATGTATTCAGAATGCTGTCTTCTGATCTGGCCAAAAGTCCGAAGTTGTCCACAATTTTCAAGACCTGGAGATGCAGCATCACACCAACAACAAGGGTGCTTGCTACTGTGAGACTGAATGCCACAAAGAATGTTGGCCAGCTTTAGGTCGCAAGAGACAACCAAAGAACCTGTTTGGCATTTTTCTTTGACTTGAATGAGGTCGAAAATGGCCTTCACATTCTGGTAACTCTCAGGAGTGTTTTGTGACAGTGCTATCAGCATCTGCTGCTTAATACTCGTTTTTTTGGTTGATGCTGGTGCCATCAGCTTGATTGTCTTCTGTACTGGGCTGTGTGGAGGAGTCTGATCTTCTTCCAACACAATGTGAGTGAAGCTCACTTTCAGAAATGATCCACCACCATCAATCCCGAGTTTTAAAATGGAAGATTCTGATAGTTTTCGTGATGCTCTGAAAACATCACTGAGATTGCTGAGGCTCTGGCAGTGCACAACTTGACATGTTTGACCATTCTCTGCCAATCTGATGTTGCTGACCATGAACTGATCATTAAGTTTCTGGCCGGCTTGAGCAAACTTCAAAGGAAAACTTGGCTCCACCAATCTAATTGGGCTGATTTGATTTAGTGCTGAACCTAGTTTTCGCATGCCATTGTTTGAAAGTCCTGTATTTTGCTGAATTTGAACCATATTTTCTGTTGTGAGTGGTTCTTTGAATAGCTGCTGAGCCGATGACGGACCTTTAAAAACAATAAAATAACATCCATTAGGAAAAAAAATATTTATTCTTGCAATGAGAATGATTTAAAGTAAAATTAAGTTGATGAAATAAAATAGAAGCAGGGTAATTAATTAAGAGATAAATTTTCAATAAAAGCAGTTGCAATTAGCATTTTAATTAATATAAAAGCATTCTGGTTTCTTTTTCTCATAATTAATTATTACAGGTCATAAATTAAATGTTTGTGAATCAACATTTTGAGTGCCTTTAATTTAGCATAATGATACTATGATAATTAACTAGACAATAGAAGTAATTACCTCTCCTCAATGGCAAAAGTTTTCCACAAGGCTGACTGAGTCTAATAGTGCCATTTGGAGATGCGCTTTTGGTTGCTAAGACTGCTGCAGCCACTTGCTCTGCACCTACGGGATCATCTGTGGCCATTCTTCTCAGGTTTTCATGGCGAGTTCCAATGGTGCAGTTGTGAGGAAGTCCTCGGCCAATAATTGACAAGCACTTTGTGCAGCGCTTTTCAGAACTCTGAGAAGTTTGCTTTGGAATTTTTTCTTCGGATTCTTTGACTTTGTCAAACGGATGCTTCTCCTTTCCTTTGATCTTGGCAATTTGGCATAAAAGGCACTCACAAACTGACGAAAGTCTGGTTGTAGGTTTGATAGAAATTGACTTGAAGTCAAAAAGTTTAGGCACATGATTGATTTTTCCAGCACAATGTTTTCCAATTTGAGATCTGCATGAAACACAAGTAGCCAAAGGCACTCTTTCATCACTGAAATCTATGTCTGTTTGAATCAGTTGAAGAATTTTCAACTTATAGTTTTCAGTCAACTCTTGATCACCCTTTTTCATGCATATAACACAAACAGATTTTCTGCAATCTTCATGAGTTTTTGCAAATGTAGGCATCTTTAAATTTATTTAACACATTGACCGCCAATTTTTTTTTCGTAAAATGTCCAAAAATTGTTTTCACGTTTTTAGGTTTTATTCAATATAACGTGTCAAAATATAATTGTTTCATTTGTTTTGAAATTTTTTCGAGGTGATTTATTGTTTTTTTGATGTGCCAGCCACCGGTGGTCAACGTGGCGCCAATGGTAAATCATTGGAATACCTTGGTGCCGGGCACCGGTGGCTGACACGGCGGTCAACGTGTTAAAAAGCGCTCACTGTGTTTACATTTTGCTTTCTTCTTTGAATAATTACTGCCATTTCCCGAAAAAATTATTGGCCGGTAATTTTTTAACCGAGGGGCAAAGTTCGAACTTGAGAATTTCTCATGATACGACGGAACAGCAATAAGATGCATATTTGGATAAAAGCTTTTAAAATAAAAAAGTTTTGTTTTTATGCATTACATTTTATATTATATATATTGTTTAAACAAAGCATGTCTTGTAGCATTTTAAGCACTTAAATAGATCGCATTATGGTATGCAAAAGCTTATAAACTTCTTGACCAAAATTATGCTTTGGATGTTAATGAGGGATTTCAAAACCCTTTCCTTTGGGCTCCCATAGGCATGCACTATCACCCCTTAAAAGGATTTTTATAGGGTACTTCATTGATATTAGGACCCCAAATCTACAAACCGTGTAGACTCAGTCAGCCTTGTGGAAAACTTTTGCCATTGAGGAGAGGTAATTACTTCTATTGTCTAGTTAATTATCATAGTATCATTATGCTAAATTAAAGGCACTCAAAATGTTGATTCACAAACATTTAATTTATGACCTGTAATAATTAATTATGAGAAAAAGAAACCAGAATGCTTTTATATTAATTAAAATGCTAATTGCAACTGCTTTTATTGAAAATTTATCTCTTAATTAATTACCCTGCTTCTATTTTATTTCATCAACTTAATTTTACTTTAAATCATTCTCATTGCAAGAATAAATATTTTTTTTCCTAATGGATGTTATTTTATTGTTTTTAAAGGTCCGTCATCGGCTCAGCAGCTATTCAAAGAACCACTCACAACAGAAAATATGGTTCAAATTCAGCAAAATACAGGACTTTCAAACAATGGCATGCGAAAACTAGGTTCAGCACTAAATCAAATCAGCCCAATTAGATTGGTGGAGCCAAGTTTTCCTTTGAAGTTTGCTCAAGCCGGCCAGAAACTTAATGATCAGTTCATGGTCAGCAACATCAGATTGGCAGAGAATGGTCAAACATGTCAAGTTGTGCACTGCCAGAGCCTCAGCAATCTCAGTGATGTTTTCAGAGCATCACGAAAACTATCAGAATCTTCCATTTTAAAACTCGGGATTGATGGTGGTGGATCATTTCTGAAAGTGAGCTTCACTCACATTGTGTTGGAAGAAGATCAGACTCCTCCACACAGCCCAGTACAGAAGACAATCAAGCTGATGGCACCAGCATCAACCAAAAAAACGAGTATTAAGCAGCAGATGCTGATAGCACTGTCACAAAACACTCCTGAGAGTTACCAGAATGTGAAGGCCATTTTCGACCTCATTCAAGTCAAAGAAAAATGCCAAACAGGTTCTTTGGTTGTCTCTTGCGACCTAAAGCTGGCCAACATTCTTTGTGGCATTCAGTCTCACAGTAGCAAGCACCCTTGTTGTTGGTGTGATGCTGCATCTCCAGGTCTTGAAAATTGTGGACAACTTCGGACTTTTGGCCAGATCAGAAGACAGCATTCTGAATACATCCAGGCAGGAGGAGATTCAAGAAAGTCGAAGAAATTCAAAAATGTCATTCATGTGCCTTTGATTGAATTTCAAGATGACAAGTTTGTCCTTGAGGCTATTCCACCAATGGAGCTCCACTTATTACTTGGAGTTGTGAACCACATCTTTAAAAATCTTTGCAACATGTGGCCAAGGGCCAAGGAATGGCCTCCATCACTTCATATCCCTATCCAGCCTTACCATGGGGGGCATTTCAATGGGAACGATTGCATGAAGCTTCTAAGAGGTCTGGATAAGCTTCAACAGCTTTCAGAAAAAGAAGGTTTCAGTCCAGCTCTTGGCTTCATTCAAACACTCACACTATTCAAGACAGTGGTCACTTCGTGCTTTGGAAAAAGCCTGGACCCTGACTATGAATCCAAGATTGAACAGTTCAAACTTAGCTACACCAACCTTCCTATTTCTGTGACTCCCAAAGTGCATGCAGTGTTTTACCACGTGCCACAGTTCATCAAGATGAAACAAATTGGACTCGGCCTCTTCAGTGAGCAGGCAACAGAAGCTCTACATTCCAACTTCAAATCTCACTGGGAGAGATTTAAGAGAGATCCATTGCACCCAGATTATGCCAGTCACCTTTTAAAATGTGTCATTGACTACAACAGCAAGAGAATTTAATTTTTTTCAGAAAAGAAAATTTTCTTCAGAACATGCCTTTTCTCTGTAATCCATTAATGTAAATCCAAGGTTGTAACAGAACTTGAAAACAAACTCACTTAGAAAATAAATTAGTTAAAGAATATTGGTTTGAATTTTACAGGCTAATATGTTGTGTTTTGTAAAAAAAAAATGCAAAAAAAATTTTTTTTCAACAAACTTTTTGGGCTACTCATAGCCAAAATGTATGGGTATTTCGTAGTAAAACATTCAAAGCTAAATAAGTCTGTTGGATTTTAATCCAGGATTTTCAAATCACTCGTTTTGTGTTCCATATGACATCCACTATCACCCTTTAAAAGGGTTTCCATAGGGTATTTCATTGATATTAGGACCCCAAATCTACAAACCGTGGTGCACTTTTAACAAAATGTTCTTTATGTGGTTGCAAATTTTTTAGATCATGGACGAATTTGAAAGAATGAACATAGTTACCAAAGAAGCAGCATTAGATAGGCTATTGCAAGTTGTTCAAAAGTTGTATCCCGGTATAGATATTCCATCTGCCCTAATACAATTTCATAAGAACACTACCAGAAGAGGGGTGTTGTGTCCAATTGTTATTGCCAGTGTAAGTTTAACGAAAAGTTGTTTCTTTTTTTATTTTTAATTTGATATTGATTTTTGTAATGTATGTTATTAAGGTACCTTTAATTTTACTTTTTAAAAAATTTTTAGGCTGCAGATAATGTTTCTTCTCCTGGGCCGCAACTTATTTTAGGAGAAAACGTAACATTTGTTGACAAAAGGAAAGTAATAGCAATGAATCATCGGCATAATGATTCACTACATGTGCTTCAACTTATCGCGCATTATTATATCATGGACCTCTCGTACCCAAGATCGTTTGGAGGAGTTTTGGGGCTGTTGCAGCATTATGTCTTGCAAATACCATTTGCTTGTACTAATAAGCTTTGGCTAAAAAAATGCAAAGTCTTGTGAAAAGTGTTGTGGTATCTTTATATTTTTAAACTGTTCAACTCTTCAAATAAAAATATTAGGAAATTTCAAAATTAAATATTTATGTTTATATTTGATGATGGTTTCTTTTTAAAAAAATGAAATATAATTTCTATTACTTTTTTGGTCTTTTTATTCATTTTATTTATGTAAAGTGTGCCATTTATTCAATATATTTATTAAGTTGAGACATTTGTAAATTAAATTAGTCACGCGATTTTTACAATTAAGTATGGCGTGACATTTAAATTTTTTATTTGTCACGGCGCATCTAAAACACTATCGGGTCGCATGTCACCAAGCCCGATTTAACGCGCCACATTTAACTTCTCTTAATGTGACGCGTTAAATCGGGCTTGGTGACATGCGACCCGATAGTGATTTAGATGTCCTGTGACAAATAAAACATTTAAATGTCACGCCATACTTAATTGATAAAAGTCGCGTGACTACTTTAATTATAAATGTCACGCCAAACTTATTATCTAAAAGTCGTGTGACAGTTTTAATCCTTGATGTCGCGCGTTAAATCGGGCTTCGTGACATGGCAATTTTATTAGACAATTTGCCGTGACATTTTTTAGTCAATATATTGACTACCGTAAAGAAGGTTGGTGTTGTAGCTTTTCAGCCTAGCTCTCAGTTGAGCTTAATTTTTTTTTGTTCTTAAGCTTGGTTTAGAAAAAGTTTTGAAAAGTTTTCTTTCGTATTTAAAAAAATTTTTACAAATTTATTTATAAAACAATACATGTTAATAAACATAAAAGTTAAAAAGAAAAGAAGCTTGAAAAAAATTTTTTTTTCAGTCAAACAGGTAAGGTCTCACCTAGCGTGAATCCGAGGGAAAAATTGCAGTCAGCTACTAAGCACCCCTCTCAACGGGTTTGAATTAGAGATGGGAAACGAACCGAACCCGAACATTATCTACGACAGAACCGAACCGAACCCGAACTTTAGTTGTTACCAAACCGAACCAAACCCGAACTTTAAAACTGTCGGGAACGAACCGAATCAAACCAACTGTCCTTACCCCAACCAAGCCAAATAGAGGTTTGAAAAAGTGAAAATTTTGCAATTCGCACATCACTACAGTACATAACATAATACATAACCTAATGCATAACATACCGCGAGTTTAGAATTATTTTGTTCTATCTCTCATTTTATGTGTTGGGAGAAAACGAGTTAGTAATTTTAGTAAGTAATAATTACTTTAAAATTTTTTTTTTTTTTTAAGTTTTTTTCTAAATAATTTGTTTAAATCAAAATTATTTAAAGCATAAGTTATTATTTCTTTAAAAGCTAAGCTAAAATTTTAAGTAATTTTTACTTAAAATTTTAGCTTAAAGTATCAAAAACTTTAGTGAATGCAGTCATTAAGATCAGCTGCCTCCTTCAAAGAAGAATAAAGCTGACCCTGAATCGTATGATTTGCTGACAGGCTTTAAAACAGTTGCCACTCCATTGTCTATGGCCGACAGAAATGACACAAGAAATGAATTTGACAAATACTTAGCACTTCCTGTGACAGCGTGTGATGCATTACAATTCTGGAAAGACAATGACCGTGAACATAAGCTTCCGACGATGGCATTGATTGGAAGGAAGTTGTTGGCTATTCCTGTTGCAAGTACTGCCAGTGAAAGAGTGTTTTCAGTGTGTGGGGTGACGATGAGTGAGCGCAGGGCTCGCCTAAACCCTAGAAACATAGGAAATCCTAATATTTCTCAAATACAACATGCAGCCCTGATTACTAGACTGATAGTAAGATACTTAAGCTACCGTTATCTGTGTTCAGAAAGTTACTGCTTTAATGTTTTGTGCATTTTAACTGCAGCTATTAGCAACTGGATTGTTTTTTGAACTTTTGAAGTTGCAGTATAAAAGAATTGCAAATTTTTTCAAAATATTTGCAATGCTTTAGCTGCTTAATATTACTTTAATTTATTTGTGATTTATGATTGTGGATGTAAAGCTTTGTAACTAATAAAAAAACAGTTGTGTAGATATCGAACCAAACCGAACGCGAGCTGTACTTAAGACCGAACTGAACCGAACTTGAATGTTAGATATAACCGAACCGGACACGAACTTTAAAAAAGGGTTCGATTCCCATCTCTAGTTTGAATACCCTCCAATATTTCTTACAAATACTTATGCGAAATATAAAGGAAGAAAGAAATATATTCATAATATTTATATCAAAGAATATTTTTTAAAATGCTTGTAAATACTTATGTACATGCATATATTTCATGAACTAAAACACCCTAACAAAAACCAACCATATTTCATAACAAGTGGAAGTCTGTACAATTCATATGCATAATCGAGTTCACCAATATTCAGTAGAGCCGTACAGATTTAGGTAGTTAATGTCGCATGAGGTTGTTACAACTATTTCCTACAAATATGATAAAACGTGTTTTGGTTATGTGGTGGTGTTGGTAAGACTAATGCACATTGCATTAAACTTAAAATTCTTTCATTCGATTTTTACTTACAAATTTCAAAAAATATTGTTATGTGTAACATAGGTTTTAAGTTCAAAATAGACTCCACTTTTCTATTTTTTTTTTCTATATTTACATAGCTTGAGTTATAGCAACCTCATACCGTTGGAAAGTTAAAATAAGCCTTAAATAGTTAGAATGTTTGGTAAATAAAATCTATACTGACTTAGGATAGTTATTGCACTTGTAACACAAGAAAAACCACGGATTCGTATCTGCATACTTTTCATCACATACTGGTACTTACCTAATATACATCTGACAACATCCAAGTGAGAAAACAGCGTTATCAGGCACACTCGAGGTATTTAAAAATGCCTTACATGAAAGACTACCGAAGTCTTCAAGCACAAAATTCCATTTTTCTCGAAAGTGGAGAAATGTGGACAACCCTGGGTCTTCCTCTATAGCCTTCAATTATTTGATTAACTTTGTGTGGTACATCTCTTTGTAGCACTTTTCTGTGGAGAAAATAACATCACGAGGCTATTTTCTAGTTATTGCGTATTTGCTTTAAGATTTGAAAATAAAATTAAAAAAAAAAAACAACAACAAAAAAACAACATATTTCACAAACTATACAAAATGCAACTACAATTTCATCCAATGTTTTTTTTGATGTCAATTACAGCTGAAACACAATTTCATAGTGTTACAAAAAGGTCTATCCGATCCTCTCGTGACATGAAAGGATCCTTTGGATTATTTACTAAGCAGCCATGTAGTGTACACAGTCATAGCTCAGATTTAATACTGCAGAATGATTTTTGTTCGTTTCAAAGTCTCATTCGAAATTTCAAGGCATATTTCAAACATGAAATTTGGTTTTAACCCCTTCATGCGCCGGGTTGTTTTATAACAACAAATTAAACTAAGCTTCCCCAATTCAAATGGTGCATTCTAACCGATTGAAAACAATATCGTTTTATAAAGGTGAGTTGAAAAAGGCTGTAGAAAAAGTCTACTTTAACATTTCATAGTACGCAGTCATTTTGTAGATGATTTTTTATGGGTTATGTTAGTTATGGAAAAATAATTGATGCATGAAAGGGTTAAAATTCACTTGAATTTTAAAGTTCGATTCTTGCACTTGGATTTTAATGTCATATTTTCACAGATCTTAAGCTTGTTGAGCCGTAATTAAACAAGATCCGTAGTAAAGCAATCATAAAAAAAAACTCACTCATTACATTCACAATTAAAAGTAAGATGTACACAGCTAACTTCTTGCCATTTTCTCTGTAGAAAATTACAAGCCTAGCTTGCTTTTCCAAAGTAAAGTGCTTAATTTTAGCTGCTTGAAAATTATTTATACTTTTCTTTATACTGTATCAATATTAAAAAAAAAAAAAAAGTATGAAATCCAGAGAGCATTGCAACTTAAGTAACAACAAATTTTTTTGTTATGTTTATAAATAAAAATTCATGTATAAAAGCGATGAAACCTGTACAACGTTTTCATTATAACTAAAAATGAATAAATTTTCAGTATAAAACATTAAAAAAGAAAAAAAAAAACTACAAATTAAGATTCAGAAGTATTTAAAAAATCATCTGTGCTGTATATTCGTTTCGAAAGTCCAGGATACCTCAACGAAGGTGTAACGGGCGTAGGAGAAGAAACTTTTTCCGCTGGTGCAGTCATGTCTTCATTAATTTTGCGCAAATTTTGTGAAAGTTTTAGTTCAGCTAAAGAGTTCGGCATATATGACGGGCTAAAAATTGTATTTTAAAAATCTTTACAAATCAACATTTAAAAGAAACACATACACAAAAAAACACAAAAAATAAAAAGAGTAAGCGATGTATTTTGCTTTAGTAACTCTAATTTTCTTATACTTTCCTGTAACTTTTCAGAAAAGCAGTTTTAAGTATTTTATGTTTTGAATTGTGTCAGGTTAAAGAGATAGTTGACACTTTTTCCAAATTCAGAGCAAAACAATCAGTTATAAGTGATACTGCAAGTTATATTGTCAATAATATAACGGTCTCAAAAAATATCAAAACCAGAGGATCAATACTTGCATGAGGAGGATCCTGATTTTGTAATTGTTACAGAGGACCCTAATCTGTAATTGTTACACTTATGTACTTAAAAGTTGGTAATTAAAAATAATCTGTAGAATTAAATCATCTAACTCATCAAGAAACATTCAATAGTCAAGCATTTGAGTCACAACAGCCAATTAAATAAAAGTTTTAATGATAAAGAACGACACATGTTGACTTGCATTGCTGACGTGTATAACAAGCTACAAAAATCTTTAATTGTTCTTCTTTGAAGACTTCTGTGTCAAGTATAAATATTTTTTTGCAAACAGAGTGCCTAATATTCTTTCCTGATAAACAACAAAATATCTGGATAAAACTATGCCTTTTTTTTTTTCAAAGGAAAAGGTCATCTTTAACAAAGCGGCACAAAATATGACATTGTGTTGCATTAATTAATAAAAAAAAAAAAAAAATAACATTTAAGAATTTGTAGAGTTTGTTAAATTATTTGTTTAGAAACCTTGTGTTTTTAAACAACTTTTAACTTTTTAAAACAACATTTAAACAATAAATTATACTGTAAATATTATTATAACATATCTTTTTTGAAAACTTACGAGTTGAAGTCTTTTTTAAACAAACTTGGTGCTGGAGAATTGGTCATGTTAATGTCGCTGTCCATTGTAATTTCATTTGGATCATCTAATAATCCAATTGAACTATATCTAAGTAGAAAAAGGGGTGAACATGAATAGCAATAAGGGAAAAATTTGTTTGCTTAAAATGGCATAAGATGTTTGCTTAAAATGGCATGAAGATTAATTCATTTCCCATTTTTCAACAGCATTTTTTTTTTGCTTGAAAAAAATTATAGTTAAGATTTAAGTTATAAAAAATTAAATATAAAGTTAAAATCATTTTAGATCATGTTACCTGTATGTCAGATTAATATTATTAATACTTAATAAAACTAAAAATACAGGATTTTGAGTGAGAAAAAAACATTTAAAATTACAATGTGCTTATACTTTGTGGATAACCCCGAACAACTGTTTGCTAACACTGACTCCTCTTTCTATTTTATGTAAGATAGAACAAAAATGATATTATAAACTTTCCACATATTGAGTACTTCCAATTTTTTTCCAAATAGATACCCAAAAATGTATCCACTGCAATCAGTTAACTCCAGGTCAGTTGCAATCGACCTGGAATCAGATGTATAAGTTAAATAGATAATAGTCTAATCTGTTCACTTTATTATGAACTCACATAGTTAGTACTGTTTATTTGCCCTCCCCATTAATCTGTCAACCCTGTATAAAAGTGTATGAGATTGAACAACATTTCTTTTTCTGGAAACAATAGAAACAGATTTTCTATCAAGACTTTTCTTAACAATCGAATTCTGGTTTTTAATTATGATTGGAACATTTGAATTGTTGGAGCAACTATGGGCTGCACATTTTTTAATTCATAAAACATTTATTTCTAATATGACAAAAATGTTTTAGTATAATAAGTGTAGTGAGTGGCTTCCAGTAGGTTAGACTAACCTATTAGTTTTCTTCAAGGTCTTTTTATAATTGTATAGTTTATTGGGTAACACTAAATGCTGGAAAAAAAACTAATAGGTTAGTATTTTCTGCAACACTTGCATGTGTTATACATGACAACTGTATTTGTTTATGTGTTGATATTGAGTGAGCAGTGATATTTGTTTATTTTCTTGCTATAACCGACATGTAAGGTGAATGACAATTGGATTTTATCATTTATTAATTATTTCATTATTTCTTCTGGCTTTTACAAAGGAAAAGGTCATCTTTAACAAAGAGCCGCAAAATATAACACTGTGTTACATCAACTTAAGAAAAAAATTATCCCAGAGTTTGTAGAAATGATAAATTATTTGTTTAGAAACCTTGTGTTTTTAAACAACTTTAAACTTTTTAAAACAACATTTAAACAATAAATTATACTGTAAATATTATAACTTAAGTTTTTAACTAATTTTAACAATATTATTTTTTTGTGTATCACACCTTATTAATTGTTGAAAAATAGGACCAATTAAGATGGTTACACAAGCATTAACTTTATACTTGTTATCTGCATATTCTTGCATAAAAAAAGAGTAATAAATTTATCAAGCCACTAATTGGTCTTGTGCCGAGAAAAAGCAACAAAAAATGTTTAAACTGATAAATCTGAAAAAATTTTGAAAAAAATCCAGTCTAACATTTTCAGTTAGCAAACTTATATCCAAAACTCTAAATAATACTCCTACACAAAATTTACATAGATTATTTCAAAAGAACTATTGCTAATAATTGTCAGTATTTCAAAATTTTTGAATAGAAGTCTTGATTAAGCCCAGTGTTTTCTCTTCTTTTGGAATTAATGTAGGGTAGGGAAAAAAGTGATTTCTATTGTAGGATTTAGGCCTATCAAAAAATATGTTCGAAAATACGTATTTGCAAACAATTGAAGACCACACTGGAAAAACAATCAAGCTACATTTTTGCTTTTATTGGGTTTTTGCCCCTGTTATATTGGGCTGCAGTTTAACTATATAATAATTGACTATTTAACTAGAAAACCGATCAAATGACACAGATATTTAGCCTAACAAATAAGTGAGCTATGGTGTTTTGAAGTTTAAAATCAAATTTACTCAAAACAATAAAAATGTAGCTTGATCGTTTTTCCAGTGTGGTCTTCAATTGTTGTTTAACTTTTTAACAAAACAGAAATTTATCTTTTTTTTCAGCTTTATCCTTTTTCATTTTAATATCGAGTTAAAAAACAAACTTTAAGGGGTCTTTATGAGCCACAAATACTGCCATTTTTTAATGAAAAAAGGGTTTATTTTAAAACCTGAATGTAAGGAGGATCCTTAAATATAAAATTCCAACTCAGTAAGTTGGCTGAGGTTTAAAAACATGTTTTCACATGCATTGCATGATTTGATTCAGATTTTCCTTGAGCAATCATAAAATAAATGAATATTTTTACCCAACTGACAATGACTAAAATTATCCAACCAATTTATGAATTTTGCTAAATAATGCAACAAGAATGGTTGATTATTGTTAGCTTCTTTTGCGCAAAGTTAAAGTTAGCCTAGCCAATCAATTCTAAGGAGTTTCAGTTTGCAGGGCATACTTAAGTAGTGCCACTTGGTGCTCCTACCAGATCAAACTTCTGTAGCATTTCTTATATTTCTCAGTGGAAATAGCTGTATGACTAGAATTTATTAGTACAAGGTTTACAATGGATAAGCAGCATGATTCTAAAGCTGAATCAACTGAATTTGAAATCAACTAAGAATTAGAAATAAGAATGTTACATTGCCATTGCTTGCCTTAAAGTGATCAAAAGTAATGCCAAGTTTAGGGATAACTGCATTTTCATACTTTGCTGGAAGCTTTTGTGGAAATCATTTACCACATCACCTAATTTTTGAGATAAAGTGGTAGGGTGTGATGGATGACATTGCCCCTGAGTGATGCTGAATACAAACTGATGAAGCCAGATCCAGAGGCTATTTCAGATGGGTTTTCATCTTCAAGGATAAATCTTAGCTTTGCACAACTATTCTTTTTTAACAGTTGTATTAATTGGGAGATTGCATAAATTATGTGGTTAATGTAAAAGCTGATCTTTTTTTCAGGCAGTCATTGGTGTCAAAGCTGAGATTGGAACAGTTTTCTGAACAAAATATTTTTTATTGCGACCATATGGTTACATTGTCAGAGTGTTTCACAACTTTTAAAGTATTCCCTACAACTGATTCTTTTGAAGACATTTGCAATTTGGAGTGAGAAAAAAAAAAAAAAAAAAAAAAAAAAAAAAAGGAATTTTCTTTTTTTAATTTATAGCCATAAGTAAAAAATTTTAAGTTTTTACTGTGAAAGGTAAAAATATTGATTAAGAAGTTTGAAGAAAAAAGATAATAAGTTTTTGCACTTTGGGTTGCTAATCAATGCCATATTGTCACTAATCCACAATTTAAATATACTACATTACAAATCACTGCTAAAATGTTGCATTCTATCAATCTTTCAAAAATCTAAAAATATGAGAAAATTATTGAATTGTAGCAGTACTTGCAGGGTAAATTATATATATATATATATATATATATATATATATATATATATATATATATATATATATATATATATATATATATATATATACATTTAAAAATGATGAAGCCAAAATGAAAATTTAATTCATATCAAAAAGTTCTGGTGTCAAGAAAAAGGAGAAACTTCAGCTGAAACTTTTTTGTCTAAAAAAAAACATTTTATTTATACTATATATGATAAAGATACCATTTTTTTACATTAAGTAGCTAATTAATGTTCTATAATTCTAGAAGAAATTTACCTATATAACATTAAAGATTGTAGTTAAAGAAGGACATGGAATTTATCAAATCAAGGTTTAATTTGCAAGTCCTGTCTGACAGTTTGATCTGTTGTAAACATTGAGACAAGTATTTTAAATTTAAATGTTCTATTTGTCCTGGTAACAGCAGTAAACTAGTTTAATGTGTTTTGAACAGCATTTTGCACCAAGTTGCACTTCTTGAATAAAAACTTAAATATTTTTATCTTTGTTTTTTTTAGGCTTTGAAAATAGAACTTGAAGTAAAGTGAAAAATGGAAAAACTCAATAGCCTAACACACAAAGTAAACACATACTTAACATGATAATCACCTAGAATTATAATTTGTCTCCCAGTCCTCATCTTCGCTTGAGCTATTTATTATAACTCTGTAAACCTCCATAGTAATATTTCCACTCACTGTTGATAAAGTGCTTACAGCTTCAGCATGTGTAGCATTCTCCAAACTAATATTATTCACAGCTATAATTGCATCACCTGTATGCAAGTCATCACAATTTGAGGCAGGCAAACCTTCATGAATCTCAGAAATAATCACTGGAACACCATGCTCCTTTCCGCCCTAAAAGTTAAGTTAGTTTTAAAATCAAAGCTTTACTTCATTGTGATAATTAATAGTACATGGTTTAAAAATATATAATTTAAATAATAAGAGATGTATTTCATGCTAAACTGAATGATTTCAAAAAGAACCTTTACCGTTATAGATATACCAAGACCCTCGCTTTTTTTTCTATGGAATTTAACAATTCTGAGTTCTCCTCCTGGTTGCTTTTTTAATGGAAGATCAAGTGCCTCTTTCATTTCATTGCTAAAATTAGAAGAGTTTGATGTTTCTGTTGAATTTATTGGCCTTTTGTTATGGTTCCTTTTGCAGGCACGTATAACAGTTTTATGCCGATGAAGAAAAATTTCAGATTCAATCTGATTCCAAAGCATTTCATGTTCTTGCATTTTTAAATCACGGCCCAACAACTGAATCTGTTGGATTCTTTAAAAAATATGAACAACTCTAAATACTTCAATACAATTTATATAAATAAAATGTAAATAGGGACCTGTACATGCTATTTATATCTTCAATGACTACATGATTAACTCATAATGTAAATATGTTCTGATAGTTATCTAAAATTATGTTCAATCAGATATTTTGATTAAAATGATATAAACTTTGTAACTAGTTACTTTAATACTTAATTTACTCCTTTTTTCTGATTTAAATTTAAAATAATCATGATTATGACCAGGATTCTTGAAAGATGTCCTACCTTCCAGCAAGTTCTTTATCCAAATACTTAGCAGCAAGCCGAGCTCCACAAACTTCACCTTGAAGCTGTGTAATATATTTGCGCAGACCATCATTCTCCTTTTTATATAGTGCTGCTTCTTCCATTAGCTGAGATTCTTTTATTTCACTTTGACGAAACTGAGTGAGATCATTTTCCTGTTAAAAAATCTGATAACATTTAAAAATTATTTAAGATAACATTCACACATGTATGTATGTATGTATGTATGTATGTATGTATGTATGTATGTATGTATGTATGTATGTATGTATGTATGTATGTATGTATGTATGTATGTATGTATGTATGTATGTATGTATGTATGTTTTTATGAATGCATGTATGTATGTACAGTAGCAGCTAAAAAACTAAGACCATCTTATTTAAGCAACTTTTGATTTACAACTTTGAGACTTTTACAGTTAGAAACCTTTTATGGTATTTAGCTGTTACTATTACTTTTTGATTTTTATTTGTTTCAGTACTTATTGTGGTATTTAACTTTTAAACTATGAGTTGAAAACTGCCAATTAAAAAGAAATCTAGACTAATCCAGCACCAAGTTGCAGCTTGATTTAAAGTGTCAAAGACAGGAGTGTTTAATTTTAAACATTAGGAAAGGTAAAATTGTTCATTAGTTAAAAAGTACAAGATGACTATGTGTTATGAAGACAGGATCATCACAAAGTTCTCAAAAAATAATCTGAGAAAACAAACCACTCAATTGATTACAGAAATGTGAGAAAAATACAGAATTAAATGTGGTTTGCGGTTTTAAATCTAGGCTAATCCATGCATCAAAATTGTTTAGAAGATGCCCTACCTAAAAACCAATTGGTTTCCTATAAAAATCCTATAGCTCAAATTGAGCTGACTAAACACCATTTTCACAATGGCAAAACTCCCTGGAGTCAAATTTTATGCTGTTTGGGTTGGATTGAATAAAGAATGTTCGCTATCCTGTTGACTGAATATTTAATTATCCAAGTATCAACTTCTGATTGTTAAGCATGATAGGGATATGTAATAGTGTATGGCTGCTTCATTTGCATTGGTCTAATTCAGTGTATTCGCAGTATTCTTGATTAGGCTATGCTCAAAATGTCACCTAGAGGTTGCTATAACCAAGCTTATTTTCAAATTTTATAGTGGAAAAAATCATTTCTTGTTTTTCCTTTGCAGTAATTTGGTTTTTTGTGTTCATATAATAAGAAAATCAAATGTTTTAAAAGCCATTAATTTTGGTTTACACAGTTAAAACTTTCAGATGTTTTCGTTCTTTCTTTTCCATGTACTCATTCTCTAAATTTCATTTGTTTTTCATGAAAGATTTTGCTGTAAAAGTTTCTTCCCTAATTGATGTTACTCTGCACATATAAAATAAATTACGCTATTACTTTTATGTTAAAATAAAAAAAAAAAATAAAAATAAAAAAGCTCTAGATAGAAACAGATACCATTTATAAAAATAAACAAAAAAATAAATATAATTAGATTATCACTTACAAGTTTTGCTTTAATTAACTGCAGATCTGCCGTATTTTCATCTTTTAAATGGAGTTGCAGCTGAACAGCATGTAGCTGAAGAAGCAGATTCTTTGCTTCCTTTTCAAGTACAGTTATAGTAGCTCTTGCTTGACTTAGTTCAGAACGCATTCCAACCAATTCTGCCTAGATAAAGCTTATAGTTTAAAATTATTAAAAAATATTAGATGTAAGCTAAAAAAAAATAAAAAATTTAACTGTCTGTCCACATAGTGATTTAATATAACAAATGACATAATAGAAATGATATATATACATCACATTAAATTATTATCATAAACTTGTTATTACCTCATACTTTGCATTGTTTTCATAAATAGTCTGAGACTTATGTGATAACTGGGAAAAAACAGAAGAAATTACAGTTAATTTTTTACGCCCATCATGCATCAAATCTGATTGATCACAATCAATGTTTCCTAATATAACATCCAGCTCAATAAAAGCTTTATCAAACTCTTTTTCCAATAAATCTAACCATCGGAACATTGAAACAGCCAAACTCATGATTACAATATTAATGCACTATCAATATATCTTATGAAAAGCTCTGAACTCATCTATAAAGTAAAAAAGCCAATAAGATATACAAAGGTTCTAGGAAATAATCCTTCAAGAAAGATTGATCTATGTTAAAAAAACCATTTGTTTAGAAAAATTCCACTCTAATCCTATGCTATCCACAATCCTAACTCCAGGCCTAAGCCCAGTCTTATCTTTAACATTATAGAAGACTTATTGCTCAGGGATTACATCATGATACTGATATAAGATAAATTGAAAATATTTATGAAATGATAGTAATGATATATATATATATATATATATATATATATATATATATATAATTATTATTTATATTTATATTATAATTATTTTTAATTTTTTGTCAAGATAGAGTGAATTTGTTCGAAAGGAGAATAAAAGAATAAGAGTTGAAGAAACAAATTTTTAAAAATAAAGCAACAAGAATTCATTTAGAAAATAAATGAATTCTTGTTGCTTTATACAAAATATTGAGCACTCTTATACGAACAAGAGATATTGTATTTGAAAATAATAAAACTTGAAATAGCTATATATATATATATATATATATATATATATATATATATATATATATATATATATATATATATATATATATATATATATATATATATATATATATATATGTATATATAGGACCTTTCAACTTTTTTTTCAATATTTATTTCAATATAGTAATTTTAGGTAAAATTTTCAAAAATATTCTTTAACTATAAATTGCAAGATACAATAAACAATAGCACTAAAGATGTAAGAAAACTTTAAATCATAGCAACCCCTAAACATACACCAATCAACTTATATACATCAATTGGTAAAAACAGTCCTATATATCTAATACTTTTAAGTTTAGCAATACTAATTTAAAGCACCCCAATATATAAATATACATAAATGTGTATATACTTTTTAATACAAAGTCTCTTACACAGTGCTAGAAGCATGTATTTAAATAAGACACACTTTTTCTTAAGATACATTTTTTAAAAAAGAAAATCACTAAAAATTTCAACATTTAAAATAATTCCTAAAATATTAAAGTATAACTTTTTAAGAATTTTTAGTGTATGAACAAATAACAATTATTGCTGATCAGTATGCGTGCATGTACATGCATGTGAGTATGTGTGTGTGTGTGTGTGTGTGAGTGTGTGTGTATATATATAGACTTAACAAAACATAAAAGTATTGTTATAAGTTTTTTTTAATAAATATAAAAATCATTCATTGTACTTTTTGATTGTTGCATCACTTGATTACTTGTAAGCATCATGGATTTATTAATAAAGAAATTTTTAACACCAAAACATGTTTATAAATAAAAAGATTTGTAACTATTGAAAAATTTATATTTATGTACATAAACAAAAATTGTTTAATGAAAGAAATATAGCAAATACAAGTAAAATACATGAAGATATTTAAACGTATTTTAATTGCAACATTTTCTTTTCTGTTCTATATCATTTGTTTCCTCAGAAAGATAAATATTAGGTGGTCTGCTAGGTAGTCTTTTAACACCTTCCCAATCTGACTTTTGTTTTATAGAGCCCTCATGAAATCGATTATATATTTCTCTTGCAATTAAACTAAATGCTTCATCAACATTACACAAAACCTTGGCTGATGTTTCAATGAATAACATGTCATGAGCTTGTGCAAATGCTTCACCCTCAGAAGTTGGTACTTCTCGCAAATGATCTAAATCAACTTTATGCCCTACTAAAGAGTAAACAACGTCTAAATCTTCAGTAGCATATTTTGCTTCTTTTAGCCATTCACTTACATGATCAAATGACTCACGATTATTTATGTCATAAACAATTAGACATCCTGCACAGTTTCGATAGTATGACCTTGTGATTGAACGAAACCTTTCTTGACCTGCTGTATCCCATAGCTGCAGCTTTACACGTACTTTATCTGTAATGAACCAAAAATTTAATTCAATTATAATTCAGCAGAATGGATAACTTCATTAGTATGTCACTCTACCAAACATATTTGTAGTAACAGTACATGAAATCTTAAAATATAACAATGTCATTTGTGATAAATTTTAAGCTCTATACTAGAACTAAAACACTGCATAATAACAAATGATACCGGTGATTTGAATAACTCTCACATGGAAATCGACACCAACTGTGGGGTCAGATGTACGAATATATTGACCTTCAGTAAATTGACGAAGTAAAGAAGATTTCCCAACTGTGCTGTCCCCTATCAGAATGACTCGAAATTGATAAAAACTGTCTGTCTCCAATGGATTGTATTTATTATCAGTCATCTCATAAGTTATAAGTTGAACTGGCAATCATTTTTGGTGATACATAATAGAGGCCCAATTTAAACAAGTCATCTTGTTACCGTAAAAAATATATAAACGGAAACTTTTGCTCCAATGGAAAATACCCCGTCATCCGTGAAGTTTAGTAAATTTTCGATTCTTCAACTTCCTAAATCATCATACGTCTCAAAATAAACACATCAAACGATAGCTTACGATGTTTCTGAAAGTTGTGAATTTGTTTACTGCCCTTTTAACCCAGTCACTTTCTTTTCGCCAGTCTTAAAGGTACTGTCGGTCGGTAAAAAAAATTCTGCTCAATTTAAATGTCACTCGATCAAATATATTTAAATGTTCAAAATAGACGCGCAGATTATGGTACTTAGATAAGGAATTAATAGCAAAAAAGATTTTATTATTAATGACTTATCTGTTGATTTAATGAAAGCGAGTTTTAAAGGGTATAAATTAAAATAATAAACCACCGGCAAATCTACGAATTTAAAGCTCTGGTAAATTTTTTCCATTTTTGCGCTTATTTCGGTAGAAGATGCGCTGATAACATTCCTATGCAAAATTTAAGAACTCAGCACGCCAATGAAATGATTAGCAAACGTTTTTAAAACAGGTCCACTGTAGTTATTGAATGCCGTAATGAATAGCATTAGTCAAAGCATGTATTGCAGTTCGTCTTTTTCTGATCCTACAAGTAACAGTTGATTCTTCAAAAACGAAAAGAGCGTAAATTTAAATACGTTATGCGTAAAAAATGAATGTATAACTAATATTTAAACTGACGTTCTTTTCGTTATGCACATTTGTCTGTATGCACTTTGCAAAGAGAACGATAAATAGCTAACAGTAAAAGAAAAATCATCAATCAATTTTTAGACACCATACTAAAGTAAGAGAAGATGAAGAGGAAAAGATTGAAGTAAATTAACCAATCTTCCACTATATTACATGGTTTTTGTTCTGAGTCAGACATCCCTGATGGAGGTTTAAAACTGGAGTACTTAGTCATCTTCTCTTTTTTATTGTTGATAAGTCTGCGAGTGGCAGTGAATATTTACGACAGGGGGGGGGGGGGCATGTATGAATTAAATAGGAGCAGCATTCCAGTTTTTCATATGTTAGAAAAAGTCTCATCATAGTTACCTAGAGTTAAATTCACAAACTACAATTTTCTATTTAATCAATATGATTACACAATTCGTCAGGTTAGAATTATTTTGTTCTATCTCCAATTTTAAACGTTTGGAGAAAATGAATTTTTGATTTTACTAAGTAATGATTACTTTTAAAATAGATTTTATTTTTAAATTTTTTTTTCTAAATAGCTTCTTTAGATATAAATTGTTTAAAGAATAAGTTTTTGTTTCTTAAAAAAGTAATAGTAAAATTTTAAGTAATTTTTACTTATATAGAAAAATTCAAAAACTTTAGAACAAAATAATTCTAACCTGACGAATTTTTAATTTAATGCAAAGTGTCATATAAAAGAAAATATAAAAGAAAAAAAATACAAATTCATAAAAATATAATTAATCAAAAATTTTGATAATAAAGTATAATAATAATGCATTAATATGAGTTTGTAATTGAGATCAGTAGTGTATATGCGAAGAGAGTTTTTTTATAATCAAAATTGAAACAGCAAAGTATATGTTTAAAAAACAATAAACATAAAATCTGCATAAAAAATTGTTAATTACTGAGTTAAGTTAACAAAGTAGAGTAAAGAGTTTTCTGAAATAGTTCAAAAAAATAGATTAAAATTTTTATTGGGGACCGCAATTAACTCAACCGAGAGCTACATATGCACATCGTTGCAATATACTTCTCTTTGAGAATTAAATATGCCAATTGCACACTTAATACTTAAATGAAGTATTAAGCGGTGATGTACATTCTGGAAAAAGTTCATTAAGATCAGCATGAATAATTACTTGTGCCTACTTAAAGATGGTGAACATTTTTCGCGGCCACAAAGTACCAATGGCTTGGTACTTTGTGGCCGCGAATTGGCTTGATCATTTCCAGTTGCGTAATATGATGCGACAGGTGTAAAAAAATCATAATTGATTGACAATTTATTTACAGCTGATGGGCTTATATCATTTATGCTATAATCCAACTGACTGTTCATTTAATTGCATTTAGTCGAAGTAAAAGATTCTTAAAAAAGTGAAGAGTCCTTTTCACTGTTTTAAGTTAAAAAACTTTAAAGTAGCTTTTCCTAAGTTAAGATTTAAAAGCAGCATTTATGTGTCCGATAACAACCCTCCGTTTCTTAGTACTTTTGTTTTTAAGCCTGAAACTAGTTAACTGAATTGAATAAATTCTTCGACTGAATTTAAATGTTTTGTGGCCCATTCAATTTGTATACAACTTCTCTGTCCACCTTTAGCATATCTACATTATGGTTTAAAGTTGAAAATTAACAACCATCAAGATTTCACAAACTTTAAGGGGCTTTCCAATAGAACCTGAATAGCATCTAGGACTAAATGTTGGTCCATCCAATTCCTCAAGCAAATGACGTAGTGGAAGCTCATTTGCATGTAGCATAAAACTTTAGCCACCTCTACAATGGGTAAACAAATTACCCATTGTAGAGGTGGCTGAAGTTTTAACTCAATCAATCTAATAGAACCACCCTTGTTTCCAGTGTTTACATTAGTCACATCATTTGCACTTTAGCCCAGCACTTGCAAATTATCCAAAATAATATTGTGTTCTTTAGAATACTGAAGAATTTCAGATTTTAATGCTTCAGCAGTGACACTAAAAGAATTTTAGTATGTTAAGTAGCCTTCTCCAAGTTCTTGAATAAAGGGTATGTGCTCCTCCATCACTATGGTTCTCTTTTTATTGGAAAGTTGAAGTGTCCGGTTTATTTTGCCTTCAAAGTACAACGCCTTTTCATCATGTGAAATAATGCCGATATCCTCAAGTACAGCAGATGCCATAGATACAGCAGATCTGTCTGAGATTCCATGGCGGTTGCACACCAATTAAAGAAAAGAGAGAAACAATTGCATCTGCTTTAAAGATGATGATAACGACGACGACAACGACGACGATGATGATAATGATGATGATGATGATGATGATGATGATGATGATGATGATGATGATGCTGATGATGATGATGATGCTGCTGCTACTGCTGCTAATGATGATAATGCTGGAGCATTTTCACCAAAAGCAGGCCGTTTTGAAGTACCTGGTGTGGCAGAAATGACAGAATCTATTGGTACTGCATCAGTAAAGTTTGAGCTCTTTTTGCTTTGGATATTTGCTGTAACTTATTTGTTTATTGATCCAATAGCCATTTTACATTAACTCCTTTGATCTACCATATTAACTTTGGCATAGCAGCATTTTTTTAAACCGTTGCATTAGCAAGCAGATTTATCAAACAGTATGTCTAGTTTGTCCTTGTAGAGCTGGAAGCTTTTTTTTATTTTCCATGTAAGAATTTGGAATTTTTTTTGCAGCTTTTTGCTCTTTATCAAGGATGTAAATGATGGCACAATTATTATGTCGCATTTTCCACAAATTTTTAATACCGCTATTGCTTTTGAAGCTGCTTTATTTTTTTTGCCAGTTTTTCCAGGAAATTTCAGTAAAATTATAATATATATTTAACTCTTCTATTATTTGAGAAATGATATCTAGTATAGCTTGCTTACATTTTCTTGTAAATACAGCATATGCCACATGACATCTAGTCATGTTGGCAGTTGCATCTCAGAGAGTGACTTTGAATATCCAAAGAGTGATCATTCACTGTTTTGGATCTTAGCATTCTATTTACTGAAATATAACTAGCAAATATTAGTATAGTATCAACAAAGTATCAAGCTGTACATAGAAACATAAATGGCTCTAACATTTTAATTATATAGAAAACAGTAGCGCGTAAAGTTTATAAACAGCTAAAGTTTTTTCGTCATAACTTTTTATCTTTTCACTGAAAATGAATGAAATTTTTAACAATTGTCCTTCTAAAGTAATTATGTAATATGATTTACTTAAAAAAATGAAAATTTGTTACGGAAGGAAGAAATTCAAATTTTATTGAAAACATAATTGTACAAAAGTACAAAAGTTTATAAACGAATGAAAAAAACTCAAAAAAGAGATATTATTTCAAATTCCTCCAGATTTTTTCATTACAGCACATCAGTATTTTGTCGGATAGCCTCTAGATTTTAATACTGCTCGGCACCGACGAGGCATAGAGTCAACTAAGTTGATAAGCACATCTTTGGGGATATTTGCCCAACAATCCGAAAGCATCTTGAATAAATTATTTTTGTTGATCGGTTTTTTTCCCTTCAATTGACGATCAAAATGTTCCCAAAGATGTTCTATTGGATTTAAATCTGGACTTTGAGAAGGCAAGTCCAAAAGTGGAATTTAAAAATTTTTTGACAGAGTTTGCGCGATGCTTTGAATGGTTGACTTGCTAGAAAATCAAACCACGAGTCATTTTGTCCTTTCCATGTGGCAGCATAACATTCTTGATTATATCTAAGTATACATTCTGATCAATTATGCTTTCAATACGATGAAGTAGACCAACAGAATCACAACTGAAAGATCCCCAAACCATTATATTGCAAGCATCATATTTAGCTGTTGGTTTTTGATACTTAGGAGCAAACCTTTTACATTTCGGACGTCTCACGTACTTGATATCATAGCTACCAAACATGCAAAACTTTGATTCGTCAGTGAATAAGACTTTTGACCATTCTTTTGAAGTCCAACCCAAGTGATCTCTTGCAAATTTCATTCGTGCTAAGCGATTATTTAATAATATAAATGGTTTCTTGGCAAGACGACGACCAAACAAGTTTTACTGACACAGGCGACATTTTGTAGTTTCTACGCTGCACTTAACACCATAATTCTTGCTCAAACTACCATTTAATTCGACAGCACTTCTGCGGGGATCTTGTTTTGATTGTCTTACCAAAATTCTGTCTTGATGTTCTGTAGTTACCTTTGGCCTTCCTAGACGATGCTTGCTTTCGAGAGTCTTACGGTCTCTATATCTCTTAACTAGTACGCTAATTGTTGTTTAGCCGCATTGTAAAGCTCAAAAATTTGCTTCTAAGAAATCTTTTTCTCTGCAGCACATATTATTAAATTTTTCTTTTCTAGGGACAATTCCTGAGACTTTCCCATTATTTTTTAAATTTAATATCAGTTAAATACTATCTCCAGTAAATTAGGTTTAATAATAAAATGTTTTTCTTAATAAATTTTTTTTTTTTTAATGGGGTATGGAACTGTTTATAAACTTTTGCTCGATTACGTTTTCGATAAAATTTCTTTCATTCCGTAAAAAATTTTCATTTTTTTTTTGAGTAAATTATACTATGTAACCACTTTAGAAGAAAAATTGTTAAAAATTCCATTCATTTTCAGTAAAAAGATAAAAAGTTATGACGAAAAACACTTGAACATTTTAGGTTTTTATAAGCTTTTGCACGCTAATGTAGTGATGTGATTTTATACTTACAATATTTAAGAAACAAGCTTTTAAAAAAATTTTAACAAACTTTTAGCGAACTTTTTTTCAGAAAATGTTGAATTATAAGCTAATTAAAACAAAATCAAATAATATCTAAAAATAATAAATAACTTGAAGTTATGTTGATCACTGTGATTATTATTAGTGCTGTTACGACTTAGAAATTATTCAACTGCCAACAAAATCGATTAATGTATTTTTCAAAGTCTACCAAAATCGTCTAATACATTTTTAAAATCGACATTTTTAGTCGACTAAAAGTCTATTTAGTCGAAATATTTGAATACAGATTTTATTATAATCATATACTTTAACGTTGCTTACCAATTTATTTTTTAAATGCTATGAAACAAATAGAACTTTAAGAGAATAAAAAAAAAACTTGGTGGTACGTAGTACTGTTATAATAACACATGATGTTGCTATATCAAGACTAATTTTTTTGTTCAATTTTAATTCATTTAATCTGTTAGATGAATTAAAATCAAATAAATAATCTAAGTAAAAAGGAAATTACAATCACAAAGTAAAGAATAAATAACACAGAGGGGCATTTTATTTTGTTTTTTACAACAATAAAAGCAAAAAATTAACAAAAATATTTTATTAATAAACAACAGTGGCGTAGATAGATGAGGACGGATAGAACGACTAAACTTATTTTGGGTTGGCAGATTTTTAAAACTTTTTCGCATCCTTAACTAAGTACCATAACACATTACTTAACATTTTGTTTTAAAAAGCATCAACTGGCTACTATAATGAGAAAAGGAAACATTAATGAAGTGGTGCTACATACAGCTAAGAATTAAGTTGATGTGATACAGAAAACTAAGTTCAATGTTCAGGTATTTTGGTTGAATTAAAAAAATCTCTATAAATGATATCCTTATGCATGACTCAATCTTTATAAGTAATTTATTTTTACAAGATAAACTACTTATTAAGATATCTCTTTACTAAATGGTCAGCATCATAACAATATTAAAGGTTGAAAAATAAAAGCCAGTGAAAAAATAGAAATAAGGATCTCAGGATTATTATCCGATTAAATCGACTTTCTGTCGGTTAGTAAAACCCATAGTCGATTAAATCGATTATTCGATTTTTCAAAGTCGACTAATTTCGACTTTTGACTTGTCGACTTTTGGTCGATTTAGTCGAAGTCAATGACAACACTAATTATAATGGTCATAATATTTATGGATAATGCAAATCTAATATGTTGTCCCTTTAAAACTTCTAAAAAATACTTAAAAAATTATAAATTTTGCGCTATCAATAATAAACAATATTAGTTAAAAATTGCTACAGGAGGTAGTTCTTGTCCAAATTTGATTATCTTTGTGTAATTTTTTTAGTTTCCTTATAATTAACATAGAATTTGGATAGAATAATTGAGTTTCTATAAAAAGTTGTTCTTACTCCACCCAAAATATGCACTTTTAAAGTTTTTGATCCTTAGATCTTTAGCTTCTTTTATAAGATCAATTTTAGATAATAGTTTCTTATCTAACACAGTTTCACCAACTTTTATTTTTATTTTATGCAAATGTTATATATTTTTTATCTACATATAATATGAACATTAAATGTGGAATGTCAATCTAAACAAACATCAAAATAATCTGTTATTACCTAGAAATATTACAGTTCTAATTGTTGGTAAATCTGAAAGTTGTTAGACAACAATGGTACTGAATTACTCATTTATCCAGGATGACTTGAATATAATTGGGTAGTAGTTTTGGGAAGTCATTTTCAGCCAGAGTATTGCATAATAATCGAAAAATTTAATGAAAAGTTACCAAAGGAAACGATATCATGATTTTTTTTAACAATAGTTAAAACAGGTGTATCCGTTTCTTCACTCACTTAAGCAATATCAAAAGAAAATAAAAAATTATGGGATAATAAATATAGTTTTTTTGAGCCAGGGTTTGATGTTCCAGATCCTAGAGAGTTATCATCAGAAAGAAAAATCTTGTCATTTTTGATGATGTGCTATTAGAGTAGCAGAATAAGTAGGAGGCTTATTATACTCGTGGAAGACATAGTAATGTGGATTGTACCTATCTTGCACAGAATTATTTTAAACTTCCAAGACAAACGATACATGAGAATGCAAACTTTGTCTTTTTCCACAAGACAAAATTATAAACCATATCTATTTTTAACTTGACAGTCAAGACATGCCAATCATTGAGTTTAAAAGTTTATGTTAAAATGGTTTCGAGAAAACCTGGAAAAAAACTTGAAGGCTTTGTCGTTACAGATCAAGCTAGTAAATCAATAAGTTAAACGTATAGATGTTGGTTTTATACTTTTTATTTTTCACAATCTTGTTATGATCGATAAAAATTTGTCATATAAAAAATGGAAAATTTTAAAATACTGGAAATTAAACGTACTTTTGGTTAAATAATATAGCATATAAGGAAAGTATGCAAATACTATTCTCTGATAACAAGAGAAAAGTTCAAACTAGATTCAGTTCTACATTACAGTAGATAAGAATAAAAAGTGTAAATGTGCATTGGTTAACTTGGAAACATACCACTCATTTATTTATAGCATTTCTAATGATCAAAACTGTAAAACGATACACGCAAATCAAAGTGCGTTGAATCTGTACTCGTGTTGGAAATAATTATCAAGTGGATTTTACAGATATAAATTCCATTTCATCAGCTTTGGATTTTAACAAAATCAAATATACTCAAGTTTATCAAGAATCTGAAAATCCTTTACCATCCTAAAAATATATAGTATTCAAGTTCACATGGATATTATTTGAGGATCATATGTAGATGGATCAACAGCTAATGTTATTTATTTCTTTTTCCATATGTATTACCTGGATATAAATTGAATCTCCATCAAACTAGGTCTTTCTTCCAATCTTCAAATATACAATCAATGGAATATTATAACATTCACTGATCAAGATGGAAACTTGTTTAATCTTTGAGGAGAAAAAATATCCATGAGATTTGACCTACGCAAGGTGGAAATGTGAGACAAAATTAATTTTTAAATTGCTGAATGATTTAAAAATTCCTCGCATAACAAAAACGCTAGTTAACAAATTTGGATATACCTAAATTTTTGTTAGGAATATAAAAATTTAAGTATATCCAAATTTGTTAACTAGCAATTGGATTTGATAGGAACGTTAAGAGATACTTGTTACAATTCAATTGAATCCTCAAAGAATTCTAGATGATAAAGTGTAGATGATAAAGTTAATATATTCATATTTAAAAGATTAAAGAGCTGTAGAGCTGTAGTTTTTTCTCGCAACCAACAATTCAATAAATAACAATCTTCTCTCCAAACTAAAACTCTCTTTTTACAAATTTTCTCCTTCGTATATACCCTATGCTTTTCCTAAAATATCCTTCCACAAACCGTCATATATCACCGCAAACACATATTTACAATTCTTATTGGTAAAAACTATTAAAACTATTAACTCCCTAACGTCAAAAAATGTTCTAGAACTTTCCGGAATTACATGAGCAAATGCTTACGTTGTAAGAAATGGATTGATTAATCATAATAAACGGAGGATGAGATAAGTTTTTTTTGTTTTAGTCCATAAAGAGATTTAGTCATTTCAAGAACTACTAACAATTCTATATCTATTGGATTAAAAATAAAAGCAGATGTTGGAGCTCTAGGTAAATGGAAATGTTTATCCATTCATTTGGATATTTCTGATGGAAGTTTGGCCAGCTCAGTATGGTGTAATGGAAAACAAATATGAAGTTTTTCAGCTAAAGCATCTACTAGTAACACTCACCTAATATTTGGAGACTTAAATCCAACAGGTTTTGCACCTTTAAACATACTTGAATGACTGTATTTCTTCGTTATTTATTTTATAGAAAAATCATGTTGATACATAAATATTAGCTTTGCAAAATAAAAAGGTTTTATACAAATTTAATGACTATGTTTTAGATATTTTTGAAGACTATGTAAAAGTACCTCGTTAAAATATTATCAATTAATTCTTGTGAAAACTCTTTTAGAGATTATGTGAGTGTTGCATTCTTGCATAGTAATGTTTTATCTAACGAATTTTCAGAAAATATTACATTATTATACATCTAAAAGTAATGATATATTATTTAATACAAACGGTGTATCACATTTATCATTTATCTATTAAATCCTGGTATCTTAGTTTTTCTAAACTCTTAAATTTTTTTAAAGTCTTTTCATAGCAGCTACAATACATCCACTTTTTATCTCATAATGGCATCTTTTATTCAATCCACATTTATTACATGACCATCTAAATTCATCATGCTCACATAAACTATCTATACCACACTTTTTACAATATCCCCTAACTCTAAATGGTTTCGTTAAATCTTCAATTTTTTTTTTTTTCATGAAAATACATCAGATTAACAAATCATTTTGCTTTTGAAAACTTTGCAAAGAACACAAGCCTTTAATTCTTTTTCGATATTCGTTCTATTACCTTACTCTTCTTAAATTCAGAACATATTTTCTCCATTCTTTAATAATATAAAGATATTTCGTATGAGAATATCAATATTTGCAACTTATATGTATATATTAACCAATCACTGGATCTAGTTAGCATTTTTATAGTTACATATTGATGAGTTTTAATCATATATACAATACTATGCAATAAAATGATGGTTGGAAAAAATCTAATCACACACCTAAGTTTAATGGTGAAAAATGATGGTCAAAAATAATAGCTGAAAAAAAACTAACGAGCAAAAAATCTAAATAGCTACACTCTGATGATGATTTTTGAGCATGTATATAATACCCAGCAAACACATAACGTTGAAACAACGTTGAAACAACGTTGAAATAACGTTCACCGACGTTGATCAACGTTGTTTCAACGTTATGTGCTTGCTGGGTTGTTGAAAACGGTTTGTGTAAATGTTCCCAAATTCATCAATATATACTATTATTATTAACAATTTTTGTAACAATTATGTTGTCAAAAATGTTCTTGATTTGGATTAAAGCAACAGAGACAATCCAAGAAGGTCAAGATAAAGTAGGAAATTCATTAATAATTTTACTTTAAGCAATAACATTCTAATTTTTCTCCTTAAATTGAAAGTAATTAATAACGAAGGAAAACTTGAGCTAATCAAGAAAAATGTAGATCAGTTTAGATTCATCACCCCAAAAATGCTTTAAAAGAGTTCCAAAATTATCTGCAGCAAATTTTGTCTTGACCTGTTTCACTATTTCAAGTTGATAAAGCAATTCTTCATTTCACGAGCATTAAAGATAAGTTATCAAAAACGTCAGTTGTCCCTTGACCTTGCAGAAACTCCTGTTTGAAAGTTCCTCAGGTCTATTTTTTCATTATATTTACAGATTAAGTTTTTGGAGAGCCGAAACAGAGCCTTTTTTTTTTCATTCTTATAATACTGAGGCAGATTGATCTTCCCCTCCCCTAGTGAAACCCAGCTACTTGATCAGGATAAAAAAAATCTGAATATAATATGTAGGATTGAATATTTAGCAAATACATATCTCTAACTCTTTATTATTCAAACTTCTTTGAGAGATTCAGGTAAAAAATAGCTAAAAAAACTGAAAAACATCATTGCACTGCCTAAAAATAGAAATGCCAGATCTTGTTGAATGTATAAAAGTTGACTAGCCTATGGTGAAGCAGCTGATCCAAGTAATCTAGCCATTACACATGCTCCTACTCCTTTTGATCTAAAAGTAATAAGATAACTATTATAATTGTGAAAAGGTCATCAAAATATTAAGATATCTAAAATACTTTGGTTTTTTACCGTATGTTTGTTGGAATAAATGCAGCAGACCAAGTATAAATGGCATTAAAAGACAAAGTTAACCAAAACTTTCCTACAATACCCATTGTCACCCGTATCCAAAAAATATCTAAATAAATGTAATATTGTGAGAAGGGGGGGGGGGGGGGGAGAACTAATTTAGAAAACAACGACTAGGAAAATATGTACACATTGAAACTTATTTATCCAGCTAGCTAAATAAATGAAGTATATCGTAACAAAAAACCAACAAGTTGAAAGAGAGTTTTTAAGAACGGTTTTAAGTAGAGTTTTTAGAGAGAGAGAATTTTTGAGGCTAATGAGTTTTTAGATAAATTATTGAACAAAAGAGAAAAAGAAATTTTTGATAAACAGAAAAAGTAAAGAGTTAAACAGAAGATACAAGTAAAAATGATTAAAGAAAGTAAACAGAAATTTTAGCCGTTTCTAATAAAGAAAAAGAAGAAGAGATTTATTTAAAGAAAAAGAATAAAAGAGGAATAATTGATAAAAAAAAGTATTTGAAACAACAAAGAGAGTAAGAAAATGTTATTTGAAATTTTGTTAACGTAATGAATAAAAAAGTGCTAACCACCATTCATTGGCGCCGAGTTCACGGGGCAACAGGGGCAGTGCCCCCCCCCTCAGAAATTTATACTAATAATATATAATCACGGATTATTACGGGGGAGAATAGATGCTTTCGCCCTCATGGTAATCCGTGATAATATATTATTAATATAAATTTCCAAGGGGACCACTGCTCCTGTAGCCCCCGTGGACTCGGTGCTTATGCCACCATTACACATTAACTCAATCTTATACTGAGAATCCTTGAATATAAAAATTTAGTGAGGACGGACAACATAGCCTTAACACTTTTACAATTAACTCTTGTCCTTTCCTTACCATCCAATCCCCAGACCCTAAACCTCAACTCCAACATCTGCAATCCATTCATTTGACACTAGAGCCCATACCTCCTTTATCCATATGTAATCCTCAACAAAAGAAATAGAACGTAAGTAAAAAGACCGCCCTCACAATATATTTAAAAAATGTGTAGTTAGAAGTTAAAAACTTTTTGAGCTGCAATATGAAGAATCTCTGAAATTAGTTTTTAAATTTGATGAAAATATTATTTTTTCAATTTTGCCACATACATGGGGTACATTTGGGCATAATTTTGGGTTATTTAGTATATTTGATATTGTAGAAAATTAAACATGAACTAACTGAGTTCTGTGGCTAATTTTGGTAAAGGCACATTGATGTAGAGTGGACAATTGCATGCCAATCGGTGTGTGAAGAATGCAGGATAAATTACTGAATGTGGTAGAAGAGAGAGTGGCGTAATGGACGAGGAAGTAACATGCTACTGGCCCCCAAGGTTTATAAAATGTGGGGTCCCGCAAGTTGCGAAGCTAAAAATATGAACACAGAAAAACTTATTACTGATTTTGCCAATACAAATGCACAAAAAAAAACTCTTTTTTTTAGAGACTTTCAAATATTGCATTAGTTTTTGTAGTAAAGCATAGAAGACTAATTTTCATTTTTACTTAACAAATAGCATTTGTACCTTTAGAAGGAGCATTTTAAACAATTAAACCTCCATAAGTAATCATTTAGGCTAGAGTAAATTAACAAACCGAAAAAGTTTAGTGACAATTTCTTATTAAATAGTTACCTTCTAAGTTTTCTGCTTTCAGAAGATTCGTGTAACTTGTTTAAATAGAGGAAACAGTTTAAAGTTTTGCCAACATCAATGTCTAAAATGAAATGGGTCCTCATAAAATTTTTCATACGGGCCACCAATAGCTTTGTGACACTACTTAGAAGAATTCGGGTTATCAGTTACAACTGATAGAAGAAAATCGACATTGTCAAAGACAAACTTGTCCACAGGATAAATGGATTTTTAAAAACCATTTTGCTCCAAAAATGGATGCGATTAGAAATTAAGAGACCACGCAGTCATGATACTCCCAAAACCATTTTCAGAGGGCATAATGAAATAGATGCTTAAAGGCTTAATAAACTCTAAACTCAGTAGCAGCATCAGGTAAGTGCAGTGAAACCATTCCTTCTGACAATATGTATAAATTTAATACTTTTTGTATGAAAGCATGGCCATCCAAAACAAGAATATTAAAGCTTTTGCTTGCACCAGTAGATGAAATTAAACTGTTTAATCCAAGAGATGAACAAATCTGTCAGGATTCATCTATTTAAATTGCATTCTACATAAGCACCAAGAGATGTGCCATCCATCAGTTCTACCTTCCTACTTTCAAAAAATGAGCATGGTAGGCATGAACCACTCACTTGCAGAACTGTTTTTTTACTTAAACCTTGCTATTTCCTTTTGTAAAGATAATTTTAGACAAAGATTAATGAACTAGGGCTGTGTCATAAATAGACAAACTAAATTATAAAGAAAAAAAAAATTATTTTAAAGGTTTCATTTAAATATTTCAAATTATTTTGGTATTACTTTATTTAGAATAAAAGTTTAAACAAAGCACATGAAACATAACAAAAGAACAACTTAACGAAACAACTTAAACAAAACACATGAAAACTATTTATTTCTTGTAAAATATGACCTTAAACAAAATAATGTATCATTTCATCACTTAATGATGTTCTAGGTTTTTTAATGAATTAGCCAGCTGCACAATCAATATCAACAGATAAAAGTGGAAAAGAAGATAAAGGTGAACTTAACTTACTAAGCCTTTTGGTGTATTATTTGAAGCTTAAAACAATGCAAACTCTTTTTTAATAAATGTAAAATATTGTGAATACAACTTTTAGCAGGTGAATTAAAAACAGTTTCGGATAAATACTCATAAAGCTCATCAATCTTTTCAAAGGTTTATTGAAATTTTTGACAGATCCTTTTTTTCAATGAATTCAAAATTATTTTCACTCTTCAAAATGATTTTTCAACGAGAAATAGTTTCAATTTCAATTACCTTAAAACAATTCACTAAATCCTTGATATGATCATATTCTGATTTAATGAGTATTATTTCTCTGAAAGATAGATCTTTGAAAATAGAATTCTAAATAAATTTTTATCTACATATATCTTTAAAAGATTTTGACCAAAGAGCTCTATCAAATAGGATTTTACTTTTTTGAAATGTTCAAAAAGCATCTTTTTTGATCCATATTTTTTTTTTAGTTTTGTGCAGATTTTTGTACAACCTATTTCAACACTTTTCTCTAGCTAAAGAATTAGAATAAGATCAACAATTCCTGCAACAAAAACCTATGATGGATCGATCTTTGTTGTAAAACAAGCTAAAAATAATATCTAACTACTCTTTTTCTCCACAAATTCTTAATTTTGATATTTTCGATTAAGTTTACTATTCAATGTCTTGCCCTAGGCGGGAAATATTAGAGTAGTAGCTGTCATTTTCTTGGTTCATTCTTCCGAACTTTTTAACTTGCTGAGGTCCATTCAACCGGGAAGTCTTTACAGTTTTACTTACTGTTTAGGATTTTGGTTTGTCTTTCAGCTTCCGAAATTGAAGTCGGATAAGAATTCATGTCTGAATTGAATCCAGATTCCATGGAATCATTTAGTTTTTTTTAAACCAATTAACTGCTCTTTGCCAAAGATAGTCAATTTCTGTCGTTTTCGACACAACGGAAACAGATACATATCTATTTTCTGAATAAAGTCTTGTTCTTTTGCTGGCTCATTTTAAAAAAACTTTCTTTTTTTTTAAAAAAAAACAAGTTTTAATTTATTTGAATAAACTCACTTTATAAATTAATATTAAGATTATCCTAATATAAACAAATTATCATACAAATGACACATGTTATTTTGACAAATTTGTCTGAGTTTTAACATATTTGTTAATCTCTTGTTCTTAGCCTCTAAATAGATAAAATATCAAAATTAGTAATCAGTGGAGAAAAAGAGAAATTAAATTCATAAATAGATTTCAAATTTCATATAAATCTATTTCGCTGCTCAAAAGATATAACCATTTCAAGTTTAAAACCCCCTCATTTTTTTAACCTTTCACAATTTCAGAAAAAGCGTCTAAATATTTCTAATATCTAATAGGTTTCTATCTCATGTTAACTTACTGGAAAGAGTTGTCAAATAACTTTAAAAAATTTAAAAAGTAAAAATAGCTTCAACTAAAAACCTTTAAAAAAGAACAGTGAGCATCTGGTTTCTGAAGAGCTCCCTCTGTAGAATGCTCTTCGTAAAACCACTAAAATATTCATAGCCAGCAAGACCCAGTTTACTATTGAAATTTTCTTTTTTACTTACTCAACCTACTCATAGGCCATCTTTTTGAGATTGACTAAAAGCCAAAAAGCATGTTTTCCGTTACAAGAATATAGTCCACATGTTCATTCTACTTGAAACCTCTAGGACAATAATTAGTGGTAGTATAACATAATTTGTTATACCCCGTCACACCCAAAATGGTAGTGTTGTTAAAAACACGTCTTCACAAATATATACATTAGAGAGCTCTCTTAAATTTCGAAAGGATGAAAATAAGATCAGCTTTGATGCAAAAGAATATGTACCTCTTAAAAATGATCATTAGAGGCAAGGAAAATAATTTTGAATGAAGTTGTAAGGCTAATTTGAGGCTGTTGTTGTTTTTTTTTTTAAGTTCCCAGTTTATTGTAGTAGCTTATCACACCCCAGTTTCCCCTAAATAGAAAATACAATTTATAAAGAATGATTTGTACTACCAAAAAAGTGAAAAGAAGCAACACACTTCACACCAATCTGAGGCACCAATATTATCAAAAATGTCATAAAATGATAAGTAGGTGTAATATATATTATGCCAGTATTACTCCAGCAGTAGCAAAGTACTTTTTAATAAACAACAGCAAATAATTTTTATATGCATAAAGTATAGTTCCATGATGTGCTCACTTTTTTTTTAACAAATACAAATTTAGACATTTTTCTCAAGAATAAGATTGTTAACAGAACCATGGATGTATAAGAGATAAACGTGCTACTTATTGTTTTACATCAAAGAGGCCGCAGAAATCAGCGAGCCATGCGAGTTTCCGATCAACTCTAAATTTTCACCCGTCAACAAAAAATCTATCAAAATGGCTGCCGACAGATTTAAAAGAGAAACTCTTATCACGTAATATTGTTTTAAACTTTTAAAACATTTTTTTTAATAAGACAGTTTAGGATAAAGTAACTACTTTACGCGTTGACAATAATTAAACAGATTTTATCATTTTTTCAAGATAAACATTTGTAAATTTGGGAACTTTTTTTGTATAAGCAAAGTCTGTCAATGATAAAATAGAGCTGTAAGAATAATTTCAAAACGAATAAAAAAGTTATAGCGAAACATAAAAAAGCTTAAATGAAATTTTTTGTCAAGATCTGATTTTATTCGATTCCTTGGTCCTTCATTCACCAGTCTTAATTTTGCTTATTTTTTTAGTATTTATTCCGATATATCGCCCTTTTTTGCCTCGACTAACCTAAAAGCTCCATAATTCCACTATGAGTTGTTTTTCAGTAAGTATATTTTCTGATGGGCTTTATTACAATTTATTTGATAATGCATCATAAAAAGCACATAATAACCCATTAGTTTTTGTCAAATAAAATTTAGTTTATTTATAGCTGGTAAATCATATTATGTTAACATTAAATACTTAGTTATTCTTGCAGTTTGCCATAAATTGACTTTGCTATAGTGTCTGATGGAGCAAGCCCAAATAAAAAGTTCTGTAATATACATTAACTGGAATACTTCAACAATTTCATTGTTCACTAAACATGGAACCATTGTGCTCCAGGTAGCTACAAAAGTAGTTATTATTTAGTAGTAGTTATTTTTTATAATTTATTATATCTCAAGTTATACATGTACTAAAATAGTCAAGTAAGTTATCTTAATTTCTTTTCATCATACGAGTTATTTCTTAAATTATTAAGAATGTCTATCTATATAAAATTAAGCTTAAAACTTGGTTCTATTGCTGTTATCTTTAATAAGTAACAAACATTTTCGATGAATCCAACAGACTTTTAGAGAATTAAATTTCAATTGTTTAAAACAATAGATTTTTAACAATGCGCAACGCGAGCATGGTTTACAAAAAAACAATAACGTTGCGCTTCTATCTCTTAACCGTCCGTGACAGAACTCAATTTAGAGCGAATTGTTAAAAATTTATCCACCACTCTACAATCAATACATTTATATCAGAAGAAATGTTTCACTAAGCATTCACAATCAAGTTGACAAATCGGCATCTATGTATATATACTTCTATGAATAAACTATAATACTTTTGAAAGTTTTTACCTTTGCGTAAGGGAATAAGACCTAAAGTAATTATGCTTAATCCACTTATTGAAGTTGATAACAACATAGTTTTCCTCTTACCAAGCCTAAACAAAATATATTAATGATTTAGTTTTTTAACTATTTAGTATAACTATATACAGTGGCCCTTAACAAAGTTAAGAAATATATCAAGGAAAACTGTATGCAGATCCTTTAAGAACTTTATTTAGAAGTCACAAATCTGTTGAAATTAAAATCTGCTTGCCTAAGATTTTTAAACCAATTTTAAAAAACGAATTTTGCTAACTAGATCATTTGCTAACACTTATGGTTTTAAATTAAAAGAACTTTTTATAACTTTATAAAATACTTTTTTAAACTTACTAAATGGTTAATTTTTATCATATAAAGATATTCAAAATTTTGACGAAAAATTGAAAAGTAATAACTACAAAATTAATTAAAATTTGATTATTGAAAACGAGTTTAATATAAATATAAACAGACTTTAAAAAAATATCTAATAAAATTTTTAAAGCACGAAGAACCTAGACTAAAGATTAGTGCCCATGTGGAAAAAAAGTTACATTAAAATAAAGCTTCAGTAGTTTGCTATCGCAGAAAAGAGTATTGAACAAAGAAGATCTTAACAAAACCTCAAGTTTTGACATTTCAAACAGCATATATTTGTCGTGAATAAAGTCTTCAAGACGTAATTGAAGGTGTGTGAAGGCGTGTTTGAAGGTGTGGTTGTGTGAAGGCGTGTTTGAAGGTGTTAATATTTTTAGGTGTTAAGGTATTTAATTGTTAATGCATAAAATGTGTGAAAATGACGCGATTGTAAAAGTGTATAAAAAGAGTGTGTATTTTGTAAAATAATTGATTCGCAGTCAGATGTAAAATATATTATCAAGTTCAAAAAGTGACTCTTTAGTGTCTCAGGGAAAGTATAAATAATTCCCCACACTATTTGGTGGCGACTACTGCCAGGACGAACGAAACCTACGAGTTAGCGAAGAATGGACCAAGAGCAAATTTACCTGAGAGAAATCAACATGATAAGAATAAACATTAAAGGCATAGAACGCAACACGATTAATGGTGACAAATCAAGCATAATCTTAGCGCTGGACAAAATAACAAATTTATTGGGAAGATTTGAAATGGCAAAGGATGAGCTGACCAGAAAAATGCTCGACGACGGCGAAAACATCGATTCGGTAGAAGAATGGCTTTCGAAACCAGTAATGGAAGTAGAAGCAGTGATTGAAATCAAAAACAAAATGGTGGACAAGTTGGATTCGATAAACAAAAACGAATGCGTCAGAAAATTCGAGTATGAAAAACAAATCATGCAACAGCAGTTAACGATTCAAAAAGAAGCAGAACAAGCCTCATTGAGAAAACTTCAAAGCGAAGAAGAATGGCATCTAAAGAAACAAAAAATGAAAGAAACATTGCGTAAATCACTTGGAAACGAAAACGAAGCTACTCAGCAATCCGTCAAGCTACAAAAGTACACAATCACAAAATTTAATGGCGATTATAAAGACTGGTTACGATTTTGGAATCAATTCACGGTAGAAGTCGACAACTCAAACATATCAAACATCAGCAAACTCAATTACTTACTGGAACTCGTCGAAGGAAAGCCCAGAGAGGACATACTTGGTTTACCACATTCGTTGGAGGGATACGATGAAGCTAAACGCATACTACAAGAAACTTACGGAAAAGATATTTGGGTTCACAAAGCATTGATTAAAGACTTAGAAGGATTGACGGCTATACACAGCACGCACAAAATCAAAGAAGTTCACGACTTTTACAACAAGCTTGCGAGAACTGTACGAACATTGAAAACTATGCAGAAACTTCAAACGGCTCAATCATTCGTGTATTCATTGATGGATAAACTTGGACCAGTTCGTGAAATACTCACACAAAACGATGATGGATGGGAAGAATGGGGACTGGAGCAACTTGTCAAAAAGTTGCAAAAGTACATTGAAAGGAATCCGTTGAACTCAGCTTTTAACCCAAGCGACGAACAAACAAAGGGCGATAAAAAGAACACAAACGTGCAGTCAAGGTCCTATGAACATCTAAGCACTACATTTAAACAGTACAATGGCGGTCTTTATGACAAAGAAATCATGGCAACTAGTGGTAAGCATGGATGTATCTACTGTGGGTTACAAAATCACAAAAGCGAGGATTGTACAAAAGTGCTAACTGTTGCAAGACGCAATGAGATTTTAACGAGCAAAAGATTATGTTACAACTGCGTTGGTTACGGACACTCGGCGGCAAATTGTAAATCAAGAGGATGCAGAAAGTGCAGCAAAAAACATCACACGTCCATTTGTCAAGATGGGAACGCAACGATGGATGGTAAAATGGAAAATAAAAAAGAAACCATGGGAGTGGTGCTAAATGCAAGTACAACTATTCACCCGACAGTGATTGCAAAAGTAATGTTGAAAGCAAGGATAATGTTGGATACGGGTGCTGGAAGTTCCTATATATGTACAAACTTGATTACGAAACTAAAGCTGAAACCTACACGAAAGGAATATAAAAGTATTGAACAGCTCTATGGAACGGTGGGCAAGCGTGTGGAAATCTATAACGTTACGATAGAATCAACAACGATACCGGAATTTCGAATTAAGGTTGAATGCACCAACGCAGAAAAAGAAACACTCACCTTTTTACCCAATCCGATGATTAAGGATGTTAAGAAGCATTTTGCAAGACTAAGGAGACTGAAATTTAGCGATAATGAAGGGAGTGACGAACTTCAACCTGTTCACATTATACTCGGTGCTGCTGATTATCAACGTATAAAAACCACGGAACCGGTAGTTCTCGGAAAAAATCCGGATAAAGATCCAGGAGCAGAATTAACTATGTTGGGATGGACTCTTTCTGGGAGACAAACACAATTGAGTTCTGGTATTGAGAAAAGTTTCTTATTGAACACTGGTCGTGATGAGTTTGAGCAAATGTGTAGTTTAGAAGTACTTGGATTGTCAGGCACAAACAGTGAGTCAATGTTCCACCAAGACTTCAGCGAAAAACTGCATCAAACCGACAAAGGTTACTATGAAACCAGAATGCCGTGGAAAAAGGGTATTGTTCAACTGCCAAACAACAGAAATCTGGCTCTTAAAAGATTGGGAAGTGTAACAACTCGATTGAAAAAACTTAAAAAACTAGAACAGTATAATGATATAATGATGGAACAAATCAATGAGGGAATATTGGAAATGGCACCAGAAAAACCTACGGGAGAAATTATTCACTACGTTCCTCATCAAGCAGCAATCAAAGAAAATGCTGAGTCAACGAAAATGAGAATAGTTTATGACTGTTCAGCTAGGAAAGACGCTCAATCACCTTCATTAAATGACTGTCTAGAAGTGGGACCATCGCTGCAACCTTTGATATTTGACATACTCATACGAAATCGGATGAATAAACTCTGCGTGTTAGCTGACGTGAAGAAGGCGTTTCTACAAATTAGAATACACGAAATGGATAGAGACGCACAACGCTTAATTTGGTATAAGGACTTAAAGAAAATGGAATTAACGGAGTTACGATTTACAAGGGTAATTTTTGGTTCAAGTTCAAGTCCTTACATTCTTGGCGCCACGATTAAAAAGCATATACCAAAATACAAGGACATTTATCCAAAAACGGTGCTTGCTTTGAAAGAAGATACTTATGTCGATGATATACAGGCAGGTGGAGAAACAGAAGAAGAACTTATCAGGTTTAAAAATGAATCAACGCAAATCTTAATGGAAGCTGGGTTCCAGCTGCACAAATGGCATAGCAACGTCAGCAATCTGGAAAGCGACGCTGAGGCTAAATTAACAAAAATACTTGGGATTCCTTGGAACAAAGAATCGGATCAACTATCGATTGACTATACGGCATGCATCACTATCGGAAATAAAGGAGCAATAACAAAAAGGAAAATGCTATCAGCTCTCAACAGTGTCTTTGACATATTGGGATTTAGTGCACCTGTATTAATCACTGGAAAATTACTATACAGTTGAATATGCTTGTTAAAACTCGGTTGGGATCAACAAATTCCAAATGAACTTTTAGAAGAATGGAAAACCTGGATCAAGGCAATAAACATCAAGAGAACTATTTCAATTCCGCGGAGTGTCGTGTCTGGAAGAATCATTGAAATGGAGCTCCATGGATTTTCAGACGCAAGTAAATCAGCAGTATGTGCATGCGTCTACGTTGCAGTGAGTCATCAATATTCAAAAACAAGCAAATTACTTGTAGCAGCGCACACCTTGAGCAAGTTAATGAATCATGTTAGGAAGACATTAACCAAGTATAATGTCATTGAAGTATATCATTGGGTTGACAGTACTGCGGTACTTTACTGGTTAAAAGAAAGGGGCAGTTGGTCACAGTTTGTCAGGAACCGAGTTCAGCAGATCTTATTGAATGGAGAAGTAAAATGGCTATATGTCCCAACAAAAGAAAACCCAAGTGATCTTGGAACAAGAGGAGTGAGTCCTGAGAAATTATCAAGCTTGTGGCTAAATGGACCTATATGGTTGAAACACAAGGAAAATTGGCCAATCCAACCAGAAATAATCGAAGCGCCGAATGCATCATGTGAAACTATTAGTGTGAAAGAGAACGTCGGTATGGCAACTGAAGAAATAAAGGGACATAATATATTTAAAGAAATATTGAGTAAACACAAGTATTGGAAGATCATAAGAATATCATCCTTTATAAAAAGGTTTATATACAATTGTCGAAATGAAGTAAAAATAACAGGACCGCTAAAAGCTGAGGAGATGATGAAAGCGGAGTTAATGAACATGAAGTTACTACAAGAATCTGTTGCAATAAAGTCCGATGTGGAACTTAAACAGGATGAGAAACAGCTTTGGAGATGTCACAGAAAAGTCTCTGGGTATAATCCGATATTTGTACCAAAAGGATTCCAACTAACTCTAAGAATTATTGAGCATCATCACGCAAAAACGCTACACGGGGGAGTAGGAGATACAATGAGTAGCATAAGAGAAAGATTTTGGATACCGAATTTGAGAGTTGCCGTAAAAAAGGTCATTCGTGAATCTAATCTATGTAAAAGATATAGAGTGAAGCCGCTTTTACCGCCAACGAGAGCAATGTTGCCACGCTTTAGAACTGAAGATATTGATTTAATAACAAGGGGCGATTGTGCACTCCGGAGAGTCAAGTTTGTGAAAACTTGTAAGAATCACTTAAGGAAAAGATGGATGAACGAGTACGTGCACGCAATGGAAGAACGACAACAAGCAAAGGAAAAGAGAGGTAATGCAAAACTCCCAGGTGTCGGAAGCATGGTTCTCATTAAAGACGATGTGAAGGATAAGGCACTTCTCAACATCGGTCGAATTGAAAACAACATTAAAGGGAAAGATGGAGTTATTCGTGGCTTTAAAATACGACTGGGAAATGGTTATGTAATTGAACGACCAATTCAGTTGGTGTGTGACTTGGAAATGAGTTGTGGGGCAGAAAGCGAAATCAAATCGGACGAGAATTTGGAAACCAGAGCCGAAGAGGATACCTTGAAAAGAGAAACGAGACTGGCGAAATTGGATGCAAGACAAAAGATCAATTACATCATGGAAGACGAGATGGAAGATAGCTGATTAAAGCCGAAGTCTCAGCTTTAATCGGGGGAGGGTTTCGTGAATAAAGTCTTCAAGACGTAATTGAAGGTGTGTGAAGGCGTGTTTGAAGGTGTGGTTGTGTGAAGGCGTGTTTGAAGGTGTTAATATTTTTAGGTGTTAAGGTATTTAATTGTTAATGCATAAAATGTGTGAAAATGACGCGATTGTAAAAGTGTATAAAAAGAGTGTGTATTTTGTAAAATAATTGATTCGCAGTCAGATGTAAAATATATTATCAAGTTCAAAAAGTGACTCTTTAGTGTCTCAGGGAAAGTATAAATAATTCCCCACATATTCTCTCATGTTATGTGGTACCTGCAAAATAAAATTAATAAGCATAATAACGAAATTAAAAATAAAAAAATGCCAATAATGCAAAACTATAACTGGATGTTATTAACCAAAGAAGCTCGAATAAAAAATGATTTATTCAAAAGGAATATTAGTCAATAAATTCAAATTTTTATAAGAAAATTTGAATATCTTTCAGGTTAATACTGAAATGTTTTCAAATGGCTTGGAGAAAATTACTAATCAGGTTAGATCAAACATAGAAAAAAAAGCTGTTTCTACAAATCACAAAGAACAAGAATGAGAAAAATCTTGCGCTTGTTCTCTGTGATGTACAGAATCCCGTCGAAACTTTTATTTTTGTAACAGATTTTAAATTAATTTTGATACTAAATGTTTTGCAGACAGCCCCTTTAAAAAATCTCTATCCATAAAGAACAATCATTCGGAGGATTAGATAGCCACGAGGAAGAGAATACGTGTGAGGCAAATTGTAATTTTGATGTTTCTTCACAAGACTTAAACAACATATATCCAGATTTGTTAACACATGGTGATTTTTGGAAGTGTTATGACAGGGACAACTAGAAAATATCTTATTTGAAAGCATTTTGTCTATTTTTTGCTACTAATTTAATAATAAATGTGTTTTAAATATTTAAAAAAGTAATTCTAGCTGCTTTGAGGAAAAAAAAGAGAAGTGCGTAAGCACAATGAATTTTTCACTCTTTAAGGAACCAGATGATATGTTGGTTACAGCTCATCTTATTTTGGGTAAAGGCTCTCTTATGATACTACTTTTAATACAAGGATTCTTCAGTCATATTTTCTAGAGCAATTGATGATGCTGCCAAATGATGTTTTTGGACTCAAAAGGTTTTTACAAAATTGTATAAATACCTGCAACTTTCGAAAAATATTTCTCAAGGCACTTACATCTATCTTATCAATCTTATTTATCTCAAGGCACTTACATCTACTGTACCTATCTTAAAATACTCATCATTATTGAACACTTAGAACAATCTATTCAAGAATTTAAGTAAGTTTATAGATTAGGGCCAGTATTTGAATTGGTTGGAGAGTCAATCCATGAAGAATTTCTACAGCATTGCTCACGATATTAACTAAACTGATCACCGTTGAGCCAAATCGAGAGCATCTAATCAAATTTATTGAATTTAGCTCCAGACATTTATGATAACTTTGCTTTTTATTTATTTTTTGCTTTGCTTGTTTAATTTTTTAAAAACAGGTTTAGCTTTAGTCTTTTTTGTATTTGATAATTTAATATTTTTAAGCAAATATTTTAGTTCTCCTAAATTCATCAAAAACATCACTTCAAGTGCATTTAAATTATGCAGAATTGTATGACGCCACTGCTTTTTCTATGTTTACAATTATTTCAAAAAGTTTGGCAGGGAGATAAAGTACTTTTTAACTGATAACAGCATTCTAACTTGAAAAAAATTGTCATGCTTCACCTTTACCTTGTACCAGATGAAAATTTTTCTTTGAACTAAAAATAAAATAAAGCTAAAATAAAAGTTGTTTAAAAACCTAGGACCAGCCGCAAGGCTTTTAACTTCAACGGATTTGTAACCTTTACATAAAGTTCTTAAAGGATCTGAGAACATTTTGCTTTTGACATTTTCACTGATTTTGAATTTGTTGAGTATATATACACAGTAACCTGTGCACATATACTAAACTAACTCAATAGACATTCTTAAAATAAAATACAGCGAATCAACAAAAGATAACATTTAAACTAATCAATTTAAGTATTTTCTCTATTCATCGCACATATTAGGAGTGAAATCAAGAGTTAAATAGGAAACACGATAAACGAGTTTAAAAGAAAACACGATATCAGGTATTTCTTTGTAAAGGAGACCAACAAATGCAAACAATTTTAATAATATTTTTGGAAAAATAAGTCATTGTAGAAAAGTATAAAAACATGACATAAATATACCACATTCTTATTGATAATATGAATAATTATAAATATGCGGTATCTATATGAATAATTATAAATATGCGGTATTTCATATTGTATTTTTTCTATTTTTTGTGATTTTTACAAAAATATGTAGTATTTTAGCATCTGTTCCTAAAAGTGTTCAATATTAGCTGTTCGTTCTTTTTACAAAAAAGTTAGTTACATAAACTTAACTGCAATTATTTCATAATCATTCAAAAAGTTACACCTACTTGTTGCAAAAATAAATCACTAGCATAGTTGCTGGCAAACCAACAATGCTCACTATAGCAAAATCTCTGTATAGGTTTAAACTAATATTGTCTGATAATAGAAATAATCCATTATACACAAATTCAATAATGAACCTGAAATAAAATATGTTATTATTTCTTTTAGTAAAAAACTAGAAATAATGCAAGACTTTTACTTCCGACAAAAAAATAAAAGTTAAATAACTGGTAACTTTTAATGTTTAAGTATAAAAAATTTGTTAGTGTAATTGAAATGCACGGAAGCAATCGTATAAAGTGGAGGAAAGAATTGATGTTACGTAGCTTCCTTGCGTTTATGGCTTTTAATAAGAAATTTTTGGAAGTATAGTTTGAACAAAGGCGAGGTATTTTTTTAAAGTATAATCGAACGCAAAACTTTTGTTGAGAAGCGTTTTCGAAAGAAGAGAAGGTGTAGAACTAAAACGTTGTGTTCGCTAGGAGAAAGCTTCAGTTAGTTATTAACAAAAAAAATACAGTTTATTGCAACTATTAATTACTCACCTTGAAGCCTAAAAAATAAAACTTGATTTACATCAAAGAAGTAATGCAAAAAGGAGAAATTTGAAAATAACTGAAAAAGTGACTTTTCTAATTCAAGCAATAAATATTGCAATAACAAAAATCATTAGGAAAGGGTTGCTTAGGACGGAACAATGCACAAATCGGAAACATATTATGTGAGTTTGGTGCAACATTATATGCAAAAAGTCATTTAAATATTTTTCACAATTAAACATGTAAACGAATGTATATATATACATAACTTGGGTGCTTGTAAAAAATGCTTACTAGGGTGCATGCTAGGGTGCATGCCCTGGGTACTAGAAAGAAATGAATGTCACAATCACACAATCACAATTGTGTTTTCCGACACTCCTTTATATGATTCTAGTTATAGAAAAGCTGAAAAAATTTTTTTTCTGAACATAATAATATTTAGGACTTGCTCAACACTTCTAAAGTTTTTAACATTTGTGTCAAAACCTGTAATCGCGAGTTTTAGAACCTGCGGAGCACACCTTTGACAGTTGTAGATAGGTTTTTATCTAAAACTTTGTTCTGAGCTCAAATCAAAATCAGGTTAGTCAAAGTTATTGTTAAATAGTCATTATTCAATATTCAATGGTCATTTTATCAGTTTATTGACCATTAACTTGGCATCAACTGCTAAGTATAGAGTTCCAATAACCTCTTTCTATAGTCCTCGGTAACTCAGGTATTGAATCTGTTATTGATTGCGTTTTAGCAAGTTAAAATCCTAAATGCAATCCCACACGCAAACAAGTCATTGATAAGCTTAAGATATGGACCAAAAAATTTGCTTTCTTGATGCTCAAGTTGACATTCACACTCACTAGGATTGACCTGCAAAAGATCCTGGGATACGTTAACAATCGTGAAAAATAAATTAGTGTAGTTTGCATCAAAGTTGTGAAGTTTCTTAGTAGTCGGATGTTAAAATGACTGAATTCATTTTAGAGACTCATATGTGTCTTCAAAGTTATGGAGTGCAATTATTATTGAGAGCTTCTCCTCTATATTGACAGCATCATAAAGGAACCAAAGACAATGAGAGTTTCAGATAGATTAAAAAGGTGGCCATCAAAGGGTGTAGTGACATCCTTAGCAATTTAGCGTTTGGGTATTCAAATAAAGCACACGGCAATGCAAGGTATTGTCATGGAGCACAGTTTGCAGCTAGAATTTGAAACCAGTATTTCAGAAGTACGTCCTGCAGTTGATACCATATTTTCTGACTATAGGGCTGTAATGACTCATACCATTGTAAAAAATATATCTGCAGACATTCAATCAAGAGCAGCAGTAACTTGATGAGTTACAACATCCAGAGTGCCTCTCGCTGTCTGTGTCTTGGGAGCTTTCAGAATGTATAAACCAGCTTAAGTTCAACATCAGAAGGCTGTAACCAACTATTATTGCTAAAAGTAGCAGTAATAAGTGACAGCGGTACTGATAAGTTAAGATGATTACTTTCAACTACTATTTTCCGTCCAACTTCTCGTTCTTCATTTAGCGTAAGTGATAACATAATGATGGCTATAATCCGATTGATATTCTTTTTGAGACACGTGATTTCTGGCTTTTGTTGGCATTTGGGCCATTTCCCATATTGGTAGCAAAAGTGAAACAGATTTTTCAATACTTTTCTGTAAGCTCATGCTCTCATCAGCGTGAGAGCAGAACAAAACCTTCAAGACATCGCCACATGACGGAAATTATCAACTTTGAAAAGTTTCATGGGTCATACTGACTAACCAAATAGAACTTGCTGAACATATACTGCGTAGAGTCATTGTACCGGAGTTCTGTTCTTAACTCAGTCTTTGTGTAATTGATTTGAAACAATATAAAAATTTTTTTGATAAAAAATGCATTTTACAACAATATTGAATGAGTTAGTTACTTAGTTAGTTACCACTTGTTTTAAGAAAAAAAAAAAAAGCTTTCAGTTATTTTTAAAAAAAAGATAAAAACTAAACCAGAGTACATAGTGACCATACAACCAGGCTCCCAGCTCTGACAAACTAAACTATATGCAAGTATAATCAAACAATTTGCCAATACAAAAACAGTTGTTAAACGCAGAGCAACATAAATAATTTATGTTGAAAAGAACACTTAAATTTAGTTTTCAAGTTCAAAATATTATGCAAAAAGAAAATAATTGACTAAAATCGCAAACTTCAGCAATTTTTAAACCAAGATTGTGTTCTTGTGTATGTCACTTGAAATAACAAATAAACACATACATTTACATAAATAAGTTGTAATATACATTTTTGATTAGAAAATGAAAAAAATATGATCAGTTGATGAAAAATGTTATAATCACGTATTTTAAACTCTAAAACTTGTTGAGTAAGTTCTAAATATTAGCTTAATTTGATTATAACTTAATTTGAATATAACACATAAACTGAGTTGACGGAAAATACTTCCCTAATGAAAAAAGATTAAATTTTGAATGGGAACACCCTAATACATACATTTCATATATATATATTTACATGTTGGAACTTAAGATCATCAAACCATTTAAAACAGAATTGAAAAATCTTCCGAGAGGGTTCAGGATGTATAATGAATATTCTAATTGATATTCTTTTTGAGACACGTGTGAGTAAAAATGAAGCACAACTTTATTAGATAGTTTATATAAAAAATGAAATGAAACACTACCGCGTTTAAGTCAGAAAACATTCCTTGGATTGTAGCATTCCTTCCGTCTTGCACAATTCTCTCCTAATTATTTATTTTGATTCCCTACCAAATAATCATTTGGAGTGCGATAGATTTAAAAAGTTTCCATGGATAGAATAAATGCTTAAATGAAGTTTTTTCTTCAGATAAAGTAGCTAAAGATAATGGTGGACGTGCATTTGGCCAAAGCTTTTTGTTAAACTTTGCTATATTAAAAAGAATGTTTTCAGCACTTTTTCTTCGACCTTTTACACGGAGCCATCTCACAGATTCATGGACGAATCTAAAACAAATAAAAAAGCGTTGTATTTGGTAATATATTTGGTTATTATGTAAATATTTGTCTCACTTTACATTTTAAAATTGAATTTATATTTAAGATTGTCCATGTCGGCTTACTAGGTAATATTATGTACAGAGTTGCATTACTAAATATACACAGACATGTCACAATTGAACATACTTCATGATAAAATGTATTTCAACTCTTACTTTATGTATGGTGTGAATAAATCTTTATTAATTTGATATATTTTCAAGATTTTGTATTCCAAATAATGTAAATACTCGATTAATCATGCCAAAGCCCGAAGGAACATTGAGGTTATCTGTATTTTAAGGAAGCCATATTGTTGATCGACATGAAGGTGAACTAAAAATTACCAAACAACTCTCCATTCCAATTTCTACTTTTAAGACTGATTGTACAATTTACAAGAAAGAGGAAGGAATGTGCATCAACACACCCAGATCGTTCAGGGTCTGTTAACAAAACCTTACATCTTGTTAAGAGCAATTTTGAAGATAACCCACGTTATAAGGCTTTAAACATCGCAACACAAGATATTATCAATCCCAGAACAGCTGTCAGGAATCTTCAGAAACTAGGCTACTATGCTAGAGCTACACGAAAGAAGCCACATCTTTGTCCAGCCAATATCAAAGGCAGAAAGGATTGCACTCGTGATATAGTGAAGAGACCTATAGCAATTCGGAACTCTGTCAAATTCTCTGATGAGTCACGCTTTGCATTATTCTCAGACAGTGGAAGGGTGTGGGTGGAGACTCTACGGCCAAGAATTTGACATCAAAAGATTGCAGCCAACAGTGAAACATGATGGCTTTTTAGTTATGAATTGGGGTGCAATCTGGAACGATGGTCTGACGGTATTTATGGAAAATGGAGCACCTTGTCACTCTACCGAAGCGACTCATAATTGGTTTAATCAAAACAAATTTGAGAAACTTATATGGTGAGTCAGTCGCCTAATATGAACTAAGGTTCATTTTAGGTCTATATTTGATGATTTGATGAATTTAACATTTCGAACACCTCTGAATTCTTGTAGACCAGAAACTTCGCAAAAAGAATAAGAAGCCGTTGAAGCATAAAGCATGGCAAGTAATTCCTCCAGATAACCTTTATAAATTAAATTCTAGTATACTAAAAAGGTTTCTAGCAATGAAAAATGCAAACGGGATGTTAAATTAGGATAAATTATTCAAATTGTAATTATTTAAATCTTTTATTTTATCATTTGCTATTTTCAGTTAAAACTTTAAACTGAATTCAACCCTGCCATGTCTAATAAACTGATATGATGTCAAATAGATCTTTAATAAGCATTTCTAAGCATACATAAGAATATAAAAAATAATTAATAAATTACTTTCTAAACTCTTCAATAAAAAAACTTTTAAAGTGTAAACAACTAAAAAAATTGTCTTTTCAAATTTCATACTTTCATCTTTACTTTTTACAATTAGACACTTCAAATCTCAATGTAAAGTTCAATAATTGGGATGAACTTAATTTGATTTGTAGTTTGCTGTATTTTGCACTTGTTGTTTATGTAGCTTTTAGTTTGGTGTTTCTAATTGCTGTCAGACAAACTAACACTGGATGCTATGAAGTAATAACTAAGCTTCTGCCAAGCTTCAGCGAACTTTTGTTGATTCATGACTTTACTAATCAAATTGAGTTTATTTAATTTAGAGCTAAGCCAAGTTTCTTCATCCTATTGGTAGAGATCTCTATGTTCCGATAAGTTTCCACCATGTTTTATGTCGAGAGAGGATTCTTTTAAAAGTTTTTGACCTACTGATAATCTTGTAAAAAAAAAAATTGTTAAAGCCAGCTTTTGAATCTTTAAATTAAAAAAAAAAACACAAATGTTCGTAATTGTTGTCAAAAAAACTCATCTCATCTTATTGGCAAAAGTTTTCCACTTGGTTAATTTAATTGCACTGCGCGGATGTAAAAGTTTAATATGGTTGAAAATTTGACGTGATATAGTTTCTTTGTAATAATGGCTTTTAACTAGAAATCTTTGTTAATATAGTTTGAGCGGTTTTTTGTGTGACAATATCTAAGGGGCTTTTATGGTTTATGAGTGGAAGTATAAACTTAAACTAGAAAATTTTATCGATGAGAGTTTTAATTGCAAACTTGTGTTTGCTGCGAGAAAGAAATAGTTGACTTAGTCTAACAGTCCCACGAGATGCTGCTTTGGAAGAAAAAAACTAACGATGCCGATTGCTCAGATCCAATAGGATCAGCACCAACCATGATTCTTAAGTTTTCATGTCTAGTTCTCGGATGGTAAAAGTGAGAAGTTCCATGACTAAGGATTGACAAGCATTTTATTCAACTTTTTTCTAAAGTTTTAGTACACTTTTGTGGTGCCTTTTTTTTTCAAAATAGATGCTTTTCTTTCCCTTTAAATTTTACAGTTGAGCAAATCAAACAATAACATGTTGACAATGAACTAGTAGAAGGCTTGATTGAAATCGCTGCAAAGATGTAGAGTTTGGGCACAACTCTTGTTTAAGTTTCACTAAGTTTTGCAACTTGAAACCTACAGGTAATGCATATGACCAAAGGGACTATGTCATTTTTGAAGTTAACATCACTCTGAATATGTTGAAGAATTTTTTGCATGTGAAAATTTGTCAGTTCCTGCTCACCTTTCTTCACGCTTTACACTGACACACTTTCTGTACTCTTGATGGTTTTTGGAAAAAGTTGGCATTTTTTTTGTGATGGATAAAATTCTTTTGATTAAAATGGTAAATTTTACGTTGAATTTGACACTACTGCCTTTTCCCAGAAAAATAATTCTTTATTGTGGTTTTTATAAAAATTACGAAAACTCGCAAATCCACTCCAAAAATCGAGTTTAAAAGGTCAATTTTTTTGTAAAAAGACAAAACTTTTTAAGCATACATTTTATATTTTATGAAATTTTTTCAATTGAAATATCCAGTTTTACCTTAAAAGGTATCAGATAAAAAAAGTCCTTTGGGTTTTTATGCAGGATTTTAAAATTACTTTTTATGTACTTATTTTACTATATACTATCTACCCTTAAATGGGTATTTATTGGATGTTTCATTGATATAAGGGTTGAAAACTTACAAACTGGGAGCTAAAACCATCAAGAAGAAAGAATGATTTTTAAATTTAAGCAATCGAAACTAGTCCAGTCAGTGTTTTGATCAAGATTAGTTTTTGAAACAGAATTTAATTTAATCTTGTTGAAAAAATTTTTTTTCAGCGTTTTGGCAAGTTTTTTACTTTTCCTTAACTTTAAGGGAAAGTAATTTCAAAAATAAAAAGAAAACCGCATTTCTTCGGTTTAAGCAACGATTGTATTTTGGAATAAAAAAGGTGGGTGTGTGCATGTATGTATGTGTGCGAAAATACAATAACTCCACTAAAAAGAGTAGCAAATTATATCCATACTTGTAGGTGAAGATCAGGATCAAATAAGGTGCGGTCAATATAATTTCAAGTGTGCGCCATTTCTGAATTAGCCATGTTTGCAAAGCCAAGAAACAAAAGGATAGAAAGTATGCAATCCACATTAGATTAGAATAACTTTTGAAGTTGGGTCCTAAAGATTCGTTAACTAAAACCCATAGCACTACAAACACACCTCCTTTAAAAAATCCACTGATGAATTGAAAAGTTATAAAAACCCATTTGTTGTTCATAAATGCCAATAAAAAGCTGGATACTATTACTCCGAGCCAAGTTGGATACAACACTTGCTTTCTACCATATCTAAATAAAAATTTCGGTTTATGTTAAAATTAAACAGTTTATTCTCGTATTAGATTAGATGAAAAAATTAAATCTAGTGTGAATCCTATTTTCTAAAAGTTAAGGTGGTCAAATCTTATTTCAAAATGTAGTTTTTTGAGAACTTTGAAAAAGTAGATTTCATATCTTTCCAGCATTGTAGAAGATGGTCTAACAAAGTTTATAAATAGAAAGGCTTAAGTTTTTTTTTTTAACGACGCCCATAGCTATCATTTATTTAGAAATATTACAAAAATTTGCAACTCTATAGCCAATGTAGATTAATATATAGAGAGAAATCTAAGTGTTAACAATCTCCAAGTATCCATTTAAAAAATTCTTTTAGCAGTATTCTAAAATCTATATTATCAAGATTTACTAACTTGCAGTTCCAGTTAAGAAAGTTTGAATGATATTATTTGGAAAAGATGTTCAAAGAATATATATGTGGGTAAAAAGTCTTTGGAAATATCTTTAAACTCAACTACTGATTCCATGTTGGATTTCAAAGAGTTAAGCAGTGTTTAAACTTTGGGTGCACATAGTGGATGGTACACGACAGAAACTATAATCATACAATGCATCACAAATGTTAGTATTAGAAATACACTGACAAAAGCAAAACAAGAACGCGAAAGCTAAGAAAGGAACTTAAAAGAGGATCTTTTTATGTTGGCCTTTTTTATTAATCTGGAAAAAAACAATTCATTTTTGCATTCTGATTATCGCTTTATTTAGATTTTAGCAAACTGAACAAAAAAAAAAAAAAAAAAAAAAAAAAGAATCTGGGAAAATTTCAAGCAAAAAAATTTCTTTTTGCTTAAAATTTTTCCAGATTGTTTTACATACATTGGAAGAGGTCTGGAATAATTATTTTTACTTTTTATAAATTTATACTTTGGACGTTACCTTACTCAGTAAAACTAAAAGTTATTATGTCAATTCTTATTTGAACCATACTGGCTATTTTATTAAATCTGCTTGGATACCTAGTTAATATATCATGAGCTGAAATACCCTAGGGCATTAAAAACAGGTTATTGTTTTCGCATATATTTTCTCCTAAAATAACGTCTGAAAACGAGACAAATGTTAAATATTTGAGACAAATTTTGATCTTTTTAAGCATTAATTTTTAATCAATTACATCATAAATAGACAGAAAAAACAGTAAAATTAATCAAATCATCAAATATAGACCTAATTTCCATTAAAATAAGCCTATTTTATATTAAAGTAAGACCAAATTTACATTAAAAAAAGACCTATTTTACACTGAAATAAGAATATATTACTGTTAAAGAACTTAGTTTTGAAACTTAAAACTTATTTAAAACTCGAAAGAAATCCTTTTTACGCATTTACAAGGATCTTGCAAATTTATAACTTTATGTTAAATATATAAATTTGCAAGATCCTTGTCAATGCGTAAACTTGTCTTAAATGCCTTGACTTTTATCTTACTTCATTTGCATATCCAATATGTGATAACTGAATTTTCCAGCTGAGAATCCGAATTTTAATTTTAAAAATCATATTTTAAGTTTAAAAACGTAAAAAAAAAGTTTACAAAAAGATTTTAAGTGCGCATAACTTTCGAAAAAAAAAATTGAAAAAAAAAAAAAAAAAAAAGGCTGCATTTTAACCATCATCGTTTTGTGTTTCAGTTAATACCCAGCAAAATAAGACGTCTTAAGACTTTCTTATTCAGATTTTTTAATGGTCTTGTCTTCGAATGTTATCTTTTAAAAGACTGTATCGTCGTGAAAAATTGAGCGTCTTCGTAAGACGTCTTTAAGACATCTTTATTTTTCGAATAACTCAACAAAACAAAAAAGACGTCTTTTAGTCGTCTTAAAGACGTTTTTAAAAAGACTTTCGGCGTGAATAAACTTCGTGTCTTTTTAAAGATTTGAAATTTTTTGTGTAAAGTTTTATCTCGACCAATATTAATTCTCTAAATCATTATTCTAGTAAAAGGTTTTATATAGGCATCGTTATGGAAACTGAAAATCGAATGAAGCGTCGTCGCTTGAATAAAGGTATGTTGAATTTTATAATGACATTTGAAGATGAAGATATTAAAGATAGTACGTAATTTAAATCCTGAATTTAATGCTTCTCAGGCTGAGCCTAAAAATCCTTGTAAAGACCTAATTAATGTTTTTAAAGAATCCGGAGAAAAAAACAAGTTTTCGAGTTGTAATTATGAGAATTTTAAATGTTGTAACGCAGCACCACTTTTGACAACAGAAACATTATCAGAAGACTTAGCAATGTGGTCTTCGAAAAGCAAAATTAAACGAGCTTTTGAGTGTTATTATTATTAAAAAATATGGTCAAAATTAAACGAGCTTTTGAGTGTAATTATTATTAAAAAATATGGTCAATCAGAGTTACCAAAAGATCCAAGAATGCTTTTAAAACCCTCTAAAGTTGTTACAGTAGATAGGAAGTGTGGTGGAACTTATGTGTACTTTACTATTGCTGATGGCATAAATATTTTTTGAATTTAAAAAATGATTCTCAATGTACTGGGTAATCTATTAGTATTAATGATGATAGGCTACCTCTTTTCAAATCTTCTAATCTTCAATTATGGCCAATACTTGGTCTAATAGAGAACTATATTTTTATTATTGCACTTTTCTGTGGTGATGGTAAACCAGACTGTTTGGATGATTTTCTCAATAATTTCCTCAAAGAATTATTATTGTTAAGTGGTGATGGTTTATACTGTAATTATAAAAAAGTTGATCTTACACTTAAAGCATTCATGTGTGATGCACCTTCTTGCTCTTTTCTTAAATGTATACAAACACATACAGGATATTACTCCTGTGAACAATGCCAAGTTAAAGGATTATATGAGGAACATAGAGTGGTTCTTAATGATAACAACCCATCAATTCCAAGATTAACTGAGAAGTTTAATTCCTTTTTGTACACTGGTCATCGAAAATCTCGTACTCCTTTAGGTCAACTTAAAATATCTTGTGTTTCTGATTTTATTTTGGTTTATATACACATGGTTTGTCTATTTGTAGTAAGACGCATACTTACTCTTTTAAAGTCTGGTCCAAAATATTGGACTTTCAAATGGCCAAATAAAAGAAAAATGTGATAATCTATTAAACTTACGTGGTATGATGCCATCTGAATTTGCTCAACAATAAACGTTCCCTTTTAGAGTTAGATCAGTGGAAAGCAACAGAGTTAAGTCAATTTATCTTACACACTGGTACCTTAGTTTTAAAGGATGTTGTTAGCAAAGAAATTTATAATCATTTTCTACATCGCATGTTGCAATGGTGATTGTCTTAAATGAAGACACTGAGTTTAGGAAACATCTTGCTTTTGCTAGAGAACTAATTAATTATTTTGTTATAAATTCAAAACATTTATATACAAATTCATTCTGTGTTTACTATGTTCACTGTTTACTTCATATTTGTGATGATGTTATTAAATTTGATTGTTCACTAAATGACATATCTTGTTTTCCCTTTGAAATTTATATGCAGTTATTAAAGAAAGCAGTAAAAAACTGAAAGAGTCCTGTTGTTCAAATAGCCAAGCAATATCAAAGTATACAATCAATGTTAAATATAAAATCTTGAAAACTAAAAGTTTCAGTGAAGCTGAATAATTCATGTTTTTACATAGGAGAAAATCAATATTGTTTTATTGATGAGAAATTATCATCTGGGCTTTTTAAATGTAGAATATTTAGACTTAAATTACAAAATGATTTATATACATAACCTATTCAGTCTAAAACCTTTCAAATTTTCTTCATACCAAGTATTGATGAAATTAGAGTAAAAGTAGTTGAGTTAAAAATGGAAAGTATTTGCTGAAAGGTTGTTGTTCTACCTTGAAAGGTCTTACATGCTTTCCTTTATTGCATGAACATTAGTTGAAAGGTTTTTAAATTCAAATTTCTTTTGATGAAATATTTTATATTTATTATGTTTTATTAATTTGCATCTTGTATCCACAGTTTGATATATATATATATATATATATATATATATATATATATATATATATATATATATATATATATATATATATATATATATATATATATATATATATATATATATATATATATATATCAAACTTTGATTTATCAAACAATGATTTATTTTTAACTTTATTTTTCCATTTTATTTCTTTTTTTACATTTATATTTTTGTATAAAAAGATAATCTTTAATTGAAATTATTATTGGTTTATTTGAAAATGTATTTAAATGTAGTTATTTAACATTTTTTGAAATTTAAAAAAATCAATTTTCAAGTAAAGTTCAGTGAATGATAAAATAAAAGAAATAAAGTTAAAGAGCTAAAAAAGTAAAATTAAAAAAACAATTATCTAAGAGATTTAATCTTTTATAACATTGTTTCATTTCTTTATTATTTAGGAAATTTATTAAAACTACCTTTTTTTTAATAGTTGAAGTGATGAAGTAAAATATCTTAAATATTTAAAATATTAAACAGATTTATTTAAACTGACCACTCAGTTATTTTAATGCTGTTTTTAATTCCTTTTTTTGTTTTCTTTGTCTGTTTTTTAGACAAATTAGTGCTCTTCCTGGTCATTATCACTATAATTATTAACCTAATGGTTTTTTTGTTCCTTTTCATTCATTTACAAGTTTTTTAAATTAAAAGACAGTTGTCTTTTGTTATTGCTACTCATTTCTGTTATTCCAATATATATATATATATATTGGAATAACAGAAATGAGTAGCAATATATATATATATATATATATATATATATATATATATATATATATATATATATATATATATATATATATATATATATATATATATATATATATATATATTATAGCTCTTATAAATCCAATATAAAGATCAGATATTTTTCCATCATGCATGTGCTGGCAAAATATCTGATCTTTATATTGGATTTATAAGAGGTTTGATTCTTTTAGATAATATGGAGGAACTAAAAGAATTTTGTTACACCACAGCAGCAGAGGAAGAAGATGAAATAGATGTTTGTCAATACCCATTATAATCGGTAGTAGCAATGTATATTTACCATTAATACTACACAGTTTTCTTAAAACATAATGAAATAAATCTTTAGGCTGCCTTCAGTAAGACGTCTTTAAACAATCTTGAGTACGACGTCTTTGCGACGGACAACGTAGACCTTTTTAAGACATTTTTAAGACGTCTTTTTTTGAGACATCCTTAAGAGACGTCTGTAAGACGACTTAAAGACGTCTTATATGTGCTGATTGTGCTCAGTAAACCGTCTTGAATAAAGCGTCTTTAATCATTCTTAGACAAGACGTTTTTACGCTGTCTTCAGTAAGACATCTTTAAACAATCTTGAGTAAGACATCCTTTCGACGGACAACGTAGACCTTTTTAAGACATCTTTAAGACGTCTTCTTCAATCTTGAAAAGACGTCTTTAAGACGACTACAAGACGTCTTTTTGTGTGCTGGGTTATGAGTATAAACGAATAAAAATTTCTTTAACAGTCATTTGAAAGAAATTAGACTTAAAATATTTCATGCATTTAGACTTTAAAAGTTACAACACTTCAAAAAAATATTGCGATCCTGTTAAACCTAACTTGGTGTCCTCTTTTTGAGCTTAAAAAGTATTATTTTTTTCAAACTACTTTTTTTTTTTTATGTACTAGTTTTTTTTGGTTTCCAATAAGTCACAATTTAGTCCTTAAATCATCATTCTACTCGTACTTCTCAGGAGATTAAATTCACGTTTAGCAATAAAGTATGCAAAGAAGTATGGATACCAGGAGGAAGAGTTAGAAGAATTAGTGCAATGAGAAAGTTAAGGAGAGTTTGGTGGAAGAAATTTTCCCTCAAAAAAACTTCCCCAGGGCCCGAAATTTCTCTCGGCTACTATGGGTTCATGCAGCGATGGTTCAATCTCGATAAATCCCTAAAAACGTATTATGAATTAAATGCGGCGATTTAGTCATTCCATATGAATGAACGTTCTTCCTCTTTCTTTTTCAAGCAGATATTCTCTCTGCAGCTTAGAAGAGAGCTTTTAGCCGTCATTTTCCTGAAAATTTCCAAATACCTCTCTTGATTTTAATTAAATAACCAACGTGATTGTTCTAAAAACAACACCGAATCATGATTGATCCACCTCTATGGTTGATTGTTGGAGCAATACATTTTCGTCATCTTTTGCGTCAACGAAAAGAAATCCTAGCTTTAACCCTAAAATTGAAAACTGTGATTTATCAGTCAAAAGGAATTTTTAACATTGATTAATCATCCATTTTTGTATTTTGTAGCCCAATTCAACTTTTGTAAGTGCAAATATGGATTTTTATTAGTGATTTATAAAGCACTAATAGTCGAATCTGAAATCAAAAGATCCAAATAGAATCCTGTTATATTTTGGTTTATTTGACATAATTCGACTTTGAAAGTTAACATCGGATTTAATCAATTTTGGAATCAAATGTGAGTAAAAAATGTGGATTTTCCTTGCATAAAAATTGCGTTAAAATAGTGAAAATTAATTTTTTTAAATTTTAAACTCAATTTTTAAGCTTATTTTGACAATCAAACGGTTATATTTTTATATATCAATGGATGAAAATTTTTATTAGCAAGATATATGGCGAGGGTTTAATATAGTAATTGACGGTTTTCTGAGAAATAAAAGAAGATCAGAATACGTCTCAAATTTCTGAATTTTTCATCTCGCGAAACTTCTATGTCGCGAAAGTTGTATCTCCCGAAACCTCTCTTATTTGAGGTCCGACAAAGTGCAGACTGAAGCCATGTTGAGAAGGAAAAAACTGTTTTGTAGATTGCCCATAGGTATGTTGTTGGCACTATTTTTTCAAGCTCCACCTATCAACCTCACCCATTCCCTTTTCCATGTTCTCCGCCATGTTCTCCGCCATGTTCTCATCTTTAGAATTCTTCTAACTTGTTTGCGCGAAAGAACATTTTAAAAAAATACCAACCCCATTTTTAACGGTATTTTTTTCATTAATGTGACAATTTTCGAAGAAATTAAAGAAAATTCGGAAAATATTTCTTGAAATTAGATCTCTAAATATTAGAGTTTTTCAACACAATTTAACACTTAAAGTCAATTTTTTTAATATTCCACCATACGGAGCGCTAACTACCGATCATGGTTTATATAATTAGGTTAGATGATGTATATATTAATGTTTGAATCTATTATTTTTCTATGATTTCTACAACCAAACGTTACAACATGTATTTATTTATATATATATTTTGCATAAAAAGTACTATTTAAAAATGCAAGAAAAAATTTGTAAGAAAGTTGTGAAAGATCTTCATACGGACCTAAGGGAACTTTGTTTAGATAATTAGTTTCTTAAACATCAAAAAAGGCATAGTGAGCAATGATCAAATGATAGCACAGAAGCAATGTCACGTTTCCAATTGCTTCCAATACTGCATCAAAAAGAAACAATTCAAGACTGTGAGGGTAACTACCAAGGGCATGAGCTTATTTGAAAAGACTTTTAAAAGAGTTGTTAAAGATCGCATCGGAACCAAATCTTGTGATAAATAAAAAAAAAAATAATAAAAAAAAACTCAACTCATCATCTTATTAGATGAGTAGTATTTCACGGCACAACAACATAACAGACATACAAACCTTGAGTGTTGAAGACGTTCCTCATGACAATAAAACAATCAGTCAGACAAATTACTTTAACAATGTTAAGACTTTGAGTTGCTTCAAACACCCTCAATATGCTCTTTATGTAACTATCATCAGGGTTCAGGATGGGTGCTAAATAGTACCTAGAGAAAGTTCTTTTGTGATAATTAAAACTTCGATTTCGTATGGGATCAGGCTTCCTGCAACCACAAAACTTGTTTCAAGACTTGGTAAAAACCAACCCCAAATTCTGGCTTCAAAAGTTAAGGCCGCATAGCTCCACTAACTTAAACCCACTCATTTTCACGATGTGGTCTCATGGTCAAGCAGGAGCTTTTATCGAACAACAACAAAAGTTAAATGAAGCCCAGCGCTCCATCATGAGGTCTTAGAAAATTTCTCAGCTGACTACATTCAGCGCAACAGCAAAATGTTTAAAACTCGTCTGGAGCGTGTGATCGAGGTTTAAAGAGAAAAAGTTTCAAAATTTTGAACAGTATACCTGGTAGTATTGTTAACAAATAACTTTTTTAACATAACTAATGTGCATTCTTTAATTATATTTAAACTTTATTCTATCAGTTGATAAACTTGCTCATCGCATGCAGCATCGGGGTTTTTGTTAAAGAATTGTTCTAAGGTGTATGTTCAAATGATTATACAACTCGGAAAAGAATTAAAGATGATAATAACATTTTAGCTCGATTTAACTTATTTGCATAAATTAAATGAATAATTTAGATTAGATAAAAAATAAATATTGTCTGGGGGTTGATTAACAAAAACTTTATTTTTTGTTTATACTTTAGGAAAAACTCAACACTTAAAAGTCTTTTAAAAAAGATTCAAAATTGTTTTCAATTTAAGTGAAAAAAAAGATTTCTTAATTTAAAGGCAATAATTGGAGTCTGTTATTGTCTTATTTGAAAAAATAAAATAAAACTAAATTACTTATCAGCAGCATAACCAACCATAAGAGCACCGATGGCATCACCGATTTGAAATATGCTAAATGCAACGTATGTCAGGTATTTCCTGCCACAAACTAAATCCCACTACAAGTAATGAAATAAATATAATTATCAATTGAGGAAAAAATTCTAACCAAATGTCTCAAAAGGAATTTTTGTTAACTGTTGTAATAGTTTACAATTATAACAAAATGTTATTTACTATGTTAGTAACTATTATAATTATATGCCATTTGTTATATAAATAAAGTTTAAAGATAGTATTCATTAAATAAACACGAACCTCAGTAACGATTGAGTAATCTTTGTCTATAACAAACTTCCATGATCCTCTTTTCATTTCGCACCTTTTACTGTAAAAGTTATGATTTACTGTAAAAACGTCCGTACTATTGCATTCTGCACTAGTGTAATTGCAAATCCATGCAGGATTGGCTGCTATGAACGCCATTGAAAGGACTTGGTAAGAAGGTGGTATCACGAGTATACTTAAAATAAAAATTTGTAATACTTGTCTTGTTCCAAACTCTCCAATTTCAACCAATATATCGTCAATATCCATTTCTTTAGAATTTAATCTCTCTTCTTCTGGTTCTTCAGAAATTAGTTTCTCTTCTTCTAGTTCTTCCGAATTTAGTCTCTCTTCTTCTGGTTCTTCCGAATTTTCATAGTTTTGTAAGTAGTATATTAACCGTTCTGTTTGTGTTTTCATTGTTTGTAGATAAAAAAAAAAGAGATGGAAATAAATTTATCATAAAATATATGAGCAAGATAGGTGAAAAAAAAATTTTAGAATTGTAAAACTACTGGGGTGTAATAAATACCACAACACCTTTGTGATAAAATAAAAAATTGATGACGTATTTATGTGCCTTTTTTAGTAAGTAAATAGAACACCTTGCCATCTACCTAACCAACTTATGCTAAACTTTAGTACTTTTTAATAATGGCGGTAATATTTGGCTTATTGTTAGTTTTGCATTTGGATAGTCAAGAAATAAAACAGTGATAAATATTTTCTACCAAGTTTTTAATCAATAAAACCATAATCTGAAAGGAGCTCAATGTTTGTTAAAGGCTCAACTGAAATTCAATTTGAAATATTGAAATATTAAAATGACAACTTTAACTTAAAAGGACTTTTTATTGGATTTTGGTTTAAATTTTTTCCAGAAGTTTCTTAATCAATCCAAGGGATTGCTTGTTTGTGACTGAAATTTCTTTTTTGTAAATTACTAAAGGATATGAAAAAAAGATTGCAACGCAACATTTTGTATGAAATCAACTTTTTCCAGTTCTTTTTAACATAATTTGGATCTCCAGTTTCAAAAATGGGAACGTTTTGCCTTAACATCTTGATGAATATGCTCACCTAATAAATTATTCATGTTCCTTGTGGTTACCAGAGAAATTTTCATAGTGATAGTTGCGGAAATAAACCTTAATACTCATGCTGCAGCCCAGTCGTTGTGCAATGTTGAAGTTACGCAAATGTTGCATAAAAGTTCATTTTTTATACAGCCACTGCAAAATTTCAAGCAACATTTCTCCATAATATTTGTAATATTATTTAAAATTTTATTCTTTAAAGTTTTTCATAACATTAACAAAATAAATCCATGCTGTTTTTTGTATATCAGTCATAGTTAACTTTTAAATAAAGCTAATACTTTAATTAGTTTGTAAATTTATATTGTAAAATATAAAAACGCAATCTGAATATTAGAGCTGCTTTATTCATAAGGCTGACACAGCATATTTTGGAGACAATCAATGAAGTACTTCATGGGCCTTCGCAGTACGTCGAATTTTTTTGATCTCTTGATCTTTTTATAGCAAAAAACTGCAGATAAACTTGGACTTTTATTCATGAAAAAATTGCAGCTATTACGCTTTTAAATTTGCCAGCATTTATTACTTTTACTGAGAATCTCACTCTAGTTACAAAAAGATTCTACTTACAATATAAATTTCCAGCATTGAAATGAATCAAGTAAATACTGTTTTCACTGTGTTCACACTGAAAAATTTTCCACGAAAAAGCGAGAGTCGGTTAATAGAAACTTTATAATTCTCTTACAAAGTTTAGTTTTATACACCTTTGTGAAATAAAGTCAATAAACTTTCTAATCGGTACTCTAATGACTACAACTCGACGTTTCCGATCTCATCTCGTAACACTGTTGTCAAACTTAAATCCGAGGATTACAAGACTTTTGTTCCATAAATGAAAATTCTAAATGTTTACAATTAAAATATAATTTTAACAAGTTTATCATTAACTTGCGTATAATACTCATCTGTAACAGACTTTTTCTTTTATTCTTATACATTTTTGAATGTTAAAAGTCAAACTTCTTTTACAAGGTGTTTTACTAATAAGATCTTGGTCACACTCCGACAGAAGTTGCATTAAATCAATAAAAAAAAGGGGCGCTCATCAACATTTCTAGAAAACTGGTATCACCTTTATTCCAATAAAATGTTTCATAAATTTTTACAAGATTTTCGTCTAATTTTTGCATTTTACTCTTTACTACTTATGTAAGAAGTACATAAGTTAAATGAATAAATAAAAATTGAAGCAAATTATTTACATTTTTAAAAGATTTCTTTAAACAAAAATATATCACTGAAGCATTATCATATTATTATCAGCTAAAAGTATTAATCAGAAATGCTGGTTTATTTTAAAATATTTTGAAACATCAACTTATGTAAAATTACAACAAATTTGTTTAAATATGTAAATAAAGTAGATGTTTATATTTACAAATAAAGTTTGTAATTATAACAAGCTGCTTATAAATATAAATAACTGTTTATAATTGCAAACTTTAGAACTTTCAAACTTTTAGTAGAAACAGAGTTAAAACTTAAAATATTATTTAAAAAATGTAACTAATTTGTTTTTTTTAGTTTTTGCGCATTTTCTAAAAACCTGATCTCTATGTGGAGCTAATAGATAAACTTCATTTGTATTTACGAATTTTCCCTCCCCACAAAAAAAAAAAAAAAGATCAAAAAAAGTTTCAAAAAGGTAATGCATTACTTATTATATAAATAAATCAGAAACTATTTTTTGTTCCACAGAATACATGTTTATCATATAAATATTACCCACACATTGACTAAAAAGCTTCTTCTGTTTTGTTAGACAATTTTATTCAATTTATTCAAGTCATTCCTTTATTCAAAGTTTATGTTTGATTAAAAGATGGCATAATCAAAGAAGTTGAAACAAATCTAATTGTTAATTTTCAAATGTTATTTGGAGAAATTCAATCCATTGTTTATTCAGCAACCAGCACCTCTGAACATAAAATTGGAGATTTTGATATATCTTTGATTTTCCTCGATTATCTTAAAGTTAAACTGAATCCAAGATCATTTCTGGGCTGTTTTTCTATCACATTGTGACATAAGAATCACAGATACTTCCAATCCTTTAAAACTTACGCAAACTCTGCGTTTGATCTCGCATTGACTAAATTTGACTCTCAGCGCTGAGGTTTGCTTAACCGTAGCTCCTATTCCTTTTCCATGCATTGCAACAAAAAAATGTCATTATAATTTTGTCTTGAAATGTTTCACAATAACAATCATCGCAGCCATTAAATACTCACTAATAATCACTAAATATATATACTTCTTTTATTCGATTACGAATATATTGATGGATTTTGTTAAGACCTGGTATCATTTTTAAAATTTTGGTTATTTGCATTAGAAACTAGGCACCGCCGATACGGTTCTTAAAATCCGCAAATAGCCAATCCGACTTATTTTGCGGATTAAAACAGTCAGTTCGTAAGAGTTTTTCGGATTAATAATCCGAAAACTAATTTACGAACCACTATTGAAATTTTTTTTTGCGGATTCACTTCGCTGTTCGGATTATTTATCCGAAAAATTTTTACGAATCAATTTATCTTAAATTTGCTTAGCGAATTATACGAATCGCGTTTTGTTCGCGTCACCATTAAATGGTGTGGTCCAAAAAAATTACATTTTTATTATGTGCGCGTCCTATAAATAGTGGATTTCTTTTTTATTTTCAATTAGTCCTATTTGGAAATCTTAACCAACAACAATTCGTTCAACAGATCAAGTCTACTATTCTTCACCTACATTTATAACGGTAAGCCATTGTTATATTATTTTGATTTAAAATTTAAGAATATTTCAAACTGAGTTTTTGCAGTTTTTTTTTTTTGATGATCGAACTCCTTTGCAAATTATTTCGCATTGCGGATTGCTTCAGTTAGTGGATTTGTCCGATAAATTTATATTGTTACATTTCTTCTACTTAAATATTAACAGAAATAAAAATAGAAAAAGAGATAAAAACTAGTTTAAAAATTGTTACGTTCATTTCAATAATTAAGGCAAATAGTTAGTTCTTTTATTGAAAACTTTATGCATGCCTCTAAAATATCATTTAGTGTTAAGACGAATATTAAGGAAAATTTTCAAATAACTTAATAATTAATTAGTTCTTTTTCGGAAACTGTTTGTATGCATCAAAAACAATCACGTTTTATTAAGGCAAATATTATGGAAATATCGAGGCAAATATTTCAATAAAAATTCCGTAAACCGAAAATGTTATTTGATCCGTGTTTTCGAATTTTTAATCCGAAAAGTAATCCTTATTAATAATCTGATCCATTTTTGTGGATTTTAAATTCAGTATATAATCCGAAATATTCGTCCGATCCGATATAGCAAACTTAATCCGATTCGTTTCTTTTTTTTTTATTTCACTTTTTTTTTCTTTTCAGATGCCTAAGCTATCTAATGTTTGGGACTTCTTCAACAATGGCGAGGAAAACAAGGCAAAATGCGAGGCAAAATATACTTAATCAATAAAAGCACCACAAGTCCTTTAAGGAACCATTTGAAAAGAGTCCACTTGAATTTATATAAACAATTAGAAAGGAAAGACAAGCAAAAATCAACAATACCAGACATTTTTGATGAGCTTGCCTCTGAAGACTCAGATTTTGAACGAACACAAGAAAGAGGAAAAAAGAGGAGATGTCCACAGACACAAAAAGATGCACCAGTATCGCCACAGCCTGGACCAAGTAGAACTTGTGGCACTTCCAACACACAGACACGGCAAAGCAGAAAACAGGCTACCAAACCTGAATGGGAAGTTACTGACATCAATCAAATAAGAACTGTTGTTGACATTACTAAATGGGTTATTGAGGACACTTAACCATTTTCTATTGTAGAAACTGAAGCATTCACCCGGATGATGAAAACTGCAACCAATGGTCAATTCAGAGCCATTACAGCAAAGAATATATCTACAAAATACATGGTGGTGGTGGATGCGATGGAAGCATTGGATTGATACAACAGTCCCGTCGATGTGTTGTTAAATGAGGATATGTTTGATCCGTTCCACGAAGACAAATAAAAATCTTCCAATCCAGACGAGGGAAAAATGCATTTGCTGTCAGCGTCATATCTAGGAAAGTAGGTGTAATTGTTGGTACTGTATGGAGTCCAAGGAGTGAGAACGGTGCCGTTGCCTGGAGGTAAATTGCCGTCGTACATTCGGACTCTTGATTCCCACCAGTTTCCAGAAGAGCCAATAATGTGCATCCTGATGTATTTCAGAAAACGACCATTTCCTTTTCCGTTGGTGTTTAGCAAAACATATTCGCTTCCATACTTCGTATTCAAATATCTGAACGTCCTGCAGTAAAGTTTGAAAAGAGGGATGGAGGCAGGAATGGAAGCAAGAGTGGAAATGAAGGGTTGAATCCAGTAAGTGATGGCTGTAGCATTTTTGTTCACCAGTTGAATGGAGAGATCGTTTCTGAAAGGCATGTCCAACGTAAAGTATCCTCCCAAGGAAATGGTGTTAAACATGTTGCATCCTTGCAAAGAATTGGCGTAAAAAAAGCGAATTGGTGGCAAGTCCTGTTTGGTCCACTCCAATTCCGTCAGTCACTTCCATACTTATAGTAACTTAATTCCCCACATTAATTTCTCAGTCTGTAAAGATTCGAATAAAAACTTGACCAGGAATATTTGTGGTAGATGTGCTGTATAAAGCCAGCCACAACCTTCTCAACACACCAGATTTTCCGGAAAACGAAAACACAGGAGAAGTGGTTAACGCCGCCACCATCTGAGACTTAAAACCCAAACTGGTGAAACTGGATCCTGGAACGACACTTGTCAAACTCAATTTTTGCAACAACAAGTCGACGTAACTTTTCGTCGCAGCGTCTTGCGCGTTTGATGGATCAAGCACATTGATCAGTTTATGTGAATTTAAATCCAAGTCTGCCGTTCCCACAATAGTTCCACCACCTGAAGCGTGCGTGTCCACATAATTTTTCGTGGCTGAATCTGAAGCTGAAATGGGCTCAGCCAAATTGGTCAATTTGTGTGACGTCATGTTAGTGTCCGTGTAAAAGATATTGTTGTATGATACTTTAGTGTCCACATACGCTTTTGTCGCTGCGTTTTATACAGCAGTCGGATCTTTCACATTGATCAATTTATTGGAATTTAAATCCAAGTCCCCACTGATGGTACTCGATCCGTCCGTTTTGATGCGCATGCTCAAGCAGACGTCAACCCAATTTTTTGTGGCGGCGTCGTAAAGATTAGTTGGCTCGTTCAAATTGATCGCTTTGTGAAAATTCAAATCGAAGTTCGCAGCTCCAATCACCGTGCCAGTTCCTCCTCCTGTCTAATGCGCGTCCTTGTAATTTTTTGTGGCGGCGTCGTGCGAGTTGGTTGGTTCTGCCTGGTTGATTATTTTGTTTGAATTGAAATCCAAATCTGCAGTAATGGTGCTGGATCCGTCCGTTTTAATATAAACGTTGCTTGTTGAGTCTGACGCAAGATTGTCGAAATAAACGCTGAATTCGCTTCTGTTGAATTTGTCAATCATTTTTAAATGGGCTAAAATTTTTTTAAATTTGATTTGCAATCACCAAAGGGTGTTGATAACGTCTTGAAAGCTGTTTCCCTCTTCACATTTTTTCAAGACGTAAAGACATAAGTGACCGCAATAAGACGTGTTTCCAAATTGAACCCTTTCGCTGTTGTAAAAGACAGGGCTTTTCAAATAATCGACGAGCTTGACGAGAGGGAGTTGAGCGTAAGAGTCAAAGCTGAACTTTGCATCACCGTCTTTGTACCAGCACACCCAATGAAATCCTCCCGTGCTCGAATCCCATGTGTTGATAATCACGCATTCTTTTTTTTCTTGGTTTTTTTAGGTAATTTGTCTCTTACAAAAACTCCACGAAAGTTTTTTATTTTCAGTTTTTTTGCTGCTTCCATCAACTGAAAAGTGGAAAAAGCCTCGTTTGGGAGATTAATTCCATGCATCAATTGAAAATTGGTCAAAACTTCCAGCACATTGATTTTCTTGTTTCTCATTTTTAATTTAAAATTTTTTTAAATCCTCTGGACTCCACGATTATCCCTCTGCACTCTGAGATTAATATTTTTGACTTGTTTTAAATTTCTTTGTTCTCTGCGATTATCTTCCTGAACTCTGCGATCAACCTTTTTGCCTCTGTCCCTTCCTCGGGTTTTTCCTCGGCTTCTTCCTCGGGTTCTGTCTCTTCCTCGGGTTCTGTCTCTTCCTCGGGTTCTGTCTCTTCCTCGGGTTTTCCTCTGTAAATTTTTTAAATTTGTAGTGGCCATAAGCCAACGTGTGTATTCCATCTTCCAAAATGATTCTTTTGTCGTTGTCGGAGCTGAGAGAGACTTTGTTGATTTCTTCCGTGTAAATGTCGTGCAAATGGGATCGGATGACGTTCATTTTGTTTACCTTTTCTTTATTGGTTTCGAGACATTTTTTGTAATCGTCGTGGGTGATGTATTTTTCTACGACATTTGCTTTGACACCTTTGCATTATTTGCATTTTTTTGTCTTGTTTTTCTTGATGGATTTTGTAAGAGTACAATTTCTACCGGAGACCGACATATTCTTCAATCTGTTTTCCTCCGGTTTCGTCTTTGGACATCCCAATGACCTTTTTGTTTACGCCAAATTTGAACCCAGCGCTTTGAATGGCTGGATGGTTTTTGTCTAATTCGCTCGTATCGAATTTACTTTCCACATCCTCGGAAATCTCTTTGTAAAAATCGTCCGTTTTGATTTCATAAATCAGCGAGTCCGTGTCCGTCGCCATTAACTTTGCTTTGTCTGAATATTTTTTTCCTATGTAATCGTAGTGGAATTCGAACATCAAATTCTTGCTCAATTCCAAAATGGACATTCCCAAATAAATTGGTTTGTTGAAAAAAAGCTTTGTTCTTTTCATGTGAACGGCGAGCAAGTTTTCATTGAAAATCGTGTGCCGGGTATAATTTGGTCGGGCCAAAAATTTTATTGCCTCTTCTTTTTTTGTCGCCAGTCTAACGTCCTCTCGCTTTTCAATGTTTTCCATTGTTTTTCCAAACACCGAATTGTTCATCAGTTTGAAAAAATCCTTCTCATCTTCGCTGGTGGCTTTTGTTCTTAAATCGGTGTTTAGGTCAATGTACGGTTTCATCCAACTCCGTTCCTCAAATTTGATTCCTTTGTGCACCTTTGAAATTTTCAGTCCCAATTGTTCGTACAATTTCAGGTTTTCGCAGTGAAGGACGTAATTTTTTTTGTCGTTCAAATTTGGAACGAGTTTGTCCACTTTTTCAGTTTTCATTCTTTCAGGAGCTAGAGGGTAATCGTTGTGTTTGTCGTGAAGACTTTCTGGATAATCCAAATCAACTTCTAAAATGCAGGGAATCGATTTCCAATTGGAAAGTTCGTCTACAGGCATCCATTCGAAACCGTGAGTTGGAAGAGGTTTGCACATGGCCCATCCGTACAAGTTGTTGACGTCTAAGTATTGAATGAAGGACGACTCTTTGCTCGGATCGAACGAATCTCCCATGTATTTGTTGTTTGACTTTCCAAGTCGGTTTGAGATCGTGTTGATTCATCCACGTGTTCCTTTTTGGACGATGCGAATCATGTCGGGATCGCTCAACAATTCCAATTTTATTTTTGTTATTTTCAAACAAGCGTCCCAAGCCAACCCAGGAGATGTGTAATGCCAGGCGGGGTCGAGCTTGTAATGTTTCATGCAAATGTCACTAAAATTTTCAAAGACATCCGCCAGAATCAAAACGTCGGACACGTTGTACAAATCGTGATAATCTCTGAATGTTTTGCATTAAAACTCGTTCCAAACCGTTTGCGCATGCGCGTAATTTTCGTCGCTTATTCCCTCGTGGCTGAGTTTTGAGAAAAACGCTTCTTTTGGCGGCAATTACGTTTCTTGAAATTTATCGAATGTGTCCACCCAATCGTAAGGGTAAACGCCTTTTTTACGAATCAAATCGAATTTTATTCCCTCAAAATGTTTTGCGAGGTTTTTGAACTGTTCTGGCTATAAATTTTTAGACAAAGTATCCAAACTGAAGTTCAGGAATTTAAAACTATCGATGAATCTCAATTCATTTTTTTTTTGTTTGATTTTTCCATCTTTCCTAGTGTACTCTCTCACTTTGATTTTTTTTGAGAAGCTGATGTATTTTTCTTCGTTGCATGGAATGCGGTTTACTTCTCCGCCGAATTTCTTGATAAACAAATGTCGTAGCCTGACAAATTGTGAAAAACGACAGGTATGAATTTTGGAATTTTGTATTTCAAATTGCAATCGTTGTAGGCAGCTCCTCGATATTTTCCAGTAAAATGGCAGTGATCGCGCACTTTGTCTTTATCGAGAATTTTTTCTTCGCAAATGTGGCAAACTGTCGCGGATTTGAAATTTTTTTCATCGACCTTTGTGAAGACCATATTTTTTTTCCCGGTTTTTCCATATCATTCTTTTATTTCTTTTTCCAAACTTTCAACAAAAAAGTTGGGCCACGTCTTGGTTCTCGTTTGACGATTCGGAAATTGATGGAACGCCGTCATAAACGGTTTCGTCAAAACATTTGATGTAATAGGAAAAGGAACTTGGAACGTGTCTTTGAAACTTTTCGGTGTACGACTGGTTTGGGTCTTGTTCGCACGAATCCATCGGTTTGACAAAACTTTCAAAATCCGCGTAAACCACAAATGGGACTCTCATTGACCTTTCTTTGTGCTCAAATTTCATGAACGAATTTTTTGGAGGAAGATTGATTAGAACTGCGCTGTGCTCTCTGCAATAGGCTGAATGTCTTGAAAGATCTTCCTCGCTTTTCATTCCCTGCAAGCAATTTCTTCAAAAATATTTTTTTCCGTTGTGTTTGGATGTTTAGGAGGAAATGAGTCGAATCAGATTTTTGATCAGGCAATAATGGTTTGTCTTTTCGTTTGAAATGAGCAGCAAATCAATTTCATTTTTCCGTTACGACCGACCTCCGATGGGTTAGTAATCAATAAAGTTAATATCCATTTTCAAGATGGCGGACACTGTGCAATTCGAACCCATTTTGTTGTAATTGGTCATGTTTTCCACGATTTCCTCTTTTGCTTTTTCGTAAAATTCTCCCGAATCCGTCGACTCCAAAACAATTCCAGCTTTTGACGAAAAAGGAGCAATTCGATACACTTCCTCTCCAGTAGTAAGGCTAACGCTCACCATTTCGCAAGTCAAAACAATGACCGCTTTTTTATTTTTACTTTCTTGAAGAATTTTCATCGCTCCGTCTCTTGCCAAATCTAAAAAGGAATAAGCGTCGCGATGATTTCCTTCGACTTGATGCGAAAATTGTTTGGCAACATGTCTAAGCGCGTGATTTGTCAATTGAAAATTAATTTTAGATTTTCCGAACACGAGCGATTTGAGAGACAAGATTCTTTTTTTCAATTCTCTTTTTTTATTTTTCAACCTTTTTTTTTCACCACCTCTGGAACGTACGGATCAACGAACTCAAGCACGCTGTTGAAACTGTTGACGACCACATTTTTCACAGCCATCGTAAACCTTGAAAATATTCCAGGAGTCATCGAAGGAGGCGAAACTGGAACAGGAGCGTCAACGATATAACGTGACGGCTCTTAAAAAGATCTTGTCGCAACGACAGTATTTTGCAAATGGGCTGGTTTAGGAGGAAGAGCTGGTTTCCACATAAGAGTGGCGGGTCTCGATGGCGGAGAGTGGCGGGACTCGATGGCGGGTCTCGGTGGAATTGTTGATGGTTTCGGAGCGATGACAGGTTTTTGAATAATTTGGCTCGGCACGATGACAGGACGAGGAGCAGGAACCGGCTTAACGGAACGCGGAACAGGAATCGGTCTTGCAGCAGTCGTTGGTCTTCGACGTGTTACAGGTTTAGCACCAATAATAGGCCTCGTGTTTTTTATTGCTTCAACGAGCTTATCCCTGGTCATTTTTGAAAAACCTTTTATCGCCCGGTCTCTGGCTTCACTTCGCAATTCTTTCAGAGATTTCTCTTTGAATTTTCTTTGGCAGTTTAGTTTTCCATTTTTATTTTGCCAAGAAAATTATTTAACTCAAAATCAATTTTTTGGGTTTTTCCATTTTTTCGCATTTTGTTTTCCATTTTATTATGCCATAAATTTTTTTTTCGAAATCAGTTTTTTTTTCTTTTTTCCTAGAATTTTTTCAATTCTTTTTTTTCCGAGAATTGAAAATTTTTTTTTTCGGACTTAACAATTTTTTCGCATTTTTTAAAATTTTTTTCTGTTTTCGAGTTTTTCAGAATTTAAAATTTCAATCTTGATTCCATTTTCCACTTTTCCACCTCGACGCTCCAAATATCTCCATCCATGCCCCGTCTTTTTCATCTCTTTGTAAAGGGATCCGTATTCAACAACTTCCCCGGTTTCGATGTTGGTCGTTTTCACAGACAGGTTTTTTTCGAATTGAACCAAGCCTCTCGTATTTTGCGTCGATCGGTTTTTTTGAATTTTCCGTTTTCGCATTTTTCGTTTTTATTTCTTTTTTTGGTCGGCCCACCGGCCTGTATTCTTTTGCACTTTCCAAAAGCAAATCTTTGCTTATCAGAATGTTCTCAACCACAGTCATCGTCAAAGTCAACAAATTGTTTGAGGTTTTTGTTACCCCATTTTCCCTCAGCAAGTTTTTCAGATAATTTTTTATGAATCTCATGTTTTATTTTTAAAAAGAAAAAAAATTTTTTAAATCATTTTTTTGGCAAGAATCTCATGACGGTCTTTTAGACCTAATAAACAGCGTTCATGTTGGTTCCGTCTGAAACAAATTTGACCAATTTGTCGGAAATGATCACTGCGAAAATAACGGTGCCGTCGGGCACTGCCTTTCGAAATTTGAGGTTCACAACCAATTCAGCTGTTTCGGAAACAACTCTTTCCTTTTGCTTGCTGATGTCGACAAAAAACAATGGAAACAAATTTTTATATTTTAGCAGAGACAATCTAGATTGGCAAACAAGTTCGTTTGAGCCGTAATATTTTTCGTCAAAAGTGAACACGTCGGAATGGGCCATGACAATTTTCTTTTCTCCAAAATTCAAGTCGTAATTGTAATTTGGATACTTTATCCCATTGACGGTCACGAAAAAATTGTTGACATCGCAATGATCGAATACGGCTGGATTTGCAGTTTGACTGGAAAGTCTGTTTGTCTGAAGTCCGAACACAATATAGCTCGGAATGCTTTTGTCTGTGATTCTTCCGAGAGTCCAGGTGAATTCTGTGAGATCCGAGGGAATGGCTTGCCTTTCGACTTTGTTTGCCTTATAGGCCACTGGAACGGAAATTTTTTTCGACATGAAATTAAGGAATTCGGATTTCTTCAAAACATCCAGCTCAATTCTAGGCATGAAAAGTCGGAACTTTTTGATGTCGGTTATTCCTGCAGCAACAGAGCCAGCTCGATAAATGGCGTCGCCGTATTCTTTTTTTGTAAAGGTGATTGTGTGTCTGAATCCGTAAACGACTTTGTCGTAAGTTTCGCAAAAACCAAAAATGTGCTTCAAAGGAATCCTGAACGAAAATGCGCCAATGGATGTGGTGTCTGCGAACAAGTGGTTTCGTCTGACGATGAATCCTGAATTTCCAGTGGCGTTTGAAGTGTCTTTGTACCACATTTGCTTCAAACCATCTGCAAGCTGAAAACCGAAAGGATATTTCAACAATCCAAGCATAGTTGTTTCCTGACCTGGATACATGACTCTTTCAACTTGCTGTCTTGACAAGTCATAAGTGACGTCGCTGAACAAATACATAACGGCGTTGTTCACCAAGGCAATTTGATCTGCTGCTGCGTAAGCAGTTCCTTCCGCTTTTTTCAGAAAGCTCTTCCATCGGATTAATATAGGCAAACTGGTCCACCTTTGCCGCTTCGTTTACAATCGTGTTGGCAAATTGGTTCGGATTCACCGTCCCTGTTTTGGCTTAAACTTTTTCAATCGCTTTTTTTCCTTTGTCGATGGCAACGTCTTTGGCGGTCAATATGGTTGAAGAGGCCTCTTCTTTCCCGGCAGACTTGGCTGTGGTGATCACTTCTCTTCCAATTTCACTTGCTGCTGCCTTTCTCAATAAATGAAGAGACTCTCGATGCGTTTGAAGCTGCCATTCTCCTCAAAAAATTTTTAATCGTGTCTACGATTCCTTTGCCCCCGAAGACGTTCTTTTTTGAATATCTTCTGTTGTTCACAATGAGCATTTTTAAAATGAGAAAATATTTTTTTAAATCCGTTGTGTTTCACAACTCGATGTATTTTTGAATCGACTTGTATTCCTCTTTGTTTATTTCCCCCTGCCTCAACAGCTCGTCAAAAATGGCGACAGCTTCGTTTCTCGATGCAATATTTCCAGCATGACCTGTGGCGATGCTCAAGCTAAGTCTTTAAGCAAGCGCATTCGGATCGCTCGGAAGAATGATCACTCCGTGACCTTTTTTTCCCCTCGTTTTAATTTTATTTCTTTCCCAAATTTTATTTTATTTCTTTCCTGTTCGGATTTGCATCAGATTCAATCGCGCAGGTGCTGATCAGGATTTTTTCGTAATTTTTAAGGTCGTCATCTGTGTAAATGCTTTTGTCAGGTTTGGATCTTGAAATCAGCTCCCAAAGACCTTTTGTTCCAGCATACTTTTCTCCACCCACAGTGACGTCATTTTTATCGATTGAAATTTGTTCTTTTCCAATGTACATTTTTCCACCTTCTCCTGCATGAATTCCAAACACTCTGTCTGAAACAAATCGCTTGGATGCGTATTTGGACAAATATTCCAAAGCTGTGTTTCCAACAACCATTCTTTCAGGAGGCTTTTCAACACTCTTTAAACTTTCAAAAGACGACTCGCTTTCTGGATAAGTCAAAGCCAGTGGACTGTTGTTAACCTCTCTGTATGCAACGCTCTTCAGCTCGTTTTTCACATTTTCATTTCTCTCGATGAGCGGTTTGAAAAACTTGGACAAATCAGTCTGATAATTTGCATCTGAAATGTTGGCGTTTAGACTGTCGTTGTAAAGCTTTTCTCTGTTGGCCATATAATTTTTCACAATTTCCTCTCTCTTTTTCGGGTCTTGTATTTTAAAGAAGGACATTTTTTAAAATACGGAGAAAAAAAAACTTAAACAAAAACGCAAACTCGTTTGTGCTTTTTTTGTGTTTATTCACCTTTTTTAAAAAGGTTGTTAAATGCTTTTATCGCGTCTTCTCTTCCTTTTTGGATCAACGACTCTTAGGTCAATTTGTCAATGCTGCTTTTTGCCTTTGTTCGGATTACTTCAGTCATGGTTTTAAATTTTTGAAGCTCGCTAAGAATTAATTCGTACTCTGAATCGCTCACAAATCTATGAGCCATTTTGAAATGTGATCGCGTTCAATTTTGACTCGGAAAGAATTTTTAATTTTGACTCGGAAAGAACTTTTAATTTTTCGTGCTTTTTGGCCTTCAACATCAGTTTTTTTTTCTGTTGATTTCCGAAAATGGACAAAGCCCCCATTCCAACAGCAACACCCTCACACGCAATCGAAACTGAAGTGGCAACGACGGTTGACAAAAGTGCAATTCCTGTAATTCCCAAACCAATGCAGACCGTTTGCAATCCATCGTCTGCGAAACGAATAATTTTTGCCGTTTGGTGGTATTTTTTGCTTAGAGCCATTCTCTTCACTTTTTCATCCTCCATTTCTTTTTGGATCTCGCTTATTTTTTGAAGTCGGTAAATGTGGCCTCCATCGGATGGTGCTGTTGGAAGAGCTGGGTAAATTTTTTCAGTGTTTTTCAATATTTTCATCTTTTTAACAAAGTCAGATTTTTTTTTTAAATTCGAATCGATGTGATTTATTTTACAGAGCTTTTTGCCTTTTTTGACGATGACGTCATGGATGCTATTGTTGTTAACATCCAAAATGGCATCGTCCACAGACTCTAAAAAAATAGCATCGTTTTTCTAAAAGTTCAATTGATCGTTGATTTTGTTCATCAAAGTGACGACAGCAATTCCTTTGTCCAAATTCAATCCAACGGACAACGATATTGTCGTGTGAGAAAGAGCACCAAATTTAATGTCTATCTGAGCAAAAATCTCGTGCTGTCCGTGTACGTTGAAATAGGTGGGATGATCCAACTATTTTTTGACCACGATAATATTTTTCGGATTTTTTTTTCCAACTCTTTGATTCTATCCTCCAAATGTCCCAAATGCAAATTCAAATGTTCCAAACTCAAATTAAAATTGTGAATCTCTGCTGAGGCGCTGTTTATAAAGAACTTGTGGGGGGCAAGCATTTTTAATATGAAAAGAAAATGTTTTAAATCATTTTATTTTCATTTTTTTTTTCGTTATTTTATTTTCATTTTTTTTTTTTTTTTCGTTATTTCAAAATTCTTCGTCAGATTCCACTTCTCTCAAATCCAAATCGTCACCCATGATGCTTCGATTTAAAGGTGCATTTTTTGCACCTAATTCTAACCTGAATGGACTCGATCTGCGCTCTGACAAAAACACCTTCAATTTTCAAAGAGGCGATGGCGTAGCACTTTTGTCGAACATATTCCAAAGGATTCACTTTCACAAACTCTTTCGTTTTCTTTTTGAAAAACAACGAAGACACTTCAATGCTTTTTCGTTTTTCTTTGTGAACAACTTTCCGAATAAAATGGGTGCTGCATTTGGATTTTCAGATTTGTTTTTCAAAATGAACAAATCTTCCGTCATGATTTTTTTCGTTCTTCCTCCTTTTTTTAAAGTGGGTATCATTTCCTAGACTTTCTCGCGAAAAAATTTTGATATTTTTTCAGTCACCTCGATGAACTTTCTTTCTTTTTCGTTCATTCCGTTTTTTCGTTGAAACCGAGAAAGGACACGGAATATCCATTCAGTTCGTTCGTTCCAAAAATGCAACTTTCAAACACACCCAGAGAAAACAAAACGGGAGTCCTCAAAATGACAGGACCTTTTCCAGAGGGGTACTCATAAAAAAGCGGATTCTTTTGGTATTGAATTGGTTTGGTTGCTGAATAAATTTCTCCAACCGATAATTTGCTCTCATCAAAATTTTCAATCGTCACAAAATTCATCTTTTTAAAAAGAAAAGAAAATTTTTTAAATCATTTTTTCAAACGAATCAATTCTTTGTTATCCACCCAGTTGAACGAGTCTGGATATCCTTTCCATTTGACTAATGATTTGCTCTTTGTTCGTCGAATTATTTTTTCAATTCTGAATATGTCTCGGTGGGTCTTTTGCGTTTCCTGTTCGTAAAAAGTTCCTTGAATTTCTTAATCGTTGGCGTCGGTGGCTTTGTACGTGGGTTGATCCGTGTGCTGAATTTTTGACACTGTGAAAACCTCCTCAGTCCATCTCTGTGTGTACCCTTTTTCAAAACTGGACTTCTTTTTTGTGATCCTCACTTTGTCACCCATGGAAAGTTTTGGTTCTTGTCTTTCTTTTTGCACCTTTCCATTCAGATTCACCCAGACCTTATTTTTATTCTTTCCATCGCTGGCTTCAAATGGAGTCATTTTGATGGAAGAGTGCTTTGTGCTGTTGTACTTTTTCACCATTTCGTCCAAAACGTCAATGTATTTTTTGGTGTTGTTTGCTGAAAAGAATTTTAACATTTTTTCTTTCATTGTTCTGTTCCATCGCTCAACGACACAACTTTTTTCCTCGTTTTTAGTAGAATACAACTGCACTCCCAGCGCTTTCACGAGCTTGTTGTAAAATTCTTTTCCTTTGTCAACCCACAACTTGGAACACTTTCTTTTTTCAAAGATTTTTTTCAGCGCTTCAGCCACATCAAGACCTGTTTTGCTTTTTAAAGGAACGATCCACCCATACTTCGAAGACACGTCGATCACCATGAGAAAATATTTTACGCCGTTGTTGAGTTTTGAAAATGATTGCATGTCGACCAAATCTGCAGCCCATATTTCATCGACATCATTCACAAACACTTTTCTTTTTTTAAAATGATAAATCACCGGTTTGTGAAGATCCTCTGCAAGCTGATCCGTCCATTTCAAACTGGGAATTTTTTTTCTTTCGCAGAGACACCCAGTCCGAACTTGGCTTTGGCTTTGATAATGGGAGTGATGAGTTTTCTTTCGTTAATTTCTTTTTGAGTGGGGTTTGGAATGGAGTTCATTTCTTCAAGCATCATTTGATCTGCCAAATTTCTGCTTTGAACGTCGTTTAAATATTTATAAGCCAAATCGTGATGATATGCTGCATTGTCAACTCTGTCCACCGGTTTGCTCCACTCCTGGTACATGTCGGTTGAAGTAAGTCTTTTTTTCAAATTGGTGCCCGGTCCTGCAAAATTCATTCTTGGAATGTGCATTTCTCCTGGAAACTTTGCCCACGGAAGTTTTATTTTTTTTGAAAAATTGTTGATCGATTCAAAGTCTCCCCCTTTTGTCGTCGAAGAAACAAATTTGCATTTTGTCGTTCCGCAAACATCGCAAGTCCCTTTCAACATATGCCTGTTGTTTTTTGAGACTTCGTTTCTGAAATTGATTGTTTCTGTTTTCCTTTTGCATTTAACGCAGTACATTTTTTTTATTTTAAAAAAATATTTTTATTTAAAAAAAATGGAAGTTGCTGATTTGTCATGGACTATTTGAAAAAGCAAAAGGGATAACAACAAGCTTCTACCGAGAAGCATTCGAGGAATCATTGTCGGAAAGTCCGGTTGTGGAAAAACAATGTTGCTTCTCAATTTACTGTTAAGACCTGGATGGCTGGATTACAACCATTTGCAAGTTTTTGGGAAATCTCTTTTCTAACCCGAATACAAAATACTGAAACGTCGTTCGAAAAAAATTTGCTAAAAAAGATTATTCTCGATTTGTTCAAGGTACAAAACAAAATGGAAAAATTAAATTTAAACCCTGAATGCGTCATCGACGACCTTTCAAAAAATTATTCCAAAAACGATGACATGGAATGTCAGTTTTTCGAAACGGCTGACGATGTGCCTGAATCTGAAGATCTCGATTAGACCAAAAACAATTTAATGAACTTTGACGAATTGCAACTCACAAAGCAAAACAAATGCGAAAAATATTACATCCGAGGAAGACACTCCAACGTCGATTACTTTTACCTCGCTCAAAATTATTTCATGCTCCCAAGACAAACTATCCGAGAAAACACCAGTTTCATTTGTCTGTTTCCTTAAGATTCAAAAAATGTGGACCATATTTATCGAGACCATGTTTCGAGCGACATGAAAAAAGAAGAGTTCAAAAAATTTTGCAGACATTGCTGGTCTCAACCCTACGGATTTGCCGTCATTGATTTGTCCTCAAAAAAATACGATGGAAAATATCTTTTTTTGACAATTTGACAATTTTTATTTTCCAAAAGAGGTCCTTGAAAAAAACGATTTTAAAAAAATTTCGTCCATTTAAAAAATGTCAGGCATAATCATCGACGTGGATGGAAATTCCAACGTAATAATAACATAATTTTTGGACAAAATCGTTTTTGAAAAAGGGAAAACTTATGAAATGGCTTTTCTCGGTCTGGGACGTACAACAGGAAAACGTTACCATTCTAGAACGGGAGCTACGACATCATCGACATCAACAATTATTTGCAAAAGACCGTCTCAAACACAAATAAAAAATTATGCGTCTCAAAGCGCAAGCTACGTCACAGCAAATAAAATAAGCTACTCCCCTGAAAACATCAAAATCGGATCCAATTCAAACACTTTAAAATCCACCATCAAATTTGGCTTGAATTATTTGATGGACTTGAGCGTGGAAAACAGCATCGCTTTTGGGATTCACAAAAAGACAATTGGACTCCAATTCAGAATACGAGTCCGACGACATTGTCAGAATTTCAAGCGTCAACACGATCAGAATCGTCAACAACGTTATCGGTTAGGCTTACATCAACGGCTCGCAATTAAATTGCATTTACTCCTTTTATCCCGACGTTGGTCCAGGTTTTAAAGTCATCGAAAGACCCACCCATTCGGTTTACCTCCCTGTCAAATCCCAGAAATTTCAGGGACAGATCGAAAAAATAAAAAAATCAATGATGGAAGACAAACACGTTAGCATCCGGAATTTAAGAGAGGATTTTAACGGAAGCGACGTTTTGCTTGTGACGGAAAGTCAACATCGAAAAATTGTAGACGCTCTCCATCGAGGAGTTGGAGTCATCATTAAAATGAGCAAAGCTCAAGTGGAACACAACGCAAATGTGAAAGGAGGATTTATTGAGTCTCTTTTACCTTTATTGGGAATGCTTGCAGCTCGGGCAGCTCCAGTAATTGCCAATGGCTTATTGGGTGGGGTCGCCTCTTCACTTGGGTCCACTGTGATCGACAAAATTACAGGAAGAGGTTTCGTTTACGTCAAAAAAAATGGAAATGGAATTAAAATGGGGACTCACAGAGGAAACGGACTGTTTTTAACACCATGGGTAAAAGGAAGCTCAGTAAGAGATAGACTTTACGTCAAAAGCGGAAGAGGGTATGAATCCATCGGCGCCGGATTGCTACTCGGACCAAACTCCCCATTCTCAAGCGTCCCCTTTTTAAATTTAATTTTGTGAAAAAAAAATTCTTGGCGTATTAAAATGAATGACACTCGCAAAATTAGAATCTTACGAAATGACGACGGAAAAATTCGATGTTTTAAAATACTCGATCCCATTCAATTTTTAAAAAATAATGGAATAGGATGGCGCGAAATTGAAATGTACAAATCCATCATCCAAAAAGAATAAGAACAAGAACAAAGAAAAAAAGAAAAAGAATTTTTTTGCAATGGAAAATTTAAACATCTTTACGAAAATTGAAATTTTTTTTATAAAATAAAGTTTCAATTTTTTTTCAAAAACTTTTTTTTAAATTTTTTTTTTTTTGAAAAAAATTTTTTTTTTTTTAAAATTTTTTTTTTTTTAGAAATATTTTTTTTGTATTTTGAAAACTTTTTTTTGTCCCAGAACTCTCATTTTCTAGTAGTGCCTTTACATCCGACGTGTGGACCAGTGATCACACCAATTTGTGTTTCATGAGCCTTACACTCCACTATATGGATTCAAAGTTCTTTGCAATATTGTCGCCAGCAGGTTGTTCGGGGAAATGTACTACTTCCCCGAACAACCTTCTGGCGACAATATTGCCAAGAAGCTCAATGAATCTATCAACAAACTTGAACTTGATTTTGGAGTTAAAACCTGGATAACAGTCGACGGTGCAGCTAATGTTCAAGCAGGTGTTAGGAAATCAATTGGGGTTCAAAATGCAATTTGGTGTGTCGACCATCGTCTAAATCTAGTTGTCAGTGGTGCTGTCGATGATAAAAGATGTCCAAAATGGTCAATTCTCAACCAAAAAACAACAAAATCAGTAGGTCACTTCAACCAGTCCTCTCAAAAAGCTATGACTTTAGTTAGTGCTACCAAAGCCTTAAATAACTACAGAACGAAGTTAGTACAGAGATGCCCCACAAGATGGAACTCTGACCTCCATCAAATGGAGTCTGTGGTGGATCTTCTTCCGGCGATGCATTCTTTAAAGAATCCGAATCCTACTATTTCTGGAGGTTGTAAGTTGACAGATCTTTTACCAACAGATGATGAAGTGGATCCTATTCAATCTGTCATCCGGCTTCTGAGAGGATTCTCAGAATTCTCTGAGAAATGTAGCAGCAAAAAGAATGTTAATATTTGTTCCGTTATTAATTGCCTATACAACATCAGAGGAAGATAAGCAAGGGAGATGATTAAGCCAAAAACCGAGGTGTCATCAGAGCTTGCTCACTACTTCAATGAAGATATAAACAAAAGATTCAAAGGGGAGTTGATGAGTATTGAATTCTTTATAGCTCATTTTTTAGATCCTAACAGCAAGGGCATGTGCTTTGTGGGTGAGGGGGAAAAATTTGAAGTAGTCAAAACTGCATTAAAGAAAGCTATGCAAGAACTGTCAAAAAAAGAAATTTTGGCTAGCCAAAGCACTCCTTTCCCTTAAATGTTGGATAATGAAGATGATGACGACTTTAATTTCACTGAACAACTAAGGAAGAATGTGTTAGGTGCAGGTTACATTAATCCTGGAGGTGAAACAAGCACCAAGAAAGCCAATTCTGCTAAAATTGAGGGGTATTTGAATTCAAAACCATTTCCAGCAAATACAGATGTACTGGAAGTCTGGAAACAAAACCAGTATATTTACCCAATAATGTCAAGGCTGGCCGGAAAAAACCTCTGTATACATACTGCATCATCAACATCTGAAAGAGTTTTCTCAACAGCAGGGAATATATACAGCTCTAGAAGAGCCAATCTTTCAATTTCGTTTAATTGTATATTTGAATATTACAAATGAATAAAAATGAATCGTATTTCAAAAGCATTTTTTATTCTTAATCCGTATAAATCCGTAAAAGTAATATCGGTTCGGATTCCCATTCGAAAAAAGTTTTTCGAATGGCAATCCGATCCGAAAGTTTCGAATCGGATTGCAATACGAAAAAATAATCCGAAAAAATTTTAACGAATTTTTTTCCTATAGATTATTTTCGGATCAAATCAATCTGTAAGTAATTTGAACCGTTCAGCATAGATAACTCGAAGCACAATCCGCAAACCGATAAACAGTAACGAATCGGCGGTCTCTACTGGGAACGATCTTTTTGAATAGTTTCGGAGAAATAATGGACCTAAAATTTCATTTTAAAAGTGTTAAACATTTATATACCAAAAAACTAAACCTAAATCAATTACTAAAAAATTAAAAAGTAAACCTTTTCAGATAGAAAGCAAATCTATTATAAATGTCTAGAACTAAGTTTAACAGTTCTCACTCGACAGTTTTATAAAACCAGTTTCTCAAAGGGCTATGGATGGATTTTTTTCTAAAATTGCCAAAACTTCATTTCAGAAAATAAAACTGAAGAGTCTATTTATTAAATGTAGTTATAGAAAAGGGCATTTTAACCAACTAATCATGTGTTTGTTGAAAAGTGAAAAATTTAATGTGCTCCTGGGCATCCCTATTTTTTTTATAAATCAAACACATTTATTATAAATTGGTAAAAATGATTAGGTAATTCATTTAAATATGACATTAGAGGGTGCGGCAGCGATTCGCGAACCAATTTTTGGCTAGGTTTTGTGATGTAAATAAAATACTTCCGCAATTTGTTTTTGTTGATTAATATTCAATGACTTTCTTAAGTTTTAATAAAATTGTGAATAAGAAACATTTTAGATAATAGTTTTACAATGGAAGTCAAAAGAACCGAAGCTTTAAATTTGATTCACACGGATTTGCCTGAACGTGAAGTGATTAGTGTTTCTGGAGTGTCTAAAACTACATTTTTCAAAGTGAAAAAACGTGAGAGTGCTGAGAGAGTCAAAATGCCTTCTCCGTTGAACAAAAAAGTTGATAAAAAGTTAACAGAAAAGCTTAAAAAGTATGTTGAAAAGAATCCTACTACATCCATTAAAAAGACAGCAAAGTTGTTCAATTTTGATGAGAGGACAGTCAGAAGAACTCTAAAAAACTTGGAAAAGCCAGTGTAGCCCGACCTTCATGTTAATTTTTGACAGAAAGACTAAAAACTTTACGACTGGAGCAATCAAAGAGACTTCTGAATCAGTTAAAAAGCCATGCTTCGTAAACAGCAAATCTTTTCTCAGATAAAAAACTTTTTAGTGTTGACAGTGTGATAGATAGGTGTGTAATGACAGATTCATTGTGCAGAAGAGTGATAAAGCACCAGCTGTGCATCATACCAAGCACCCTCAGTCCATCATGATGCTGGGAATCATCCCTTCTAATGTAGAAAGAAATCCACCAATCTACATAAAAGAGAAAGAAATTTTTACCTCTGATGTGTATATCAGCTTACTAAAATGTTATGCAGTGCCATGGCTAAAGAAGACATTCCCAGAAAACAATAACATTTTTCAACAGGACAATTGACCCTGTCATGGGTCCAGAAAAATTTAACAATATCTTCAGGACAATATGGCTAATTTCTGGCCCAAACACTTTTGGCAATTATCCAGCCCTGACCTGAAACCCCTTGAATATTGTGTGTGGAGCGTAGTTGAGAATAAGGCTTGCAAAAAGGCTCACTCAAGTGTCAAGTCACTAAAGTCATCAATTATCCGTGTTAGGAAATCAATGTCAAGGGACTGTATAATAAGTACCTGCCAGTCTTTCCGTCCTAGGCTTGATGTTGGGATCAAAAAAAAGGAAATCTAATTGAATATTAAGGTGGGAAAAATATTTATCTTCAACTTTTCTCCTACTAATATTACTGGATACTGGATATCTGTATCCTCAAAGTGATTGTTGTTTAACACAACTTTTTGAACATTTTTCAGGCTAAACAAGATTTCTATTGTTTTACCTCATAAGGTTAGACAGAATTCCGCACCAGATTTTTCTGATACTTATTCTATGTGATTCGCAGCTTTTTTTTCCTTTGTTAGATTTAATTAAGTTAGTAAATTTCTCCGAGACATTTATAGACTTTTCAAGATATTCAAGTTTTCACTTGAAAGTTTGATTTTATTAATTATATCTCCCTTTTAAATAAAATTCCTAGCAGATTTTTATATTTTTTTACTTGAATCTTTGTGATTATCTGTTTTACAACACTTATCTATAGAAGATTTTGAAGAAACAAGTTCCTAGAGCAGCAAAGAAACAATTGCTTTCAGTCATTTAGGAGGTCAAGCTTCTTTTATAACCCCTTCTTTTAACAGTTGCTTGATGATCAACATACCTTACCGTAATATATTTATGGTAATGACATTGTTTATTCTTGTTTCTTTGATCAATAACATGTCATAACTATGAATTTTACAGTTTTCTATTTTTTATTTCTTTATTATGCTAGCTTTTTGGTATTCTTCAGGTACCAAATAATCTGAAACTTGAGTTTACATTAGGGATCGCCGGTTACAGTATACGGTATACTAACTTTACGGTATTCTTTACGATATACTTGGTATACTAAAAGTTAGTATACAGATTAGTATACCTGTTTACTTTTATTTGTAAAATGTTTTTGGACTGGCTTGATAACTTAATAATTTTATTTTCTTAATGAACTAAATTACTGGACCATGTCTATTATTTGACTAACCATGATTAAAGTGTTGTTTTTTTTTAAATTCAATTTTTGTTTCTTAGATTTACTTAATAAAAACTTTACTTTGTTAAGTTGTTATATTTTTATACCAAGCTGTTTATGCTGCTCCTCACCGTTTTAAGATTTAAGATTGTTTATTCTACAGATTTCTCTGAACTGAAAAAACTAGTTAAAATAATAATCAAAAAAATCAATAAGTAAAAAGTTTAGTTCACGTTATACTTTACAGTATACTTTACGGCGTACTATACGGTAAATTGTACACTAAATTTTAAGTATACCGTACACTTGCGATCCCTAGTTTACATACGCTTTTTTTGGTCAGTTATTTGTTCTTTTAAGAAAGAGAAAATAGCTTAAGGCTATATATGGAAAATCACGCAGAATACAGGTAAAAGGTACCAACCTTTTACCTAGATTCTTCGTGATTTGGCACGCTATTTTTAAAAAGGTAAATATAACAGTATATATGTAAGTATAAAAGAGACTGCTTATGCTTAAACGAAACTCGTTTTCAATGCGTAGCTAAATTTCATTTGATATTGTAGTTTTTACATTATGTTTTTTTTCATTTCCGACCATATTTTCGTGATAAAAACAAATCATTTTAATAACTTAGTTAAAAAGAGTTATACATTGTCAATTTATACCAAGTTCCTTTAATTTAAAGCAAGAAGTGTTTAAAATTGGTCGAGCAGGCAAAATTGATTTACTTAAAAGTAATTTACAAATCTTGGACAGGTAGACTTTTCAACAAGTTTGTGACTCCTATACAAAGTTCTGAAAGGATTCATAAATAGTTTTAACTTTCATTTTAGTTTGATTTTTTAATTGACATTTGAGTTTTTTGAGGGCTAGTGCGCATAACAACATTAAAAATAGTTGAAAAAACCAAATCTGTAATATATTTTTTAGGATTTGTAGGAAGAATACTTTTTATCTTTTATCAACTCTGATAAGTGGATTAAGTATAATTACTTTAGATCTCATTCCATTACGCAAAGGTAAAAAGCTTATGCAAAAGTGTTATAGTTTTTACTAGTGTTGTTACTACTTTGAAATTATTCGACTGTCGACTAAATCGATTTTTGTATTTTTTAAAGTCGACTAAAATCAATTAATAATACATTTTTAAAATCGACTAAGTCGACTAAAAGTCGGTTTATTTGAAATATTTGAATAAAAGATTTTATTATACTCATATACTTTAATGTAGCTTGACAATTTACTTTTTAGATGGTATGAAACAAATAGAACTTTAAGAGAGTAAACAAAAAAACTAGGTGATATGTAATACTGTTATAATAATACTTGGTGTTATAACAACAGCATTTTTTTGTTTGATTTTAATTCTTCTAATCTACTAGATGAATTAAAATCGAGTTAACAAACAAAATAAAACGGAAATTACAATTACAAAGTAAAGAAGAAAAAAAACAAAGATTGGCATTTTTTATGTCTTGGCTCAACAAGACACATCTTTTAGCCAAACCTGGTTTAAGTCTATTTCGCCGTTCTGTGATGATTTCCTCAGCACTTGAAAATAACTCTTCTGAAAGGGTTAATGAAGCAGTTATGCAAAAAAGCATCTTCGCTACCTTTGACAAAACGGGAAATTGACAAATTATTTCTATAAAATGAAAGGGGACATGAATTTTCTGATACTTTTATATTCATATTTAGATAATTGATGATTTCGTCGTCCACTGATAACAAATCTATTGACGACACTAATTCATCGCATAACAGTATTTTTCTTTTTTTTGATGAAATTCCTTGACTAGATGACGACTCTGGGCCAAACAACTGAAGTTTTGTCGGTGTGAGCTGCAATTCATGGCTCAATTGAACAACTAAAGAATGAGCTTTTTTAATACAAGCAGTTTTTGCTGTTTTGTTCGATATAAATTTAAAAGTACAAAATCGAGGATCTAAATATGTAGCTGCGTATAACTTTTCAAAAAATTTCAAAAAATTTCAGAAAATCTTCACATCTTCGATTTTAATGGCAACTGTCTTCGAGTTTAATGGCAAGATTCATAATTGTACGATTATTTGATTCACTTTTAAAGTTAGTAAAATAATCAGTTAATTTATAAACGGCTGGAAATATAATTGAACAAGTGGTATATTGTGATCCGCTCAAAATTTTTGTAAAATCATGTATTGGTTCTAATAAATCAATTAGCTCGCTAATGATTTCCAGTTCCCAGTTTTTTAACAACAATTCTTTATTATCTTTGTTCTCTGGTTTGATTAAAACGTCTTTGATTGAGTCGCTAAGTTTAAAAATGGATTGCAGCATTAAAAAGGTCGAATTCCACCGAGTAGGTACGTCTTGTTTTAATTTGTTAATTGAACATTTATCTTCCAGATTGTCAATTTTCATATTATTTAATTCAACACAACTAACTAGCTGAGCAGAAAGTTTATTACTATGTTTAAATAAGCCAACCAGTTTCCTGCATTTCTTTAAAATTATGAAAACGCAATGATTTTCTTCAGTTGATTGCTCATTATTTTTTACAAGAACATCTTTAACAATTAAATTTAATATGTGACACAAACAAGGTATGTACAATTTATTCATTAGATCTTCTAGACAATGTTTGATATTCGCAGCAGTATCACTACTTGTTGAAAGTGTTTTATCGTTTATTTTCCATTCATTTGGAATTAATTCAATTTGTTCCTTTAAATATACACTGGTATGAGCTTTTGGGCTGTGCTTTAATGCAATGCGAATCAATTTCAAACAAAAATTTTGATCAACAAAATGTATAGTGGTACCGATGTATGAATGCGAGGGTTGTGATGTCCATCCATCTGCTGTTAGATGGCAAAATTCAGCTTCGTTTAAAAGATTCATAACCTTTATTTTAAATGAATCAAACTTAAGCGGCACTTTTTCATATAAAAACCTTTGTCTAGTCGGCAATTTGTGCTTGCTATCAAACGAATCTAGCATTTTGATAAAATGCTTGTTGTCAACAATCGATAGCAGTTGGCCTGTTTTAAGAATAAAGTTACACATAGATTCTTCTAAATTTCTACATTTCTGCGAGCTTGAACAATATGAGTAAGAGTTTTGCAAATGCAGCTTTGATAGATAGATGACAAGTTTTTGTACTTGGAAGTTTAGACTCTTTAATATTAATATGATAGTTACTGTACAAATGATTTACCATTGAGCTGGTATTTTTATTGTTCTTTAGCTCTTTGTTACAAATTTCGTTTGTAAATGCATCTTTATATTTACACGTAGTTATTGTAGAGTCATTGTTTTTTAAAAAATAATTCCAGACTTTACTTTTATGAAAATTATTATTCAACATTTTGTTTCTACCATAAAAAGAGAATAAAATTAAATAAAATTTATATTAAAATTAAGTCAAAGGAATAGCATAAAATCTCTTCATCGTTCTCTGTCGTTTCGTCTCTCTTAAGTTTAGTCGCACGGCTTTTAAGTGCGTTCGTAGGAGAATTCCTTCGTGCGGAAGTATTCTCCAAAGGGATTTATTTGTATATCAATCTTTAATACTGTCTGAAGGGAGTTAAACCAATCGTTGAAACCATTGTGAAATATTGTGTACCAATCATTACATAATGTATTGAATTTAATTAAATATAAGAATACTACTTGTAATTTTATTTGAATTTAAACAAAGAGAACTTTAAAAATGTAAATTTTTAAAATGTAAAGTTTATTATTTAAGGGAAACTGAGGTGTGATAGGGTACTAGGATAAATTGGGATTAAAAGAGAAAAAAATTATTCAGAGCCTCAAAGCACCCCTGCAGTGATTGACTTTATCTTCACAAAGTTTCAAAGAAGCCATTCAAAATTCTTTTGACCGTTGAGAATCATGCTTAATAGGCAATTATTCTTTTGCATTCAAGCTAATTTTATCTTTATCGTTTTGATATCTAAGAATGCTCTTACTTAGTCTTAATGTATGTTTTTGCTTCGGCACACTTTTTAATAAAACTACATTTAGGGGTTTAACAGGGTACAACAAATGCTCTTATACTACCACCCCAAATAGTCCTAGTCATACTCTTGTGGATTATTAAAAAGCAAGCTATTTGTCTTACTATTCTATATAAAAGTTATGTAGCATACATTGTATTGCCTACTTTAACGTGCCTTTAGGATATTAGCCTTTTAATCTTAGAAAGATGGCTTATGAACTAAATATAACAAAAAAGTTCATTTCATTTGTAAAGTGGGTTTTGTTGGCAATAAATGGTACAGTGGGTTTTGTTAAGAACGTTTTGCAAAATTAACTCTTCGGAAACCTAAAGGTACATCTAATGCAACGACAACTGGCTTCAACAGAGTTGCCCTTGACAATTTTTTTACTCTACAGGAAAATATTATTGGCAATAATAGATTGGGTGTTGGAACAGTGAGGAAAAAAAGTTCTCTACAGTTTTACTGGGTTGTAATCAAATAATTAATTAAAAAAGAAAACTTTATTTTTTTAATAAATCTCTGGTTACTTAAATAACTCAAAAGTTTTTCACCCTAATATTTTTAGCATTGCATTAAGAAATAAAATTCATTTGCATCATTTTTACTTTTTTTTTATTATTTTGATTCATTCAAATGGTTCAATTATCAAGTACAAATATAGTTCTTCAGCGATTCAAATAGTAGCGACAAACTTAACAATTTTATCATTTTGAAAATGTTTGAAATATCAAAGTTAATAATCAGTAGAGAAAAATAGATTGATTAGATGTTAATTATGACTTATCTTAGAACTAAGATTGATCCATCATTGGTTTATTTTGCAAGACTTGTTGCAGAAGATTTGATTCCAACTTTTAAGCCAGAAAATAGTACTTGGGTAGCACAAAAAAAAAGGCTAGTCTGCACAAAACTTAAAAAATTCTTAGTAACAGATATGAAACAAATAAGATGCTTATGAAATATCACAAAAAAGTAAAAATCATTGTCATGGAAGACCATGACAAGTTGAAAAAACCAAGCAATCTTTTTTCATAATCTTTAGAGGAATGGACATAAAAGAAAATTGTGGGTATGTGTGTTTATATTTCAATTTTTTTTGAAGGACGAGTGAAACCAAGTTAGAAATAAATGGTTCTGTTAAAGTACTTAAATTTTGTAATTCAATTCACAAGCAAGATATTCTACGCTTTTTGAAAGGTGCAATGAAGAAATTTAAAAAGTTTTTAAGTGTTATTCATCAACTTTTCAACTCCTATGGCATTCATGTTATAGTTATTAAAGCTCTTTTCAAAAAAAGTATTCAAAAGAACATGATCAAGTTGATGAAGGATCTGATAATGACCAAAAAGTGATATTCTTTATTAGCATTGTCTGATAGAGCTTGAAAAGCAATTATCAATGGTTCTTGACAAAGAGACATGGTAGAACTCTTCAGTCAAAATGCTTTCGAGATATTTGCAGATATAAATAGATTTGGATCCTATTCTAAAAGGTCTGTTGGTCTGTGAATTAATACTCATTAAATCAGATTTTAATCTTATCAAGGATTTTGTGGATTCTTTTGAAGTAATTGAAGTTGGAGCTACTGCTCATGTGAAAATGAGATGTTAGTGAAAAGATTTTTGAATTAAATTTTTCAAAATTAAAATAAAAAAGAAGCATTGTTGGAGTAGATCTTTATTATCCAGTGACAGGGAGAATCGAAGAAAGAACAACCTCTGGATTTAAGGACTTGTTAGATATTAGGGTAATCAAAATGGTCATGATAAAAATACTAAAGACTCTTCTTTATTATCCAAAAAAAAAAATCTGCTCAAGAATGCAAAGAATAATTGCAAAGATTTATTACCAAAGAAGAGTTAAATTGAAGAGCTTTAGTGCTTATCTGATACTGCTGTAAATTTGCTAACTAAAAATCATTTTGCATTGTTTCAAGCTTTGAATGATTGACTAAAACGTTTTAAAAAGTTATATACAGCTTTTTCTTCTCTCTTTCTTCTTTTCACGCTCGTCCGTTGACGATTATGATGTTTCAGTGCAGCTGGTTATATCATTATGAAACTAAATATATAGTTAAGTGTTGAAATGATAGATACTTAATATTTTTTAGGGTAATGTATAGCTAAAAAAAGAATAGTTTGATATTTTGCATAAGCAAGTAGTCTTAATCTATATAAATTAACTTACACTAAAAGTAATATTCTTTCAATGGAAATAGTTCTAATGATTCAATCTATGTTCACGAAGAATTCACAATTTCCTAAATGGTGGTGACGTTACAAGCTTGATCCTTTACTTGATTAACAAAATGTTCAAATAACTTTTTTGATGAAAATACCCATCATCATTTTGAACTTTCATAAATAGCTCAATTTATCCCATTGAACTTCTATCCTCCAAGATTCCTTCAACAAATTTCAAAATAGTAAATCTCATTACTCTTGAATCATTTTTGAAAAAAAATCTGCTTTATAGGGTTCTATCCACTTGTAACTCTAAAAAAAAAGTTAGGAATACTACCATGTGTAGACTTCTCAAAATGTCTTCGTCACCATTTCTTTTTCTTTATAAATTCTTGAAGTTAATAACGTACCATTGGTGATGTCTTCATAAAAGATTTAAGATTGAGAGAATTAAATTTTCATTCAAAAGCGATAATACATAATAGATAAAACACAAATATATAATAACTAAAAAACTTGGTGCCATCAATAAAAATTTTAAAAAAATCAAAGGTATATATACTATTTCATCTTATATACTGATTAAGATCAGTTTTAAAAATATTCTCATTCTTTTATCCTGATCATATAAAAGGAGGAGGGGGAGGGCAATCTACATGTGCATTTTGTGTATGAAAAAAAAGACTATTTTGACTCTTTCAAAAATTAAATCCTGCACATTATACTAAAAAATTAAACCTGAGGAACAATCAAACAAGTATTTATACAAGGACCATCGACGTTTTAGATAATTTAACTTTTATGCTCATGAAATAAATAATTTTTTATGAATTTAAAATAGTGGATTAGGCAAAAAGATATTTTGCTGCAGACACTTTTAGAACTGCCTTAGAGCAATTTCTGGATGCTGAATCCAAAACCAATTGCTCATTTTCTTGTCTAGCTTTTGTTTTCCTCCGATATATGGCTTTAATTAATCTGTTGTGACTCCATGGGAATAACTGTAGGATTTACATTGTCATAATAAGCATTCAGAATAAATTTCTTTTAGTGCAAAGCTGATGATAGTTTAACAAATAAATTATAGAGCTACATATTACTTTCAATATTTAAAAGAAAAAACTGTTTGGTATTGCTAAAAGTAAAGTTAATAATGATTTTCCTGCTTGAACTTGACATTCATGTACTGTCACTGTTTTAAACCAAAGCAGGAACATTTTTCACAACACAATATTTATAAAATCTATTAATTTCAAAATCTAGTTAAAACTAAGCAATCTGATGTTTAAAATTAGTTGGTGTCTTTGGTCAATAATAACTTCGCCGATAAAAGAAAATGGTATGTCTAGTTAAGATACCTTATTATCATTGCACATGGCTAATAAAAAATACTCCTGTTGTATGTGGTAACACGAGTAATTCCAATGTTACCTATGAATTTGCCTTATCAATCAGAAATCATGCTGCCAGTGGGACAAAAATGCTTTTCTTTCATACTCAATTTAACACTTTAATGTGTAATGTTTACGCTGAGAACTTAGATTGCTGTTACTGTCTTGATTAGCCTAGTTTCTTCCCATGAGTTAAGGCGGCTAACTTCTATTTAAACCAAATCTTTACAGGAAGCCGTTTCTTTTCTATATTCTTACATTTCAGTAGCATTAGAATCTAAACATGAAACAATAAAAACTTTTCTAATTTTTAACATTATTCCATTTATTATGCAGAAAAATGTCTAAAAATCAAGGACATTTTTTAGCAAGACTAACTAATTGCCAAATTTATTTAAGTAAAGTCAAACTTAAGAGAAGTGTTACATAGACAAGATGCTGACCCAGTAAACACGCTTTAGTTGGTCCAACTGACGGGCCAGTATTGGCTACAGTTGGCTAACTGTTGGCATTTCTTGCCAACCATTAACCGACTGTGTACCGCGTGTTTTTGAGTCGTAAAAGTTTCCCGTAAATTTGTAAATATATATTATAAATATATTCACTTAGACCATGCGACTAATTATTAAAATTATTCAAATAGATTCATTTAATGATTAAAGCTATTCAATAGAGTTAGTTTAGTTTGAAGCTTTTTATCATTTTTTTTCTTTCAAACGCCTTTTTTACCCTTTAATTAAACTTTTAAACTCAAACTCTCCTACACCTCTTAATATAACCGTTACGCTGGTAAGTACAAATATTTTACATTTATCCATTAGTTACACATTCAGATATAATTTTTGACATTGGTTGAGTTTTTAATTTATTTTTATGATGACAACATTGTTGTATTTGTATAAGTCATTTTAGCTCTATTTTAACTATTATTAAAAGTTGAAATACAGCTAAAACGTAAATGTGCGTGTATAGTAGTATGTTTATGTGGGTATTTCTGTATGTATATGTATGTATGTATGTATCATATATATATATATATATATATATATATATATATATATAGTGATTATCTTCAACTTCATCAAACGAACTTATTTTTAAAAATGCTACTCCACCTTACGAAGAGGCTTTAAATAAAGCAGGCTATAAATGTAAACTTAGTTATCAACATCATGTTGCCACCACTAAAAATACAAAACGCAAGCGAAACATTATATGGTTTAACCCTCCATTCAGTCAAAACGTGGAAACAAAAATAGGAAACCGTTTACTTGCATTGGTTGACCTTCACTTCCCGGTAAATCATAGATTGCACAAAATTTTTAATAGAAATTCGATCAAGGTAAGTTATAGCTGTATGCGAAACGTAAAATCCATCATTAATTCGCATAACCACAAAATTTTACAAGACCAAAAAAGCATACCAAAAAACACTTGCAACTGTACTAACAAAACTACTTGCCCTTTAAACAATCAATGTTTATTAAGCAACATCGTTTATAAAGCTATCGTGAGTTCCGAAAATCTTGAACTCAAAGAAAAAGTTTATTTTGGCATTAGCGAGACACCATTTAAACTAAGATATGCTAACCATGTAAAATCTTTTAATACGGTCAGGTATAAGAATGATACAGAACTTTCAAAGGAAATTTGGAAATTAAAAGAAAAAGCCATCACACCTATAATAAAGTGGAGAATTGTAAAGCGATGCAAACCTTCCAACCCTGAAACCAAGACCTGTAACCTTTGCCTTCACGAGAAGTTTGAAATTTTATCGCATAAAGAAAACAACCTACTCAACAAAAGAAGCGAAATATTATCTAAATTTCGACATGCTAACAAGTTCCTTTTATCCTCTTTTGATACTGAAGACTAAATGATTGCGTCTTTTTGCTCATTACGTCAGAATTCGTTCTACCGTAAATTTGATTCGTTTTTAAACGGTTTTTTACGTTTTTAATTTGTAATTAATAGCTGATGATTGCCGTAAGGCACGAAACTTTAAGTACTATTAAAATGTTGTTTTTCTCCATTTAAATAACAGATATATATATATACATATATACAGGGTGTCTGCCAGATCAGGTGAATTCAGGTAAAAGTCAGGGAAATCAGATATCTGCAAAAAATCTAGGATTATCAAGGAAATTAGGTTGAATTTTAAAAAAATCAGGCAGAAATCAGGGAAAATGGCTCTTTATCAAACTTACTTAACTTAAATAAGTTGTATATAGTACATGTAATATAAAAGTTTATTTGGCAGATAGTTTTATGAACTTCACTTGCATCAAGCAAATCTTGAATCTTCAATTGCAAAAATGTAAACCATAATACAACCCATATTAAATGTATCAATACTTGATACATTTAGTGTGGGTTGTATTATTGTTTAGATTTTTGCAGTTGAAGAGCATTTTTCTAAACGAATCTAGGTCAATTTTTGTGAAGTTGAATTTGGGTAACTTTAAGTTAAATCAAGGAAAACAGGTAGAAGATCAGAAAAATATCAGGGAAAAGTCAGAAAAATCCACCTAAAAATATCGGCAGACATCCCTATGTATTTTGTATATATTGCATATAATATATGCCATATACAATATTGACATAATATATGCAGTATATGAATAAATGGTATATGCAATTGCATATACAATATGACATATACATTTCATATTAAGCATATATAACATTTATATTATATTATATATATATATATATTAGGGCCCTGCGAATCGCTTCGATTCGATTTGATTTGCGAATCAAATGTCGCTTCGATTCGAGATTCGATTCGAAAAAAATGATTCGAATTTTTCGAATCATTTTTTTATTTAAATTACTTTATGTTTTCATACAAACGGCGTTAAAAAGTTTTCAAAATATCAATATTTATGTTATCAGAAAATTCAGCGGTAGAGTAATTTTGGAACGTAAACATACTTTTCATTACAATTAATTGTCGATTAGGGATTTAAACAGAGCGGAACGCAAATTAGTAACGCAAAAGTTAGGTTTTATTTTTTGCGTCGTTAATGTTTGACTTCGCTTTCACTAAAGTAATTTTAAGTTCGATACTTTTTGTTTGTGCTAAATCAAGCTATTTTCGCATCAAGGTATAAAATGACTTCTAAAAAATCGGCAGTCAAAGAATTCTTTGAAAAAAAAAAGGAGTATTCTGGCAATGCAAACAAGAAAATTGCAACAAAAAGTATTCTGTTCAGAAAACTGGAACTTTATCTTATCTATGGAACCATTTAAACGTGACCATAAAAAACTACTCGTAGAAGCAACAAAAAAGCGCACATCTGCTACTAAAAGAAAAAAGAATTCCAATAACACAATCGAGCAATCATCTAGTTCCTCGTTAAATTCGAATTTTATTCGACTTCCAATAGATACAGTTATTAAAAAAAACTACGACCGTGCAGTGCTTAGATTTGTAATTGAAGATGGAAGATCATTTGAGACAACTTCTGGATCTAGCTTTATTTATCTGTGCTCGGTGCTTACTCAAGGGCAATATCATCCACCACACCCAACCACTTTATCTCGAAATTTAGGTGACATGGTCGATGATTTATATATTAACTTCCAACAAAGTATAAAAAGCCAATTAATCTCCAAACCTAGCATCACTTTTGATCACTTTAAAGCCGACAATGGCGATAACTTTCTTGTTTCTACTTGCCACTTTATTTCATCCTGTTGGGTTTTAGAATCATGCTGTTTATCAGTTGTAAATCTGGAAGTAATAAATGCTTGTCACAAAGCTACTTCCACTGAAGAAGTTTTAAGAAACGTGCTGTCAAAATTTGACTTGACTTCAGATAATATTTTCCGAGCTACAACCGATACTACTCCTAGTATGCCATGCACACTTAAACTTCTTGGGATTGATTGGCTAGGCTGTTGTGCTCATAAACTCCAACTTTGTGTGAAATCAGCTATACACAACCAACCAATTCTTGTTACATTAATTAGCAAGGCTCATAAAATAGTAGGATTTTTTCACTCATCATCAGTTGGACAGGCAACTCTCAAAAAGTATCAGATTTCTCAAGGAAAACCTGAGTCAAAACCTCCAATGGATGTGGAAACGCGCTTTAACAACACTTCTAACTTATTGGAATGGATTAAAAAAAAAAAAATGATTCTATAGAGATTGCTCTAGCTGAGTGTTCACAAAAAAAAAACTGTATGAAAGTGCTACCGACTTGTCTAATTGAAACACAAGTGCAATTATTAATAACAGTCGCTCCTATTTTTAATGCAGTATCTGAAGCCACTACTATACTAAGTGCGGAAAAAAGCGTAAGCATTAGTTTAGTTTATCCGTGCATTACAACTTTGAAAAATTATCTTCGCTTGATGGATAAAAGAGGGATGGGTAAATTTGTCGACAATCATATTACGCAGTCGGAAAGTGAAGTTTTGATTTAAGTGAAGACGTTTTTCTTAACGCTACTTTCTTAGACCCTCGATTTAAATCAGAAATGTTTACTTTGGCAGAGAAACAAACCGTATAATCTTATCTAATGACATCTGAAAAAACACGATTTAAATATTACTATGATTCCCGCTGAAATTCAACTCGAAGTAGCAAATTTGTCATCTGAAGCAAATGGAATTTTCGATAAAACGAACATATCACTAAAAATCGTACTCTACCAGAGAAAAGAACTTTAGATCAGCAATTTCATTTTGAAACTACTGCATACATCGAAGAGAAAACGTTGGGACGTCCAGATTGTTCTATTCTGTACTGGAAAAACAAACGTAACATTTTCCCTTTATTATCAAAAGTTGCAACTGATTTTCTTGCTGTTCAAGCTCCAAATTGTTCGTCTGAAAGAGTTAACTCTGTGGGAAGAGGAGTGATCGACAGTAAACGCAGTAGCCTTTCCGAGCAAAATGCGGAATGGTTAATTTGGGCTAGAAGTAACAAAAAGAGTTTGTTCAAATAACATTCAAATTTTGTAATATTTTGTATAGCATACATAAAAATAAAGATAAAAAACTTAAATTTCTTTCAACTAGTGATTCGATTCGTGATTCGATTTGTGATTCGATTCAATTCGTGAATCAAGACCTGCTTAGATTCGAGATTCGATTCGAAACCAAAAATGCCGATTCGCAGGGGCCTAATATATATATATATATATATATATATTCATATAATGCATATAATTATGGCATTTTATTAAAAGGGACATCAACTTCTGAAAACTATGAAAAAACTGTTCAAAATTTAGGGGATCAGGAAAGTAAGGTTTTGGATAAACTATTTGTTTGTTGTTTTTTTTTGTTTTACTACTTGTTATACATTGTATATGTGTTAAGCATACATATATTGATTATGATGCTGACATATATTGACAAAAGAAAACTATTTATATTTTTTGTAAAAAAAAATAACTTGTGTTTTAATTAAAGTCATAAATGGATGAAGGCTTTAAAAAAATACATATTTCATGTTACAAAAATACACATTTCTACTTTTTTATGCAGATAAAGGTTTTAAATAACGCTCTTTTCCATGACCTTAATAACACAGCACAAAAATATGCTAGAATACCATTTTTACAGCAATCAATTCACCTGCAGGGATAAATAACATGAATGTTTAAAATTTTAACTCCAAATATTTGAGTTACATAACACCTTCATCCCTGTATGTCTTCAATTTAATAACTAGATTGTGTTTTTGAAACCAGTTTTCCAATAAGATTCAAATGCAATCAAATATTATTTAATTATTTATGCATGTTTATAGAGAAGTTAGCAGCTTTGGAGTTAAGATTAACAGAACTGGAGCAAAAAAATAAGTTTTTAGAAGTTCAAAGTTTTTTGGATAATGAAGATATTGTTGTTCCCCTTGGCCTTCCAATTGAAAGTAAGGAAAATTTGGAGAGGCTTAACCTTATGCTACAGATGAAATCTGAGATGGTTCTCTATAAAGTTTGAAATTATTTATTGTATTATAATGTTTCTAGCAGTCTTCAGGTTGCGTTTAAACTAGTAACTATAATTTTATAAGATCAAAGATAAGTTTTTTTATAATTGTAAGTCTTATAATTGTAATTTATCAAAGGTAATTTAATAATACCTTAGTTATATTATACCGCATTACATTTTCATTTACCTTTGAAAAAATAGTTTAAATAAAAAAAAGTTTTAATATGTAGCATTATTTGTTTTTAGGTCGAATATCTGCGTTCTATTGGCGCTAAAGTTGAACGTCCAAAATAAATATGATGTGTGTTGGGAGCCATGCTTTCCAAAACTTTTAGCGTTTTATGTATTCTAAACGGATCTTCAAGTAAGATGATAGCTACTGGAATGGGCAAGGTTAAGTTGCGATGTTATCATTTTGTGTTAAAGTACTTACTATGTAAGTATTACTAGTTATGTAAATTTTTAGTCTATTAAAGTCAACCGTATTTTTATATTTACAAAAATATGTTTACAACACTAAGAAAGAATATAATATGTTAGTACTTATGACAAATACCAGTGTTGTCATTAGTTATGAATTTGGAAGATATTATATTCTCCCTTGGTGACTTGAACTTATCAATGCCGTATTTTATTGTTAACTAGAGACGTTAATTGCCAATGTAAACCATGATTTATTAGTATTCTACTATATGATTCTTAAGAGCATTAGTATTCAACTATATGATTCTTAAAGAGCATATAGAAGTTTGTCTTAAACCAATAAGTTAATTGCTCTCGATTATCATATGCACATATTTTTAAAACTGCTAACCAGTTAATGTAATTCTTGATTTGCAAAGTATACGTATAAGAACTTAAAAATAATTTATATTTACACAAAAAATAAATTGAGTTTTTAAATTTATTTTCATTTATTATTTTAGCAACAGTAAGAATTCAGTATCTTAATTTAAAGGATAAAGATATTTACCCGATCGTTTCAAGATGGTTTCAGGGCGCAATTGATCAAGGAGATGGGCGAATAGACAGACGAAAGCAAGGTTATAAAAAATCAGTTGCAGTTAATCAATGAAAAGAATATTTAGTTATTATTTTCTTTTGGAAATTTATAAATGCTTATTTATCTTGATTTTATTTATAATTCTAATTTTTCTTAATTATTATTAATAATTATCTAATAAATCGCCACGTTTTTAAATACTAGCGTTTTAAAATATTGTTTTTAATTAAAGCTGCCAAAATTAATTTCAAACCTTTAATAATATTAACTACAATAATAGAATATTTTTAGTTTTTTATTTGTAAATATTTTTCTTTAATGGTCTGGAAATAAAAGTGTAATGATAAAAAATTTGTTCATTTTGTGTATTCAACTAAGTTATCTATAAATAATACAATATTTTGTGTGGACAGTTGTAGTACTGTTTGGTAAAATCTGATATACAAACAATCACTATTAAATAGAAAATTAAATATTAAAAAGCAAAGTTATACTTTGTTATTAAGCAATATTCAAAATATGATTTATAACTTTTGCACTTTCAGTTTAAGCGCAAAAGCGAATTTAAAAAGTCGCGAAAAAAAATCATATAGTTGGGCCGGTGATGGTACCAACTGTTAGCCAACTGTTTTATTACTGTTGGGCCGTTAATGGCAAACAATTGTTTAAAAACAATTGGCTAAGTGTTGGTAAAAGCGTTACGTTTTTTTCACGGTACCAACTAAATAGCCGACTGTTGGCCCAACTGTAGCTAATAGTTGGTTATTAGGATCGGGCCAACTACTTACCAATTGTTCGATGTTTACTGGGGAGTGAAAAAAAAGACTTAGTAAATTATCTAAACATTCTGGAACTCTTAATTTGTATGATGCTTAAGTAAATTTACAAAACGGCACAATTCTCTCAAGTTTTAGTTTCATTGGGATGTGATCGAAGAAATTATTTACTCGGAACATTTATCTATGTTCTATGTGCAAGTTTTCAATGAAAAAACATAAAAGCAATACTAAGATATGTTTGTGAGATGGTAAAATATATTTAAGTAAAGAAAAACAAAAGAAAGAATTAGTTAAAAAAAACTGCAATTAACGGAAAAGAACCAGAGGCATCTATTTACAGAAATAAAATAAACGCAAACAGATTTTTGTTCTGATATTCTCGAAGGTCGAACCATTAAAAAGATGGAAAAAACTTTTTTAAATTTTTTCTTTTTGAAATTTTTTCAAATAGTTCGCATTTTAAAAAGTGGTAAGCCAAATTAAGAATTAAAGAAAATTTTTAAAGATGCAAGGAGTAGGAAAAGGTGGGAGCTGACTCAGCCAATTTTTGACGATGTGACCAACCGCAAACAAATTTTCAAGTTAAAGGTTAAAATTTTTGAACAGTGATTAAATGATTAATATAAACTTAACTACATGCTCAACCATAAACACATTGTCAAACTTATGGTTAAAAAAAAAACAAACTATTAACCCGTTTTAACAATATGCCCAACCATAAACATATGGTTAAAGTAATGGTTGAAAAGTAGAAATATGTGTTACTTCATTTCTAATCATATTAACCACTAATCAACTATCAACACACGGCTAAGTTTTAAGCTTTATATTTGTAGAGGTGATATTTTTTTTTTTACTAAATAACATATCAGTAATTTTTGTGGAATGTCGAACACATCTTTAGTATTAATCCAAGAGTTTAATAAGCCTTGATAGCCAATCCATTTACTAAACTCATTGTTTTGGCTTTTCTCAATATCTTTTCAATTCTAAATTCATTTTGTTTTGTCATTTGCATATCTTCTTCACAAAATTTCCAATGTCTTCACCTTTATAATCTTTAATCTTTTATGTCATTGGAATAGTATTTTATTATGCATTTACAGCAAAATCTTCTTCAGCCAATCTTGTTGCATAACCCTTTTCGATTATATATTTTTTCTTTCCCTAAAACCAACTGAAATCATTGGTTTTGGTTTCAGTTTTGCTATTTTAATTTTCCTGGATATGAATTTTCCGCAACATACGTTCATTCTTCTTTAAGCAAATTTCAGTATGGCTCATTTTAATCGCCAAATGAACAGGCTTTCAATGATTAAATAAAGCCTTTAGTTCTTTTTTCCAGTTTAAACTTTTAGAGGAATCAGCCATGACTCCCAATAATCTACGTATCTCTGATGATAGTTTTACAAACTTTCTAAATAAAGTTAGTTGAAGCAGGTGCATCCAACTGTTTACACTTTCTCATAAGCAGTAGTTATGCAATAAAGCTTCTATAAGCAATAATTATGTTAACTTGGACCCTATTTAGATTTTTAAAGTTTAAACTTTTCTTTCAATAACGGTTTTACTTCTGGTATCCACCAATAAACTCTATCAAATGTTACTTTACCAGCACCCGCTGGATTGTTTCTTCCAACAGCATCATCAGGCTTTTTTTTAAGTGTTAGAGTATGTTTAATACCATACATAACTTTACCATTATCCTTAAACAATCAAAAAATGTGACGTAAAGGTACTTTTTAAGTAAATGATACCTTTGGATCAGAACCTTAAGTGATGTATGCCTGTCAAACAGCAAAACCAGAATTAGCTGCTATGGTTATTATTGTTGCTGAATATTAATTCCATACTGATTCAATCTTTTGACTTTTCGGTTCAATCAAAAAGTACTACTGATTTAATCCTTGAGATCTGGAAAAGTTATCTGTATATTTTAGCAAACAAAGCATAGTTTTGTATTGATCAGGATAGTTTTTAGACTTAATTGTTGATCTTGATACTGATAAAAAGTTACATTAAACCATCATTGTTAAGAGTACCACACTACTACTGTAGAATGCCGGTTCTAGCGCATTGATACCTTTTATATTGGGGGGGGGGGGGGGTTTCGAGGTTTTTCCAAGATGGCGTTCTTTTTAAATTCTTGTTAGGCTTAATTTTTTCAAAGATGACTTACCTTTTACTTAAAAAATAATGTGAAGATTTAAAAAAATTTCTTTCCGGAAAATATTTTTTGTGATGTTTCTTTTTGTTAAGTTTTTAAAATATTTCTTGTCATGATTGTGATAAAAAATGTCTTACCGCAATGATTTAAATTTATTTTCTTCTTTAAAAAAAATGTTTTTAGCGAGAACAAAGCATGCAGGTGAACCGAAAGCGTTGTTTGATCTTTTGTTCAATAACATGAGGATGTTGTGTTTGAGAATAACTAAAGAAGGAATTAGTGTGAAAACAAAAACAACGATAAATTTAATGTTTGAAATGGAGCTTTTTGCAGATCGGTTTGACGAGTACGTATTTGATTTAGAGGAGCCGTTGCATGTGGGTATTGAGAGTTATATGAGCAAGGTGTTTAAAACGGTGAAAAGTGGTAGCGAGTTGACTGTTGATTTTGAATGCGGGAAGTTTGGAAATCGCCGTGAGATCTTTAGACCAGTTTGCGTATAATATTAAGACAGCGACGGAAAGCGTTAAAAACGTGAATTTGAGTGAGCGCTGTTCTTTTCGGTCAAAGAGAAGAATTTTGGTTTCGAGGTTTAGCGATATGTGTAAGATGATAAAGCCGACCTCGGAATTTAGAGTGCCTTTCGAGAAAGGGGTGTTGATATTTTCAATGGAGACAAGCGGTGTTTTTTCTGAGAGCTTTAAGTTTGGAGAAGAGACTGAGGATGAGATGAAATTTGATTTGGTGCGTAAGTCTGATCAGCTGTATCGAGTTTCAAAAATAGTTTCTTTTTCGAGCGTGTTGGATGTGTTTGTGGGAGAGATGTTGATGATTTCGTCTACAGGAGAAATGGGAACGGTAAAAGTGTATTTTCTCTGAATTTTTTATTCTTGTGAAATAAAAAGTTTTAAGATTCTTCGAATCCAGGAAAATCTGCGATTTTTTTAAGATTCTTCGAATCCAGGAAAATCTGCTATTCTTTTAGGATTAGAGAAGTTTTAGAGAAAGGCACCTAAGAAGGGAATGCTATTGAAGGGTGAATTGGGTCCGAGCAGTAAACCAGAACCAGAAAAATTGTAGATGTCTTAGTCAGAACCAACACGCTTGTAGCCTTTGCCAGTTTTAATAAAGAGTCCATCACCTTGAGTATTTTTAGTCCAAGGACTTAAGTATAAGCCAGTGCCAGCTGCGGTTAATTTTATTCCTTTTCCGTTTTTGCTCAAGTAAACTATGCCGCGTCCAGCGACTTTGTCGACCATGGCAGAACCGGCAGAAGCTCCAACACCTGAAAGCAGACCAGTGGCAAGAGCAGGGACGACTCTTGTGGCTAGAGTGCTTCCGAGCATGCTGAGCAAAGGGAGTAGTGCGCCGATGAATCCTCCTTCAATTTTTGCGTTGTGCATGAGTTGTTTTTTGCTGAGTTTGAGCGTGACTCCTTTTCCGTTGCTGTAGGCTTTTCTAATTTTGTTCAATTGGGTGTTTGTGACTGCGATGATGTGATCTCCTTCTAAATCTGAATGAGTGAGTTTTATGCTGACTTCTGTTTTGTTTTGAATGGCTTTTTTAATTTTGTCAGCTTGTCCTTGCAAGATGTTTAATTGCTCATTTTTAATAGAAAAGGAAAAAAAAATTATCGACTGAAAGCGCTTCCGGAGAAAAGATCGGATAGAGTTGAGGAAATTCTTTCTCTGATGTGATATCTGTCGATGATGTCTTCTCCTCTAAAATCGATCAAGTTTCCATTTTGGTCGACAATTTGCGTTTCCATTCATGAAATTTTGCTAACAACGATGGGAAGGTATATCAAGTGAAAAGGTTTTTCAACAACTTTTTCGCCGGGTACAACATGTGGGTAAAAGGAGTAAATGTCGTTTGTCGTTTTTCCGTCTAAATAAGACGAGCCGATGATGTCGTTGGTTACTCGGATCACTGCAGTTTCTTCAATTCTTACGATGTTTTCAGACTCGTAAGTGTCGATGACTTTTAAGACTTTATTAGGATCAATAGGGTCTTCTTTTTTTTCAACGTAGGTGTATTCGTTTTTGTCGAATCAGAGGAGCGATCCTATGCTGTTATTTACGTTAAAATCGACCCAGTATTTTGTCGTTACTGTAGGCTTTCTAAAGGTCAATACGGCTTTTAACAAAGACTCGTTTGCTGTAATGGTGACTCCGTCTACTCTGTACAAGCTTCCTGTTTGTTTTTGCATTTCAGTTTGAAGGTATTCGTTGAGCTGGTTGATTTCGTAGGAACCTTCTTGTAATGTAAATGGTGTAGCTGTTTGAGCCAGCGTTTGGCCTGTATCTGAAAACGTTATTTTTAGAGATGACGTTGGGGTAACTGCAATAGGTTTCGAGTCCCACAAGCACCATTTCGAACTGTTTGTTTAAATCCAGCTCGATGGGCTTTTCAAAGTATGTTTTAATAGAGCTGTTTGATACAGTGGGTGTATCTTTTTTTGATTTTGCAAGCAAATAAACTTCGGACATGTTTTTTATACGTTTGGAAAATAAAAAACGTCAAACCCACTTCTGTATTTTCCTTCGTCCATTTTTGATGACAAATCAATGACGGCAAATACGTGGAGTTGAGACCAGCAGTACTTGCAAAACTTTTTAAATTCTTTTATTTTCATGTCGCTAGAAACGTGATCTTGATAAATGTGGTTAATATTTTTATCGTCTTGAGGAAATAGGCAAATAAAATTGGCATTTTCACGAATGGTTTGTCTGGGGAGCAAGAAATAGTTTTGAGAGAGGTAAAAGCAGTCGACGTTGGAGTGTCTTCCTCGGATGTAATATTTTTCGCATTTGTTTTGTTTGGTGAGTTGCAAGTCGTCAAAGATCTTCAAATTGTTTTTGGTCGAGTCTAAAGATTCAGGTTCCAGCACGTCTTCTTCACTTTCGAAAAATTGACACTCCATGTTTGTTTCTCCTTCCCAATTTTTAGAGATTTCTTCAATGACGGCTTCAGGATTGCAGTTTATTTTTTCAATTTTGCTTTGAATGTTGAATAATTGGAGAATGAGTTCTTTTGGTAGTTTCTTCTCAAAGGCTTTTTTGAGTATTTTGTATTCGGGTTGGAAACGGGATTTGCCAAAGACTTGCAAGTTGTTGTAATCTAACCATCCAGGCTTGAGCAGTAAATTGAGAAGCAAGGTTATCTTTCCGCAGCCAGATTTTCCAACGATGATTCCTCGCATGCTTCTTGGCAAAAGCTTGTTGTTGTATCTTTTGGTTTTTCCGAAATTCCATGATATATCAGTAACTTCCATTTTATATTGAAAAAATATTTTTATTGTATTTAAGTACTGCGTTTAATGCAAAAGAGAAACTGAAACCATTCATTTGAAATATGAGATGACAAAAAATCATCGAAAGATTCTAAAAGGGACTTGCGACTCTTGCGGAACGACCAAATGCAAGTTTGTTTCTTCGCATGTGCTCAAGGGATCATCTTCAACAAAAGGACGTGATTTGGTGGAATCGATTAACAAGCTGTTGAGCAAAATCAAGCGTCTATGGGCAAAATTTCTAGGAAAAATGCATATTCCTGGGATGAACTTTGCAGGACCTGGCACAGTCTTAAGCGAAAGGCTCACACCAACCGACATGCCCAAAGAGTGGAGCAAGCCGACAGACCGAATGGACAATGCAGCATATCATAACGATTTGGCTTATTAGTATTTTACCGACCGGCAAAACAGAAATTTGGCGGATCAAATGATGCTTGAAGAAATGAATTCAATCCCTAATCCCACTCAAAGAGAAATAAACGAAAGAAAAATAATCACACCAATCATCAAAAGCCAAAGCTAAACTTGGATTGGGTGTCTCTGCTAAACATTTAAAGAATTTTCATGGATCTGAAGGATCTAAAAAAAAAAAAATGCCTTTGAAATGGACGGATCAGCTTGCAGAGGAGCTTCATAAACCGGTCATTTGCCATTTTAAAAGAAGTAAGGTAATTGTGAACGACGTCGATGAAATATGGGCTGCAGATTTGGTTGACATGCAATCGTTTTCAAATTTCAACAAGGGTGCAAAATATTTGCTCATGGTGATTGACGTGTTTTCAAAGTATGGATGGATCGTTCCGTTAAAAAGCAAAACGGGTCTTAAAGTGGCTGAAGCGTTGAAAAATATTTTTGGTGAAAGAAAACGCGTCAAATTGTGGGTAGATAAAGGAAAAGAATTTTATAACAAGCACGTGAAAGCGTTAGGTGCTCAATTGTATACCACTGAAAACGAAGAAAAAAGTTGTGTCGTAGAGCGATGGAACAGAACGATGAAAGAGAGAATGTTTAAATATTTTTCAGCCTACAACACCAATAAATACATTGACGTATTAGATAAGATGGTGAAAAATTACAACTGCCCAAGACACTCTTCCATCAAAATGACTCCAGTTGAAGCCAGCGATGAAAAGAATAAAAATAAGGTCTGGATGAACCTGAATGGCAGGCAGAGAGAAAGAAAAGATCCAAAACTCTTAATAGGGGACAAAGTGCGGATTACTAAAAAGAAGTCTCATTTTGAAAAGGGGTATACGCCGAGATGGACTGAGGAGGTTTTTACCGTGTCAAAAGTTTAGTATATGGATCCGCCTACATATAAATATGCTGATGCTAACGGTGAAGAAATTCAAGGCACTTTTTACGAGCAGCAAATGCAAAAGACGCATCAGGACTTATTTAGAATTGAAAAAATCATTCGCAAAACCAAGAGCAGATCACTGGTCAAATGGTTGGGATACCCGGACTCGTTTAATTCGTGGTTAGACAATAAAGAATTGATCAGTTTGCTTTCGAGTGACATTGGTCATCTTCTCATTGAAAAAAATTTTCAGGTTCATTAAAAAATGTGCAAGATGATGGTTTTGTTTGAACCCTTTATAAATGAGTACCTTAAGACGGAGGATTACGAGGAGTCGTATTATTATTCGCCTTATGAAGAAAAGTATGATTACAAGATTTACAGCTTTGAAAATGATTTGGATTTCACCAATATTCGTCGAATGGATGAATTTGAGTTGAAAATAAAGTGTGGAGGTATTCGTTTTGAGAAAAGCGGTATGGTGTTGAAGGATATGTTCGAATATGTTCGAAGAAAAATAAATAAAATCAAGGAGCATGTCAAAGCGTCGAATTTCCACGGATCATAAAATGATCTAAAAAAAATTTCTTTCCCATTAAAAAAGATGATTTTTGTGACGATTGAAAATTTTGACGAGAGCAAGTTATTGGCTGGGGAGATTTACGCAGCCACAAAGCCCATTAGTACCAAAAGATCCCGCTGTATTACGAGTATGCAAATGGAAAAGGTCCTTTTATTTTAAGAACTCCCGTTTTGTTTTCTTTGGTTGTGTTTGAAAATCGCAGTGTGGAAACGAAAGAGCTGACGGGATATTCCATGTTTTTTGTTGCTTTTGACGATAAAAAGGGCATGACAGCAGAATAAGAAAAGTTTATAGAGGTGACTGAAAAAATATCAAAATTTCTTCGCGAGCAAGTCATCAATAAGACGGCCTTGTTGAAAAAAGGAGGAAGAACGAAAAAAATAATGACAGAGTATTTATCCATCTTTAAAAACAAATCTGAAAATCCAAACGCGTCCCCCATTTTTTTCCGAAAGTTGTATACAAAAGAAAAGAGCATCACTTCTTTGTTTTGCAAAAAGGAGAACAAAAAGATTGTAAAGGCAGATCCATTGGGGTATGTTCGTCAAAGGTGTTTTGCCATTGCGTCTTTGAGAATTGAAGGTGTTTTTATTAGCTCTCAGATCGAGTCCATTCAAGTCAAGCTTCCAGAAGTGTTCATCACTAAAAATGCTCCTTCTGTTCAAAGCATTATGAGCGATTTGGATTTGGGAGAGGCTGAATCTGACAAAGAGATGTGAAAAAATAAAACGAATTAAAGAAATTTTCTTTTCATATAAAAATGCATAGAATTTTTGAAGCGGTCATTGCAAAAAATGAGCAAAATGAAAAAAAATGGACGTCATTGCACTCGGCATCTCTAATCGGTCATTTTAAAGTTGTCAAATTTTTGGTGCAAAATGGAGCTGAGGTCAACGCGCAAAATGAAAAAAAATGGTCGCCGTTGCACATTGCCGCAAAACACAGTCATTTTGACGTTAGTCAGTTGTTATTGCAAAATGGAGCCGATGTCAACGCGCGAGATGATCATGATTTAACGCCGCTGCAGTTTGCTAAAACAAACGGCAATGTTAAAATGATCAAATTATTGTCGCAAAAAAGAGCCGAGGTCAACGGTGTCAAGGGTGATAAAGAGTTGTAAGATTCTTTTTTAAGATCCTTTGAATCCGTGAAAATTCTTTGAATTTTTAGATTCTTTGGACCCGTGGAAATCATAAATGATTTTTAAATTTTACACGAATTTAAAAATGATCAACGTCGAAGGAATAAAATTGCCAAACGAGGCTTTGACCAACTTTCAATTGATAGAGGATGTCAAAAAGCTGAAAATAAGAAACTTTCGAGGAGTTTTTGAAAGAGACACATTACCGAAAAAAACGAGAAGAAAAGAATGTGGAGTCGTGAATACGGGAGACTCAGGCACAGGAGGATTTCATTGGGTGTGTTGGTACAAAGAGGGTGATAAGAAATATAGTTTTGATTCTTACGGTCAACCTCCTCTTGTCAAACTGGTTCAATATTTAAAAAGTCCCGTTTATTATAATAGCGACAGGGTTCAGTTTAGTAATACCTCTTATTGTGGTCACTTGTGCCCTTACGTCTTAAAAAAATTGGATGAAGGAAACGACTTTCAAGACGTCATCAATACCTTGTGGTAAAAAATAAAATCTGAGGTATATAAAACATGATTGATAAATTTGGAAGATCAGAATTGGGTCGTTATTTATACAACCCTTATTCAACCTCTCTTTCAAGCTCTCTGTATGTCAGGACGGATGGAAACAGCACCATCACTGCAGATTTGGATTTTAACTCTCACAAAATCATCAACCTGGCAGAACCGACCACTTCTCACGATGCCGCAACGAAAAATTACGTGGACACGCATTCGTCAGGGAGAGGTACAGTGATAAAGGAGAGGCACAGCGAACTTGGATTTGAATTTTCACAAAGCAATCAATTTGAACGAGCCGACCAATCTTCACGACGCCGCCACAAAAAATTACGTGGGTGTCAGTTCGAGCATGCGTGTCAAAACAGACGGAACGAGCAGCATCACTGCGGACTTGGATTTAAATTCCTATAAATTGATCAATGTGAGAGATCCGACCGCTTTAAAAGACGCAGCGACAAAAGGGTATGTGGACACTAAAGTGGCATACAACAATATCTTTTACACGGCCATTAACATGACGTCACACAAATTGACCAATTTGGCTGAGCCTACTTTATCCTCAGATTCAGCCACGAAAAATTACGTGGACACGCATGCTTCAAGTGGTGGAACTACTGTGGGGACTGCGAACTTGGATTTAAATTCCCATAAACTAATCAATGTGCTTGATCCATCAAACGCGCAAGACGCTGGACAAAAAGTTACGTAGACGTTTTGTCACAAAAATCCAACTTTTTAGGATTTGTTCCCAATTCAAGCTTTTCTTCTTTGGGGTTAAAATCGCAAACGGTGGCAGGATTAACCACCGCACCAGTCTTTAGCTACGTAGACGGTCCTGGTATTCTGAGAAGGTAATGGGTGGCTTTGAGTGGTACCGGAACAAACGTCCCTGGAAATGTTTTTATTCAGATATTGGCAGACGGAGAAATCAGAGTGGGAAATTATTCAACAACCACTGACGCTGTTGGTGTGGATGTCGCTGCTCTTGCTTGTGACTTGCTCTTTTCCCCTCTCGGCGGTCCTTTTTACGCCAACTCTTTGCAAGGATGCAACATGTTTAGCACCACTTCCTTGGGAGGATATTTTAAGGTTGACTTGCCGTTTACATCAAGTTTGACCATCCAATTGGTTAATAATAATACTACAGCCATTACTTACAGGATTCAACCGTTCATTTCCACATTCACCTCCATCCCTCCTCTCCTTTCCTCCGTTAAATTGTACTGCAGGACGTTCAGATATTTTCAAACGACTTACGGAAACGAATATGTTTTGCTGAACACCCATGGAAATGGAAATGGAGTTTTTTTGAAATACATCAGGATGCACGTCGTTGGAGCTTCTGGAAACTGGTGGGAGTCTCGAGTCCGAATGTACTACGGAAATTTACCTCTAGGAAACGGCACTGTCCTCAGTCCATGGACGCCTTACAATGCAAACAATTACAACACTTTTCCTGGTTACGACGCCGACAGCAAATGCATCTTTTCCTCGTCTGGACTTGAAGTTTTTTACTTGTCCTCGTGGAACGGTTCAAACATATCCTCGTTTAACAACACATCGACGGGACTGTTGTATCAATCCAATGCTTCCATCGGTTCCACCACCACCATTTCCTTTTACAGAAATTTTGCAGAGGCAGATTCCATGCCCTGCGTTGCAGCAGGAAGAAGACTCGTCGTCACGCTCAACTCTGGCGATGCGCAAGTCGGTCAATCTGGAAGCTTTTATCTTCTTCTTGGACAAGCCTATTATTACGCCTAAGTGATTTAGCTGAACCATGAAAAAATTCGATGCAAAATGAAATAAATAAATTTCAGCACAAATGAAAAATGCCTATTTGCAACCCGGAAGGCCGTGAAAAATTTCCTGAGATTTTTTTGCAAATGATGAACATTAAAGAAAGGATTTTTTATCGATGGTTCCTTGAAAGTAAAAAACAAGACGAAGAATTGGAAAAAAAAGTCGAAGAGAGAAGAGAGAGATTGAGAAAAAAGTTTCCTTCACTGTTAAAAAGTTGAGCAGAATTGTTTATTATGACGGGAAGAAGTTGAAAGGGACAGTTTTTTTTAACGAAAATTTGGTTCATCCTCCTAGAAAGGTGCGTTCCTAATACGAAATATTTGCTCAAAGAGACATTAAGCTGAATCGTTCTTCTAAGCAAACGATTGTTTTTATGTTTGGAATTAAAGTGGATAGCGGGATGGCTTTGGTGAATTTGAGACATGATCTAAATTTAAAGTTGAACTATTTTAGTCACTTTCTGCTTTTTTCAGATTTGGTAGATAACGTCGCCATGGAAATTTACAACAGAAGCGACAAGGACGTCGTGATTAAAAAGGGAGAAAGTTTTTGCCTCGTGAATTTTTTTTAAAACTTCACTTGTGAAATCCGTGGACCATAGAAAAGAAATTTTCATTTCGAATGTGGAATCATTTCGAATGTGGACAAAACGATGCAAGGCTTATGCATAGTTTTGGGTGCGACTGGAATAGGTCTTTCGTCAACCATTATTGCCAGTCCAGCAGCGATTGCGTGTGAAGGCGTGGCTATTGGAATGGGTTTTTTATCGATTGTCGGAGGTCAAGTGAACAAAAAGATGGCGTTGAAAGCGGAGAAGCACGAAAAGATAAAAGTGTTGGCCGAGTCGAAATTAAACACGATCAGCGAGCTCATTTCCAAAGCGTTGATGGACGGAAAAATAAGCGATTCAGAGTTTCAATTGATTCTTGGCGAGCTTCAAAAATATAAAGCGTTGACGAAGGAAATACAATCCAAAACCAAAAACGGAATGGATGAATTGGCTAAAGAGACACTGATCCAAAAAGGTAGAGAAGATGCCATTCAAGCGTTCAACAATTTGTTTAAGAAATCATGATGATTTCCCAGGATTCTAAAAAAATTAAAGATTTTTTCCATGGATCCAAAGGATCTAAGAAATCATGATGATTTCCCAGGATTCTAAAAAAAATTAAAAAGGATTTAAAAACAATGACTTTTATTAAAATACAAGACCCTAGCAAAAGGAATGAAATTGCGAAAGAGGACGGAAAAATAAGCGATTCAGAGTTTCAATTGATTCTTGTTGATCTTCAAAAATTTAAAGCCTTGACGGAGGAAAAATAATTTTTAGCGTATTTTAAAAACCATGTCTTTTTTTAAAATACAAGACCCAAACAAAAGGGATGAAATTGTGATAGAAATTAATGACAGAAGAAAGAGGATTTATCAGAACAGCATCAACGACAACATTTCAGATGCGGATTTTCAGACGGATGTGGGAAAGCTGTTTAAGCCTCTCATCCAAAGCAACGAAAAGATGCTCAATAAGATAAAATCCGAGGTTAAAAACGCTGAGCAAGATAGCATCAAGGATGAGTTTAAACCTAAATATGACTCGACAGGGTCTATTTTTCCTGAAGACGATCAATTCATAAAAAGTTTGTTTCATCTGGACGCAAGAGCAAAATTTAAAAGAAGTTTTAAGAACAAGTTTGAATTGAGCAAAACCGATGGTCAATATACAATTGGAAACGTGGGAGTGATGTTTGAAGGTAACGATATGATTGTTGGCGGTGAAAGGTATGAAGGAACAAAAGGTCTTTGGGAGCTCATGACCAATCTAAACATTTCAAAGGACGTGACAGCAGAAGATTTGGGTAATTACTCGAAAATTTTAATGGAGAGTTAGGCTGTAAAACCAGATGCGAGGTATAACAAGCCCAGAGCTGCAGAGATTGAGAAATACAATCAATTCATCATCCCTATTGAAAAAGAGCTTAAATCTCGAAAGGGTGAGGATTCTATTCCTACTAGTTATGATCTTCAAATGCTTGATCAAATGCGTGCTGAAGATGAAAAGAGGGAGAAAAAGAAAAAGTTAAAAAAGGATTATCGTGAAGGCATAGCACGGATTGAAAAAGTGAAAGATGAGCTTGGAATTGATAAATATAATAAGTACAAGGAGCGCATGAAAAAAGCTTATGATAGGAAAAAGAAAGGTTTAGGAGTGATCATTCTTCCCAGCGATCCAAATGCGTTGGTGGGAAAAGCTTGAATTGAGCGTGGCTGCTTGTCGTGCTGGGAATACGGGATCGAGAAATGAAGCTGTGAGCATTTGCGATGAGCTGTTGAGGCAAAAAGTGATTAGCAAAAACCAGTGCAAATCGATGATGAAGGTCATCGAGGTAAAATAGGTTCTGTAAAAAAAAATTTTTTCGCGTATTAAAAAATGATCATTTACAGAAACAGATATGTTAAGAAACACGCTGTTGGAGGAAGTGGAATCTTTGATACGTTGCGGAGTTTTTTAAAAAGAGCATCAGCATCGAGCGCATCGAGAGCAGCGTCTACTTTGGCTGGTAAATTGCAAAAAGCGAGATGGGAAGAGAAGCGATTACAGCTGCAAAATCTGCTGGAAAAGAATTGGCTTCTTCGGCGATTGTGACTGCTAAAGACGTGGCTATTGATAATGGTAAAAAGGCGCTAGAAAAAGTGTATGCCAAGACTGGAACTTCAAAGTCTCAAAAGATCCCTCCGCTCACTCAAAAAAGCAAAGACATTATTTCCGGGATGGTTGCATCAGCAGCAGCTCCAAAGGTCAGTAGCGATTTATCCTCTCTTGGGGGTTCGCTGCGTCTGTCCAGGAAAAACGCCATTCGAATCCAAGACCTGGTGAAAATGGGAAGCGGGGTAAAAATCGCATGAGGATACGAAAATTTTTTTCTTTGGTATAGAAAAATGGTAAATTCCGATGTTTTAAACATTACAGAAGAAGTCATCGTTGATGAAGATATTGAGAGATTTGAATTTCACGAATATGAACCGGTGAGCACCAATTTGAACACGGCCGGGGAGATAAGAATCAACATTCAGCAGCAAGATTTGTTCACGCTTCCCTATGAGGCTTACCTTTTGGTGGAAGGAAGACTGACAAAAGCAGACGGTACTTCCTATGCGGATGCGGATGTGGTGCTCTTGCAAACAACGGCATCATGCACCTGTTCAGTCAGATTTCTTATCAGTTGTCGAATCAAGAGATTGAAACCATATACAGTCCAGTTCAAGCCACCACCATGCTGGGTTTCCTTAAATATCCGGTGGAGTACCAAGTGTCGGAAGGAATGAATCAGCTGTGGCAAAGAGACAGCACTGCCCTTGCCGATCTTGTAAATAACAGCGGATTTAGTCAAAGGCAAGATTTCATCATTAAGCAGCCTGTTGATAAAGGAACATTTTCATTTTGCATTCCTTTGGATCACATTTTTGGTTTATGTGAAGATTACGAAAAAGTTCTTTACGGATTTAAGCACACGATTACTCTTGTGAGAAAAAGCGACGTTGATGCAATTTTTAAGAGCGCTGAAACAGCCGCAGGAAAAGTGACCTTGAGCAAACTGTCTTTGTCCATGCCTCATGTCACTCCAAACAACAATCTTTACAAACTCATCGAGTACAAAGTGGACGTGCCTTTGTCGTTTAAATCCAGACAGTGTGATACCATTGCAGTGCCAGTGTCCAATACATTCAGTTGGAGGTTGAGCGCTAGATCTGCCAGCGAACGACCGAGGTACATCATTGTCGGATTTCAAACCGGAAAAACGGCAGTCAAGATTTGAACCCTTCCGTATCAATCACTGCAATTTGAAAAACATGTATGTAACTGTAAACAGCGAAAGGTATCCTGCCGTCGATTACGACTTGGACTTTAATAACAACAAATTTTCAAGGGCTTATAGAGACGCATGCAAGTTTGATAAAAAGATTTATGGAATCAGCGAAATTATCGCCCAGCCGAATATAACAACGCTGAATTACAGATATATTTGTCCTCTTTTCGTTTTTGACGTGAGCAAGCAGGCTGAGAGGTTAAAATCGACCGTGTTGGACGTTCAAATTAAAGCCACCTTTAACGCAAACGTTCCTGCAGACACTCAAGCCTTTGCCGTGGTGATCTCAGACAAACTGCTCAGAATCAAATCCGACGGAAACAAAACGAACGTTGTGTATTAATTTGTCATCAAGGAAAAAATAAATTGGTCCTTAATAAAAGGATGAATTATACAAAAAAGGATTTGAAAAATTTACTTATCGAAAATGGCGTTTCCAAAACGTCGAAAAGCAAAATGGGTTTGGCAATGATTGCGCTGGAGAACCATTTGATCGATAAAAATGCGATGATGGACGACGTCAAACCGATAGACTCCAAATATGAAAGCTCCGTTTTATCCGAAACAATCCCGCGGCTGTAAAAATAACTCACGCTGAAACAGGAAAAGTGATCGAATACGGCTCTCTTTACAAAGCGATGAAAGAGACGGGACACGGAAACAATTATTTGGAGAAGCGAAACGGCAAAGTGGATGAAAACGGATTTAAAATTGAAATTCTGAAATAAAAAACAAGTCGTTTCACCCGTTTTTTCTAGAGTGTAGCAAAAGAGAGTCTGATGCGGCTAAAAAAAGACAGCTCGAGGCTCTTGCGTTTAAGGTTTAAAGCGTCTGGTTCACAATTCCTGAAATGTACTGCGATGAAAAAAGAGACGAGCTTTACGCGATTTTGTGGGAAGAGGATGGCTTTTCGCGAATGGAAAAAGAAATCAAAGAGCACAACAGAGAGTGGGGAAATTTGAAAAAGCGAGAAAAGCTGAGAGCGATTGACAGACGCGTTCTTGAATTGGACTGCGATTGGGAAGAAAAGAAAAAAATGTCTGGAAAACTGAAAATGGACGCGCTGCTCAAAAAATTCGAAGATTTTCCCGGATCTCCAAAATTTGTTGAAAATAAAAAAAAATTAATTCGAGTTAAATAAATTTCCTTAGCATTAAAAAAGATGGATAGAATCAATTTGCCGCGGATTGAAATCAATTTGCCACGGATTGAAATCAATTTGCCACGGATTGAAAACGGTTTGCTAGGTTTTGTAAGTATGAGAAGGCCGGGTGTAAGTATGAGAAGGCCGGGTGAAAGTATGAGAATGCGTGATGAAGAACCGAGAAGGCTGACTGAAAGTATGAGAAGGCTGGATATAGGTATGAGAATCAATTTGCCACGGATTGAAATAGGAAGACAGATGGAAAGACAACTGGGAATTAATTCGTCAGATGATTCGTCAGATGATTTGTCAGATGATTTGCCGGAAGACGATATCATCGCGGAAAATGGTATCATCGCAGAAGAGTTGGAAGAAATTCAAAAACTAGCTTCAAATCATTGGATGGCAAGATTTTGCGCTCCTGCTGCCTAAAATATTTTTTTTAATTCTTTTTTTCGAAGAATTGAAAAATTTGTTGAAAATAAAAAAATTGAATTCGAGTTAAATAAATTACAACGAATAAAAAAGATGGAAGACAACACAAAGGTTATTGACGAAACCATTGTATTTGATGAATTGGGCGACAAGTTAATCATTGAATATGTAAAAGAACCTCCTGTTGTTAATAAAAAGGCTTCTAAAGACGAATATTCATTTGATTTTAAATCTCAACGTTATTATAGAACTTCATATATAGATTGCGAACATTTTTTTTTGCGTTGGTGGATGCCATAGATAATTTTTTAACTCTTTTTTGAAGAATTGAAAAAATTGAATTCGAGATAAATAAATTCCAGCTCAAATAAAAAGATGCTTTACACAAAAAAGGCTTTGAAAAATTTGCTAGTCAAAAACGGTATTACTCATACGTCTGACAATAAAACAACTTTGACACTGATCGCGTTTGAAAACAATTTAATCAATAAAGACGATTTAATGGAAAAGGTGAAAGAAAAAAGACCTGTAGGGAGACCGAGATTTCTTGAAAAAAAACCACCAAAAGAAAAAAAACCGATCGATCCTAAATGGAAAAGACTTGAAAAAATTAGAACTCGTCCTTCCACTTATAAAATTAATCCATGTTAAAACGGGGGAAGTGACTGAATATGGTTCTCATTACAAATTAAGAAAAGAAACGGGTCACTTGGAAATACTTTGACAATAGACACAGCTATCAAATAGAAGTGTCATGAAATTTAATTTTGCTAAAAATTTAAACTTTTTCTTTTTGCTGAAATTTTTTAAAAAATTGAAAATGAGTTAAATAATTTTTTTCCCTTATATAAAATGGATAGAATGAATATGAAAGAATTAAAAGTGATGGCTAAAGACCGCGCCGTCAAAGGCACCTCAAAAATGAGAAAAGCCGAGCTCATTGAAGCTATAAAAAATACAAAACCCATCATTGGGTAAGGTCCTGCAGCTCGTAGACGGACGACTGATGCAAGACCGTTGCCTGTTAATGATACCGTAGTTAGGTTTGTTCGACCTCCTGTTAGAGTTTCTGTGAAACCTGCAAAAGTGCGGTTTGTTGTTGGACCTGATTTAACACCTCGTGAAAGGCCTGAGCCTGCACCAAGACCTGTTTCCGATGACTTGATTTCATTTGGACCTGCTCGCTTGCAAAATCGGGTAACAAGAGCTGAACCATCCATCCTTGACACACCTGTTACCGATTCAACAAACGTTATTACACCTAGACCGGTTCCAGCACCAAAACCGACAGGTCGTGAAAGACCTGGGTTGCTTTCAAGAATTGCAACATCTGTCTCCAACGGTTTTAACCAAGTACTTACTGTCATTGATCCATACGTTCCAACTACGGTGAAGAAAACAGTAAACAATATAAAAAATGGAGTGGAAGAAACCATAAAGTCACTTAAAGGCGTTGTATTTGGTGCTCCAAAACCTTTTAAAATAAAGTTTAATATGACTGAGTATGCAGCGGAGCGTGCTGTTAGGCAATTTTCTTACGAGCCTTCTTCTCGATATCAAGACCTTGTCGCCTTTTTTAATTTGGTGAGAGAGTCTGCTATTCAAACCATGGAAGGAGAAAGAAACACAAAAGTAAGAATTATTTTAACATGCGAAATGAAATCTGTAAGCATCTTAACTGGTGAAGAAACTACTCGAACGGCAAGTTTCTCATCCAAATCTGAAATTATTCTAGCAGCTACGGATTTAAGAAAGTTTATGAGTGAAATGGAAGAAAAAATTTTGGAAAATAGTGTCAAATATAATAAGTTGGGATCCAATGGCGTCATGTCTAAGATTTTAAAAATGGATTTTAACTTTATCGATTACAGACCTCTCAGCGGTTCTTCCTACATGAAACTACCTCCTAAGTTGAAAAGCAAAAAGGTGATCATCAACATGGAAAACAACGACAATGAATGTTTTAAGTGGTGCGTCACCAGAGCATTGAATCTGAAAAATAGAGACAACGAAAGAATTGATGATGAGTTAATTCTAAAATCGGAAAAGTTGGATTGGGAAGGAATTAAATTTCCTGTTGATTACCATAAAATCGACAAGTTTGAAGTGAATAATCCAGAAATTAGCGTAAACGTCTCCCAATAAGAAAAAGACTTCGCGCCGTTGTTGTAATTTAGTTGTATTTTTGTTGCGACGCGACGTAACCTAACTCCAACGTCGTTCCGATATCGGCATTACGGAGTTATTCCAACTTTGGTCTGTCTAACATTGGAACAACAACGGAAAGAAGTTGTAAACCGACGTCAGAAAAGCTAACAATAAAACGACGTTGGAACAAAGTTGCTTTTTATAACGTTAAACCAACGTCAGTCTTATTAACGTTAAAACAACTTTGGAAACCGCTGAAAAAACAATTTAGAATTAAAAATAAAAATGGCGGATAAATGCTCAAGCATGGCTTTAGTACTAGCAAACATCAAGTTTTGAATTCCATGCGTAGTCACTTTAGCGCAATTATTTAATGGTTTTAGAATATATAACATGGTTTTTAGGTTTATTAATAGTATTATAATTAAAATTAATTATAAACAAAGAGAAGCATTTAGGGTGGAATGCAAGAACCGAACTTCAAATTTGAAGTCGAACTTCAAACCTAAAGTGCGACTTGAGCGAATGCACAAAGCGAACTTCAACTCAAGTCAGACTTGAAAACCGCTAAAAATAGACCTTTTTCAAGTCTGACTTCAAACCAGACTTGAGAGAGCAAAAATTCCTTCCGAATGCAAGAACCCAACTTGAAATTTCAAGTCAGACTTCAAATCTCAAGTCTGACTTGAACGGAATGCAAGAAGCGAACTTGAACTGAAGTCAGACTTGAAAAACGAGAATTTTTGAATTTTCAAGTCATTTTTTCAAGTCTGCTCCAGACCAATCTTGAAACCAAACTTGAAAAAAAAAACAGACCGCCATTATCATTTTGCTGATGCGTAACAAAACTTGACTATTACTATATAACTTATTACAACCTTTGCAAGTATGAAAATGAGTTTTTAACAAGCAAAAGTAGTTACTTGGGCATATTCACCTAATTAATTTAGAAGGTTACATTGTGAAAGTATATTTTTAAATGAATTCATTACAGAAAACTGAATATTAACATTGCGAAAACGTGTGTCTTTTAAAACATCCTGTAACTCGTATGTAATGATTCAACATGTCATATTTTGATGCCATTAGAAATGTTTATTAGCTTTTTGAAATGTCGAACATCCTAGCATTATAAAAGGCTGTTGATTAAGGCACATTTTTGTGATACAGTATAAAAGTAAATTCCAATTAGTAATAAATAGTTGCAGTTATACAAAGAGGTGATACGTGTAAAAGGAGTAAAAGAGAGTTCATGAGAAGTAGTTACAATTACATGAAGTATTAAAAAAACTTTTTTTTAAATGTTCAAAAATGAATCGGTATGAGCTGAATTTTAGAAGAAGAAGAAGAAAAAATAAGCCAAGTCACATACCAAGGTTTATTATTGACAGAGCTAATCCTTTAGAAGTTTACCACGGTATAGAATTTAAAAGGTGCTACAGATTTTCCAATAAAAACCTTTTTAATATTAGCTAATGACATTATTAACAACAATGTTAACAATCGAGGGTGCCCTCTTTCAACTGTACAACAACTGGCTATTGCATTTCGGTTTTATGCTACTGGTTCATTCCAAGTGAGTAGATATTCAAGAAATGGTATCAGAAAATGGCACCTTCTTATTGTAGATTTTACATTACGTTTTTAAATAACAACATTTTATACCAACAAATGATTATAACAATAAATAAACTCTTTTAGAGAATAATAGGAGATTTGGAAGAGCTGAAACTCAACTGTTTGTCCAGTGGTTTAGAACATTTCAATTCAAATGGCTAACAAAAGATATCAGTACATAAAGTTTCCAACAGAAGCTGATTTTTTGATAATTTAGCAAAAGTGCTTATAAGTTTTCATGGATATCTGATTTTGCTATTTCATACAAACTTCAAACTTTTCTTAGATAAAGAAAATATTTATATTTATCAACCATTATTTAGATTTTACCAAATTCAAGGATTCCCAGGATGTATAGAAGCAATTAATGAACACATATTCCTATAATAATTCCTTGTGGAGAAAGTGCAGAAATTTATCGAAACAAAAAGGGATTTTTTTTTTGAATTGCCAGGTCATTGCAGGTGCTTCATATGAAATTTTATCTGCTTGTGTTCAATGGCCTGGAATTGTTCAGGATTCATTTGTTTTTGCTAACTCAGCTATTAAACAAGTTTTAGAAGCTCGCCAACATGTTCATGTTTAAGGTGATTCTGGCTATCCTTATAAACAATATTTAATGACAACTTTTTCTAACCCAAAAATGAAAATGAAATCAGATACAATTACAACATGAGAAGTACACCCATGTTGAATGTTGTTGTTGAATATTGTTTTGGTATATCAAAAAAAAAACAATACCCTTGTCTTAACATTCCCTTAGGAACAAAACTGCAAAATTCCATAGCTATAATAATATCCTGTTTTGTGCTTCACAACATTGCCCTTCTACAAAATGATTATTGTGGAGGCAATGAAATACAAAATAGCAATGAAGAATGTGGTGCTAAAGCATTCACTAAAGATATTTTTGCAGAAACAAAGCAAAAGTCAAATTTCAGACTTATTTTTTTTAAAAAAAATTTGTGTCTGATAATGGATAAAGGGTCTAATAACAAAAACATTATTTTCAAATATTTATACTACATATTATTTCAAAAGAATTACATTTTATATTTCAAAATAGTATTATATATGAAAAAAACAATTTCAATAAAAAATAAAGTGATAAATTCAAACATTCCAAAAACAATTTGGATCTGATATTGTTAGAAAATAATAATCCTCACATAGAATAATTCTGTTGTGTTGCTTTTTTAAAACTTTGTGAAAATTTTAACTGTGAAAATTTTCACAAAGTTTTGTTTGTATTGTTGCTTTTTCTGGAGAGAGTTTTTTTTTATATCATCTATTTCTATTTGTTTTTGCATTAGTTCTTTATCAAGATCATGAATTTCATTATATTGCTTTTTTGTATTTTTTTTTATTAAGAGATTTTTGTTTAACGTTAAACTTTGTTCTTTTTCATGTGTTAATGAGCAAGATGCTATCAATGGTTTTTAAAAGTTTTCTTTTCTGTTTCTATAAGTGGCCCAATAATTTCAGAAGACCTGTCTCCATATGTGATCTCTATTGACTTACATATGTAAATGGTATACTTACATATGTTAATGGTATATATATGTGTAGATATATATATATATATATATATATATATATATATATATATATATATATATATATATATATATATATATATATATATATATACACACACACACACACATAGTATTATGTAGTATTAGTATTGAGAAAACTAATTTTGTTTTAAGTAATTTTCTCAGTATTTTTTAAAAAAAAACCATTATTTTCATTAAAGTATTAGTAAAAAGATAAATAAAAATACATTGTAGTATAGTATCATCCCCAAAAAGCGTCAAAATAAGATTCTGCATTTTCTAGAACATTTCCATGTATTTTAATTCAAATGGAATCTGTTAAAATGGAGAAATCAAGAGAAATTGTCTTGATCACTTAAGTGGTACATATGACCAACCGTTGTTTACCAACAACTTATGATTTGGAACTGAAAGTGCCAAGATGAATTTGTTTTTCTGATGAAAAATACATAGCAAGAACTTTTTTTTTTTTTACTGTTATTAACTTTTTATTTAATCGTATACTATACAAATATCATTACACGGAATTTGTTTCAGTAAAAGGTTTTTCCCGTAAAAAAAATCCATTACCGCTATTGGTTGCGAAGTGCATTTTCCGATAAACGCCCTAAATTCAACGCCTCGACTATTTTTCAAGTTCGACTTTCTCAAGCACGAACTTGAAATTTTCAAGTCTCGTTTACGCATTCGCTCAAGTCAATTTTTCAAGTCTGACTTGACAAAGTCGAACTTGAGATTTCAAGTCGAACTTGACTCAAGTTCGGTTCTTGCATTCCACCCTTAATGTCTGCTTTCAAGCAGACATTAAATGCTACTCTGTTTAGAAAAAATACAAACTAAAATACAAAAAAAGAACATTTTCATTTTTTATTAATGAATAAAAGTACGTTTTCAAAGCACTTTTTTTTATTTTATAAAGGTGATAGTTTGTTTTGTTATATATAATTTGTTACAAAATTTAATTTCAAAAAATAATCAATATATTATATTGATTATTTTTTGAACTTGAAAAATTAATATTGAATCAATATTTATTTTTCAAGTCATCATGAGTTGGTATATTAAACTGATATTATCAACTAATATTATCATCACTGATATTATCAGATAAAAAATATATAATTTATATACAAAAGCATAAAAAAAAATATAATATATCTACAAAGATGTGCATTTTTTAACTTCAAAGTTGTATTAGTTTAACATTCTTTTTATTTTTCTCTTATACATTATATAGATTGCTATAATGTCTGAATGGTGTTGTGTAAAGTGGATTGAGGAAGACAAGGTGTACTCTGACACTGTTGCTTTCAGTTGGGTAGACGGTAAAGTTTTGAGATGGCCAAAAAAAGGGGCTGAAAAAAAGTTAAGGGAGCAGATTGAACCTCAAGTTGATTGGTTTAAGTTTCCAATTCTTAAAATTAAATTAACAGATAAAGACTTTATGACATGCCATTCATATAATATTTCAACTGATACTGACTCTTGCGATGTTGATTTTAAAAGCAATGAGTCTCAAATTACAAAAAAATGTTATTTGTTTTTGATTGCATATTAAAATATTAAGTTTTCATATTTATCTTTTAAATTTTTTGTTTATTGTTTTTTTTAAATAAATTTTTTGTAGCACTTTGCAGTAAACTTCCTCCAAAGCCTGATATTAAACCTGGTTTTATGAATAAAAAAACATTTTGCCTGGAAACAACAACAAAGCAGCTTACTTCAACAGCAGAGCCCAATCAAAATAAAATAAATATTGATATGAATTACTCACAATCTCCATCAATATTTAGTTTTCGAAATGACTTACAAGGTATTATTTCCAATAATTCAAGAGAATCACGCTCCTCAAAGTTCATCTCCTCAAAGTACAATTAAAAGAAGACCAGAATATGGTTCTTTTTCTCACTCAGAAAGAATTGAAACAAAAAAGCAACCATCAGGTGGATTAGCAAAAAGTAAAGAGTTATCTGCTGCGGCTGTTGAAAGAAACAACTTTCCAATGAGTGTACAAAGTAAATATTTTAATTTGTTTTAGTACTTACATGTACATAAAAAGAATTCATAAAATTTATACACATTATTTTTGTATTTTGAAAATATTATTTAATATATTTTTATTAAACAATTTGTTTGTAGAGTTCCAGTATGAGGTTATTAAATTACTTTGTGAAATAAAAACAAATTTGAAAAGTCAACTAAAAAGTATATCATCACAAGATTCAATAGAAATTCCTCCTCAATTGCTAACAATTGAAAATCTCAATTAGTTCACACTACAAATGCAAGACAATGGTTTTTCACAAGAGTTTGTGAGTTTAATATGTTTTATATGATTTAGAGAATAACACATTAAAAATGAAATAGATATGAAACTATTTCTTTTTATCAGATTTTTCACAGTTAGATTTCTTTTCTTCTGTATGATCATCAGAAAGAATGCCTAAATAACACAAAATTCAAAATATAGAAGGAAGTTGGGAATTATTATAATTTTGATATCTGTAATTTATTTGTAAGCAGGACTTTACATTAACTTCAGTATTTTGCAAAAATTGTGAAAGTTCTTTAGAATAGGAATAATTTGGGTTTGTTTTTTAAACTTTATAGTATCAAGTTATTTGCAGGTTTCACATTTAGAAATAAAATTAATTTTGACCTATTTACAGATCTATAAATGTTTTTAAATATTTCAGGTTGCAGCATAATTATTGAAACAAGTTAGTTTTAGTGTTATATTTACACTAAAAGACATTTTAGCTAAAACGTTACTAAATTTTTATTGTACTAAAAAAAAAAATCGTAAAAATATGTTTAATATGTACCTATGGTTTTGCTTAGGTTTGGAAATACCAGGATCTGGGATCCCGGTATTTTTAACAATTTATAGTTGCCAAAATACCGATATTAAAAATACCGTTATTACGATATTAGAAATTATTTCCCCATTCGAAAGTTTAAAAAGTTAAAAGTTTTAGTTGATCTTATAAATGGAAACAAAATTCATCATACAAAATCCTAGTTTTGCTATTATTTAACTAAAAGTATTTTTTTGCTCTATTTGAGCAAGATTTTAATATGCTATTTTCTTTTTTTTGAAAAATTTTGAATATATGAGTGTTAACGTTATAGTCTTATGTTTAAAACATTTCAATGAGGTTAACATTTTCTTTCCTTTCAGGTCAGTCTTCTAAACACATGGTCAAGAATTTAGTGCAAAGGTTATTTTTATAATTTTTCATCTGTGTCAAAAAAACTTTTTTTACCTTACTATTATATTATAATAAACATAAAATGTTTAATGAAGCTTTATTTGTTTATTTATCTTCATCAAAGAATGATGTCAAATGAACTTCAATCAAAGTTTAGTATGGTTGGTTTAAAAGGAAAGCTGAAGTTTGAGAACACTTTATTGTATAACGCAATAAATAGTAAGTTTATTTGCAGCATTTTGTTGTTTTAAAAATGTTTTGATTTTACAACTTTCAGCTTTTATAAGGAATAAAGTTACTATGATTTATGCTAATATTATTTGTTATTAATATTATTATTCAGTACAGCACTCCATTATAATAACTATTTCATATTATTATTTATCTCAGAAGCAGTATTAAATGTCTTTTCTGATGCCACCACTGCAACGGTACGGATAGAAGTGATGAATCATTTGAAATATGCTGCAGATCGTAAAAACCGAAGACCACTATGTGCAAGCACTTGTAATGAGGCTAAATCTGCCAGTTTGAATCTGGCTGAAACAGATAGTGAAACATAAATTATATTTACAAAAATATTTACAAATTATGATAGATAGTAAATTTTCTTGTTTTTCTTTAATTCTTGTGACTTTTTTTTTTGTTATAACTTGATATAAACAAAAATTGTAAATATAATCTTATGTTTATGTAATGTTTTGTTTATATTTAATAACAAAAAAATATATATATATTTTTGACTTTAACTCTGAAATCTAAAAAGTTACGAATTAGTAAACAGTTTTTGTGTCATCACTTGATCTTTTTTTAAAAATGACATATCAGTTAAAAACCTAAAATAACTTTATATATCAATAACTTTGTTAAATTTCTCAAAATATTTTTGTTTACTTGTATATAACTTAAATATATATATATATATATATATATATATATATATATATATATATATATATATATATATATATATATATATATATATATATATATTTTCTATTAAAGCGCTATCAGACGCACTTTTTCGACTTTTTTACAATCTAAAACAGCAATTAAATATTTTAAGTGCGTTTATTAGTGTTTTAGTAAGAATATATATATAAATAAAAGTCTTTTTAGATAAACCAATATAAAGAAATAATGACATCAAGATCAGCAATATGGAGAAAGACTAATATTTTAATGGCCAGCTTGTTAGAAAATGATAATGATCAAAGTTCAAATGGTGAGTTTAAATCCATCGAAGTTAATGATAATGTTGATGTTTTTGAAAGTGATTCTAATTTATCTATAACTACAGTCTCTTCATTAAATTCTGATTTTAATAATTCTTTTGAGTTGTTGCAGTCTGAAAGTTGCAGTGATTTAGTGTGTGATCTTTCAAAGTGGGCAGTTAACCATGCTGTTACACATTCTTCATTAAATGATTTGCTTGTATTAATGCGCAATCATGGGCATGCTAACCTACCAAAAAATGCTAAGACATTACTAAAAACGCCTAATCAAGTTAATACTGAAAAATTGTGTTCTGGTGACTACATCTATCTTGGTTTAGCTACTGGTATTAAAAAAATGCTTCAAGATAATGAAGCTTGTATTAGCAATGAGATAGATTTGATAGTTAATTTAGATGGGCTTCCACTCTTTAAATCTAGCAATATCCAGCTTTGGCCTTTACTTTGCCGGTTTGGTAGTATACCTCCTTTTCCTGTTGCTTTTTTCTGTGGTGAACAAAAGCCTAAATCTTCTATGGAGATTCTCAAACAGTTTTTAGAGGAATTTAATATGCTTGCAGAAAATGGTCTTCTTTACAAAGATAAGTTTTTTAATGTAAGTTTAAAATTTTGGACATGCGATGCTCCAGCACGTGCTTTTATTAAATGTATAAAACCCCACAATGCCTACCATAGATGTGAACGATGTACTGATGTGGGTCAATGGCAAGGAAGAGTTATCTTTAATCAGGCTGATTCCTTTCTTTGTACAGATGAACAATTTGCTAAAATGAATTATAAAGATCATCAAGTATCAAAGAGTCCTTTGATTGATTTTACTTTACCTTGCGTTTCTGCATTTGTTTTGGACTACATGCACCTAGTTTGCCTTGGGGTTGTTCGTCGATTATTGTTATTTTGGAAAGAGGGACCAAATATATGTCATTTATCACATGTTCAAATTAAATGCATTTCAGAAAGGTTAAATGACTTAGCAGGTAAAATTCCATCTGATTTTGTCAGACAGCCTAGATCACTGCTAGAGTTTAAAAGATGGAAAGCAACAGAATTTCGTTTATTTCTTATGTATACTGGTCCCTATGTACTGAAGAATGTACTAAAACAAGATCTTTATATACACTTTCTATGTCTTAGTATTGCTATTCGCGTGTTAGATGACAATAATTCTTGTTCTGATGCCATTGGTTATGCATCAATGTTGTTGAAATGGTTTGTATCCAAGCCTTCTGAATACTATGGTCCAACATTCACATCATACAATGTACATAACCTGATTCATTTGTCTGACGATGTTATAAAATTTCGAATGGCCCTCCTTGAAATGTCTGCTTTTTCATTTGAAGATTATTTGCAGAGTCTAAAACAATTGGTTCGTGGCAAGAAGATGCCACTTGTTCAAGTTGTTAAACGTTTAAATGAAATAGGTAATTTGGATAATAAACTTTTGAAGAAAAAACACATAAAAGTGGTCCCTGGTGGCAAAGATAGCTTCTTTTTTTTAAAAAGTGGTCTGTAAGCACAGGTTATCGAAATGAGTTTTGATTCTTTAGTTTGCAAAATATTTCCATCTCGCATTTTTAGTGACTTCTTTATTATACCATGCAATTCAAGTTATAATAAAATAGTAGCTGTGCCGAAATGTGCTCCTGTAAAAAGAAGAAATGTAAAGAAATCTGAACTGAAACGCAAAGTTATTTATTTCAAGGGAAAATCAAGAAATATTTTTTTCCCATTATGTCATGATTGTGTTTTTTGAATTTTGGTTTGATTTTATAGGTTTAATATTATTTTTCAGTAATATATATTATAGTAATATATAATATGTAACACTTGTTAGTTTTAAGTTGCATTACTTTTAAAGCTATATCTACTAAACGTATTTTGTATAAATGCTGAAATTTATAGTTCTTTTTTATTATATCATTTTTGGGCAGTTATATTTGTTTTAAATGTAGCTTTTTAGAATCATTAGTTATGCAATATACAATATTGTAGATATATTTAACGCTGTTTGAAAGTTTAAGTTCAATATATATTTAATAACAGTTATTTTAAATTTTTATTTCATAATAATGTATCAATTAATATATTAGAAGCGTCATATTTTTAATGTTAGTTATTTTAAGTTAATTTAAAATAATATATTTATTTCACAGGATATCGCTCTACGACTTGTACCCAAAAGTTATTCAAAAGAAAGGAAAACTCAGGTGAATATCAAATAGCAAGCTAGCTCATTTCCTGTATTTGTACTCTCAAGTCCTTAATACAGGGTGTGGAGTTAGTTAATTTTTGGAAATTTTTCCCATCCCTCTAAGGCTTATTAGGACCCCCCTAATAACTTATTTTTACTTGTTATCAACAAAAAACTTATATCTCAAAAAAAAAAAAAAAATCAGCAAAAATTGGCGTTAAGAATTAAAAATTATATACTAGTAACCGATAATAAATCTTTCAGTGTTAATCTCCCCCCCCCCCCCACCACCACCACCATATATTAGATCTGAACTTCCCACTACCCCTATTAATCTCCCCTCTTGTGTTATGAACTTGAGAGTAGTATTCCTTGTTTTTTTTTTCTTTCTGAATGTATTCCATTTGTATTACTTCCTTGAAAATGCACGTATAATTGAATTTGTACAAATACAATCGTTTATATCTTCATGTTGCTTCAAATGATTTTATATTTTAGTGTCAGCTATTGTCAAAACAAATCGAAATGGTTAAAATTTCGAAATCAAATCAAATCGCATTCCCAGTAAATGTATATAATTTTTAACATTTGAAGTATATAATCTAGAAGTATTGCAAGGTTGTTTTTGTTCAGTCTTTATTTTTTATACTCAATTATTGTTGAACTCGTACGAGTTCAAAAAATTAACAGGTTAAACGTATAATTGAACAACTTCATAAAAGAAAAACAAAGCATGATGTTGCACTATATAGCTTATAAGCTATTTATATAAGCTATAATGAAACATCACTGCGCTGATAAAACAATCAAGTAGGATGTTATAAAATGCACCTTTTTTTTTTCATCCACCTTTTTTTTCACGACGTTAACACAACATGTCCAAAATGACGTTGGCTGATGTTTCATTTCTGCCATTAATTAATTAATGGTAGAAATGAAACACCAGTATTAATTAATACCACATATCTACAGTGATGGAAAAATGTTATTACAACTTGATTTCGCCGAAAAAACAACGTTTTCCTAACTTTTTTTTTCTTTAATTTAACGTTGGTCTTACGCCTTTCCAACGTCATTCAGCGCAAAATTAACGTTGTTATAACGTCAATTTGACAACGTTGTTATAACGTTGACAAAATGACGTTGGGCGCTGTTTCATTCATAACATCATAACAACGTTATTCTAGCTTTACGGAAGACGTTGGAACAACGTTGTTACAACGTATTTTTCTTATTGGGCTATGAGTATGAAGAAAAAGCACCTCAACCTTTGCGAGTATCTGAATTTTTAGACCGAAAGCATTGTGTTGATTTGTTGTATATTTCAAACGAAGACAACAGCCATTATTGTCTTGTTAAAAATTTCAGTCGGTTTGCTGGCTCTTCAAAATCAGCTCGTCAACATAAAAGATATTTTTGCAGAAGGTGCATGCAAGGTTATGACCAAGAAGAAAAGCTTCAAAAACATCGAGAAGACTGTTATGATAACGCTCCAATGAGAATCGATCTTCCTAAAGAAGGGACAACCCTTGAGTTTAAAAACTTTAAAAAGGGTATGAAACATCCGTTTATGGTCTATGCTGACTTTGAAAGTTTCATCAAACCTATCAACACTTGCACACCAAATTCGAAACAGTCTTACACCAAACAATATCAAAAGCATGTTCCAAGCTCCATCGTCTATTATATCAAATGCTTTGATGAGACCGTTTACAAGGGAGAGCTTGTTTCATACACAGCAGAAAGCGATGAGGACAATGTGGCTAAAAAGTTCATAAACATGCTTGAAGCAGACCTTATAAAAATTTGGAACGACAGCGATTTACTGCAACAACACTGGAAAAAAAATAAAGCAATGACTGATAAGGATGAAAAGAAATTTAAAGATGCAACCAAATGCCACATTTACAATAAAGATCTTAACGGTGACAAAGTCTTAGACCACTGTCATTTGACTGGAAAGTACCGTAGAGCTGCTCATAACAAATGCAACTTGGATTATAAAATTCCAAAATTTATTCCCGTTGTCTTTCATAACTTGTCTGGTTACGACAGTCATTTGTTCATCAAGAAATTAGGTGGAAGACTCAATTGCATACCCAACAACGAAGAAAATTACATCAACTTCTCAAAAAAAATCAAAGTGAGAGAATACATTGATAAGGTAAACCTCAGAAAGTTTGGAAAGAAATAAGATTTATTGACAGCACCAGGTTCATGTCTGACAGTTTAGAAAAACTGGCCAAAAATCTAAACGACGACCAATGCAAAAACGTTAAAAAATTTTTTCCTGAAAATAAACAGTTCGATTTTGTAAGAAAAAAAGGCATTTACCCTTACGAATGGGTAGACTCGATTGAAAAGTTTTCCGAAATGCAATTGCCTCCTATCGAAGCCTTTTATTCCAAACTAAACGATGAACCAGCAAAAAAAGACTACGCGCATGCTCAAAACGTTTATAAAGAATTTGGATGCAAAACGTTTAAAAATTACCATGAGCTGTACAACAAGTCTGACGTGCTGATTCTAGCAGATATCTTTAAAATTTCAGAGACGTTTGCTTGAGTTTTTACGGTCTTGATCCCGCCTGGTATTACACCTCTCCTGGTTTAGCTTGGGACGCCATGTTAAAGAAAACTGAAACTATATTAGAATTATTAACCGATCCTGACATGCTCAACATGATTCGAAAAGGAATACGCGGTGGAATCTGCATGATCTCGAACCGATATGGAACTGCCAATAACATATACATGGACGACTATGATCCTTCACAACCGTCCAAATTCCTTCAGTATTTTGATGCCAACAATTTGTATGGATGGGCCATGAGCAAACCTCTTCCCGTTGGAGGATTCAAATGGATGACTGAAGAAGATCTTAAAAATTGGAAATCCATGCCGTGCATTTTAGAAGTTGACTTGCATTGTCATGAAATCCTTCACGACGAATTCAACGATTACCCTCCGGCACCTGAAAGATTAACGATTGGAAAAGTGGATAAACTCGTTCCCAATTTAAACAATAAAGAAAAATACGTCGTTCATCATGAAAACCTAAAACTCTATGAGCGACTGGGACTAGTCATCACCAAAATTCATCGAGGGATCACCTTTAGAGAAGAGCCTTTCATGAAAATATACATTGACCTCAACACTGATGAAAGAAAAAAAGCTGAAAACGAATCTGATAAGGAATTTTTCAAACTCATGAACAACTCTGTCTTTGGAAAAACCATGGAGAATATTCTAAAGCGCGTTGATATCAGACTTATCACCACAAAAAAGAAGCCTCAAAATTGTCTAAAACCCCTCGTTATAAACAAAACACCATTTTTGATGAAAACTTAATCGCGGTTCACATGGAGAAAACAAAAGTCTTTTACGATAAGCCTGTTTACTTGGGAATGAGTATCCTCGACATCAGCAAGACTTTGATGTTTGAATTCCATTACGACTACATCAAACCTAAATACGGTGATAAAGCCAAGTTGCTAATGACCGACACTGACTCGCTCTTTTACGAAATCGAAACGGAAGATTTTTTTAAAGGCATTGCTAACGATGTTAAAAACATGTTTGACACGAGCAACTTTCCTAATAACCATCCTGCTATTGAAAACGTTGGGTTTAAAGTGGGCTTAAATAATAAAATCATCGGCATGTTCAAAGACGAGGCTGGTGGTAAAATAATTGAAGAGTTTGTTGGGCTTCGACCTAAGCTCTACTCTTACAAGATCCATGAAGAAGAACACAAAAAATCCAAAGGGATCAAAAGGAAAGTAGTTGAAAATCGCATCACTCACCAAGATTACTACAACAGCTTAAAGAATGAAGAAGAACAGCTTGCAACCATGAACGTTATCCGATCTCGTCTTCACGATGTTTACAACGAACAAATTAACAAAGTTGCTCTCAGCCCCTACGATGACAAAAGGATCAGACAAAATGATAAAATTAACACCTTGGCTATCGGGCATTATAAAACCAGACCTGCTACTGAATAAATTTAAATCATTGCGGTAAGATATTTTTTATCACAATCATGACAAGAAATATTTTGAAAACTTAACAAAAAGAAACATCACAAAAAATATTTTCCGGAAAGAAATTTTTTTAGATCTTCACATTTTTTTTTAAATAAAAGGTAAGTCATCTTTGAAAACATTAAGCCTAACAAGAATTTAAAAAGAACGCCATCTTGGAAAAACCTCGAAACCCCCCCCCCCCAATATAAAAGGTCTCAATGCGCTAGAACCGGCATTTTACAGCAGTCACACTATCTGCATTAACATAATCAGTATTCTCATATTGGAGTCTCATATTCGAAGAGCATTATATATTGGATGAGTAAAAATATCTTTTAACTCAACGTTTATACATATATCACCAGGGGCATTTGCTTTTGTACCTTATTTTGATTTAAGGTGGAAAACCCCTGAAAAATTTTTTTTGAGTAAATATCAATATTTTATAAATTTAACTTCATATACATAAAGTAAATAACAAAATTAACTAAAAAAAACAAAAAAAATTTTTTTTGGATAAAATGGTAGCTGTAGCAGGTGCCAAAAACACCAAAATATTGAAAAACCCCGGCCAATGTATCTAAAGATATACACAATTTTAACAAAATCTTATTTGCATACTTGTTCTAACAAGGTAGTTCTGTGATATGAACAAAGCAGATTTTTCATAATAATTTTTAATAGGCTAATATATTGGACCAAAGTACATGTAAAAAATTTGACCGAATTTTATGACTTTGTTGACCGATTTAAGGACTGGATTCAATTTTTAAAAAAATCTGTCACGTTTAAATCACAGAAGACAATCAAACAAATTCATACTTAAAATTTTAGCTTAACACCACTTTTAGTTATTTAGATATACTGGCCGGCGTCTTAAAAACTCTACATCTGAGAAAAACAGCTTTTAAAAATGCTGACATAAAAAATTTCAAAATAGTGTAAATAAATATCCAAATCTCTATATAATAAAAAAAGTTAAATCTTAAAATGCACCAGTTTGATATGGGTTTTGCTCTTTTTCAATAAACTTGTCATATCGACTCTTCTTTTTTCCACGAACTACTTGTCTGTGTTTCTTTGCTCGTTCTGTGTTTTTATATATGGCTAAGTATAACCGCTTTTGATTAATTTTCCAACATCCTTCTAACAAATACTTTCCAGGTCTTAAATTCATTTTTCTAAAACTAAAACACTAGCTTGTCTACCAATGTTAAAATGGGCAACTGCATCAAAGTGCAACATCAATAACATTGGGCACATGGTCTGGAATAGAATTTAAAATAAGATCACTCTTCAAGTCTTTTAGTTCTTGAACAGCATCCATCATAGTGTCTTCAGCTGCAGATTTTACTGCATTAGTTAGTTTTATAACAATTTTATTATAATTATTAGCAGTCATTGGTTTAGGCATGTCCATTAATGAGACAAATCTTGAGAATCCAGAATAGCCTTGACCACATGATCTCATAGCATAAACAGCCCTGGTATTAATATCAAAAAATTTTTTGTATATTCAATGTTGAGGTATAAAATTCTCTTGAATAATCACATACACAGCAGTTAACATAAAGACAAGACGCTAGACCAATTCTCTTGTTTTCATTTTCAGAAAGAAACAACTTAGATGACATACATTCTGGACATCTAAGGGTAGAAACTACAGAGTTTAGAGTTTCTAAATCTAAAAACAGGATCCAGTAATTATATTACTAGATAACTTTGGTCTTGATGACGAAATTTTTTTAACTTTTCTAGCAGAAGCACATATTTCATCAGAATTAACAAAGTTAAAATCAACTGGTTTCCCCATATTTACATTTACATCTTCAACACTTGTAGTAACATTTATGTTCATATCTACAATATTCGATTCCATATTTACATCCATATCAAAATTATTTATAACTAAGTTCTTTTTTACATTAATTATTTTTTTCCTTTTATTATTTGTAGCTTTTTGTTGAACTCTGCAAGCCTTAGCCATTATAGAAGATTTATGATATATTTATGAGCTTTCCAGTAACTGTTTTTATACTCAAGTTGTTTTGAACAATGGAAAATACAATTTACTTGATAAGATATATTTTTCATATAAAAAAATAGGACTATTTTTTAGTAAAATTGGACTATTTTTTAGTTAAGGCAAAAAAAATTGCCGTTGTTATGGCGGTTGTTAAGGAAGCTTAAAATACTGGGGTTCAATAAAATCTTTTTTAATGAAGATCTATAGCGAATTTTCAAAAATGGTTTTCAGATGGTGATTCTCTGATAAATTTTGCACAAAACAAGAAAATAACATTTTTTTTCAAAAATTTCATATTTCTGAGGGGTTTTCCACCTTAAACGATTGATGCTCACACGATTCAATACATTTTTCTTTTAAAGGCGTTACAGTGGAATTTAATATGTCCATTTTATTATAGATAAAAATCTTTTTTGTGTTTAAATATTGGAAAAAATTATATAGAAAAAACACATTTTAAATTACTCAAATCTCAGCAAATAACTTTTCTTCGTCATTTATATATACATTACAAAGGTTAATAGAGACAAATGGTTTTTGTCATTCGTATTTGCGTAATCTTATCACCATACAATATAGTTATTTCTATCACGCATTGAGATTTGAGATATTCATAGATACTTCTATTTCTTTTAACTTTCCTCTCTTCTGTTTTGATAGCATTACAACTACTTTTTTTATATCTATATTGTATATCTGTAACTTTTAACACCTCAACCCTTTTAAACTAATTTCAGCATTTTTCATTATTATTGAAGATGTTTTAAATTTTTTATAAATGTCTCGACAGAATTACATATTTTCATATGCACAAAAAACTTTTTTTATAGTATTTGCAATTTTATAGCGCAAAGTGCATATTTTAGCTTAGTTCTAAAATTTTACGCTATAACTTTCATTCCAGATCCTTTTCAACCAAATTTTTTGTTAGGAGCGCCATTCAACTAACGTACTAACTTTTCAATATCAATAGCTTTCTTCATACCACTTTCATCTATGAATGAATTAAAATCTGTTAAACCAGTCTACTTTTGCAAATTATCTTTTGCTTTTTGTGTCAAACCACTCAGTCCAATATATTTTTCCAATATAGGTTGTGACTTTGGGGTAAGAATTTTAGTAGCGGCGTTATCTATTAGTTTTGTACAAGCATCAGTAGGGGGGAAATGCCGGTTCTGGCTCATTTTCATTTTTGGAGTATTTTTTGTCATGGTGTGTTCTTGCTTATATATTTTTTTGACCTTTGATTCTGGCTCATTTTACTTAACTTTTGATGTGTTTTGACTTTTTTTCAAAAGAACTTCCAATAAATGGTAGTTCTGGTCCATTTTTGTTATAGTGTGGGTTACTTACCTTTTCATAATAAATCTGTAGTGTCCGTGAGCGAGTGACATAAAAGAATTCTTTCTTTTTAAAAAAAAATGTTTCGTGCGAGAACAAAGCATGCAGGTGAATTGAAAGCGTTGTTTGATCTTTTGTTCAATAATATGAAGATGGTGAGTTTTAGCATTGACAAAGGGGGAATTCATGTGAAGTCAAAGACGACGATAAATTTGATGATTGAAGTTGACCTTTTTTCGGATCAGTTTGAGAATAATGTGTTTGATTTTGAAGAGCCGTTGCATGTGGATGTTGAGAGTTACATTAGCAAGGCGTTTAAAACGATGAAAAGTGACAGTACGGTAATGCTTTCGATTGTTGATTTGGGCAGTTTGACGAGTGATGTGAGATCTTTAGACAAGTTTGAGTACAGCATAAAAGTGGTGACGGAGAGCGTTCAAAACGTGATTTGGTTTGATCATTATTCCTTTCTTACAGAGTCTCAGAGGAGAATTTTGGTTTCAAGATTTAGCGATATGTGTAAGATGATTAAGCCGACTTCTGAATTTAGAGTGAGTCGCGAGAAGGGTTTGTTGATATTTTCAATGGAGACTCAAGGTATTTTTTCAGAAAGCTTTAAGCTTTAAGGAGAAGAAAATATCTCTGACAAAATGCAGGTTCATTGCGTGCATCGGTCAGAGCAGCTATTTTGAATTTCGAAAATAGTTTCTTTTTCAAGCGTGATGGATGTGTTTGTTGAAAAGAACAAACCGCTGATGATTTCGTCAACGGGGGAGATTGGAATTGTGAAAGTGTATTTTCTTTAAATTTTTTATTCTTGCGAAATAAAAAATTCTTAAAATTTGAGTCATTCAGATACCTGGAAAATCTTAAAGAATTAAATTTAAAAAGGGAATGCTGTAAAAGGGTGAATTGGGTCCGAGCAATAAACCGGATCCAACGGATTTATATCCTTTTCCGCTTCTCAAGAACAGTCCATCTCCATTGACAAATGTGTTTTTAGACCAAGGACTTAAAAATAAACCAGATCCTGCTGCGGTCAATTTCATTCCTTTTCCATTCTTGTTCATGTAAACAACGCCTCGTCCTGCAATTTTATGAACAACAGCAGAACCGGCAGAGAATCCTACGCCTGCCAGCAGTCCTGTGGCGAGAGCTGGATCGACTCTTGTTGCTAGAGTATTTCCGAGCATTCCTAACAAAGGAAGTAATTCACCGATAAATCCTCCTTTAATTTTTGAGTTGTGCATCAACTACCTTTTGCTGAATTTAAGTGTGACACCAGTGCCATTGCCGTACGCTTCTTTAATTTTATTCAGTTGAGACTTTGTGACTGCCAGGACGTAATTTCCGTCCAAATCTTGATGAGTCAGCTTTACACCGATATCGCTCTCATCTTGAATGGCTTTTTTTATTTTATCAGCTTGACTTAGTGAAATATTCAATCTAATCTTTTGATAATTGCTCATTTTTTAACAAAAGAAATTTTTTTTACCGATTGAGAGCGCTGCTCGTGTACAGGTCGGACAACATTGAGGATATTCTTTCTCTGATGTGATATCTCACAAAGATGTCTTCCCCTCTAAAATCGATCAAGTTACCATTTTGGTCCACAATTTGCGTCTCCATTCTTGAAATTTTGCTCACCACAATGGGAAGGTATATCAAGTGAAAAGGTTTTTCCACAATTTTTGCCCCTGGCTTAACCTCTGGATAAAAAGAATAAATGTCGTTTGTACTTTTTCCATCCAAATAAGACGAACCGATAATGTAGTTCGTCACTCTGAGCACCGAGGTTTCTTCAATCCTCGCAATATTCTCAGACTCTTAGGTGTCGATAAAACTTGTCATTTTATCAGGATTTGCAGGATCTTCTTTTTTCTCAACGTATGTGTATTCATTTTTGTCAAATCCAAGGAGTGTCCCTAAACTATTATTTACGTTAAAATCCACCCAATATTTTGTCGTCGATCCTGGCTTTCCAAATTTCAATACGGTTCTTAATGTAGACTCGTTTGCTAAAATAATCACTCCGTCCGCTCTGTACAAGTTTCCAACTTGCTTTTTCATTTCATTTTGAAGATAATCGTTAATCTCATTTAATTCATAAGCTCCTTCTTTAATGTAAATGTTGTAACTATTTGTACCAACGTTTGGACTGTACCTAAAAACGTTATTTTTAGAGTTAATGTTTGTATAACTGCAATACGTCTCGAGCCCCACAAGCGCCATTTTTACTTTTTGTTCAAATCCAACTCGATGGGTCTTTCAAAGTATGTTTTGCACACATAAAAAAAATAGGTTTTAAGTTTTAGGTCAGAGTTCCCAAAATATTTTTATGGAACTTTTATCAGTGACTCTTCAGGATACTGAATCTAGAAGCTTAAAAATCAAAAGGTAGCCGTTTTTGAAAAAAAAATTTTAAACTTTTGTATATTATTTTATAAAAGGGGAGGGGGTGAGAGTTGTAAATTTAAGGTTTTCCTTATAAAAAGTCAATATTAACACTTTCTAATGATGTTAAAGTTAATCCAGTATTGCAGGCAATTAAATTTTGATCATCTTAAGATGTTAATTTTTAGTTATCTAAAATTTATCTCGAAGTTAATTATCTCAAACATTAAAAAAAAAAAGAGAATTCTTATTATCCATATTAACTCATATACCTGATTAACTATTCATGTTACAAAATGCAAATGTTAGAAAAAACTAAGATTTTTTTATACTGTTAGCTAACAATTAAAAAAATATATTTGTATCAAATGTTTTAAATTTATAAACGTATATCAAAGTATCTGAATTTTTTAATCTATAAAATAGTACTGCTGAACGATTCAACAATTCTTCTGCTTCTAAGAGAGTGCTTTGAGTTTAATTGTGAAACATTGCATCGTTCGATTATTGGCTTCATTTTTGAATGAGCCGATTCAGATGCCTGTTCATTGTATCGTCCAAGAGAATGACCAGTAAGTTCAATAAATTGTTGCAAAAGGAGCTCAGATTATATGTATTTTCCAGGTCACAGTAAGTTTCTTTCCTAGAAACTAATAAAATATTCTTAAGATAGATAATAATAATAGTATATTAATACAAAGTCAATTTAAAGCAAGTTCATTACATTTAACTGTACCTCTGAACAGTACTCTTGTGTGGCTTTGTAGGAACAAACAAAGTCAGTTATTAGTTGAAGATAACAAGGGTTAAGATAACTTCCGAAGGTTCCTTGAACTAATTTCTCAAATTTTCTCATTGGACATAGAAGTGGTAAGAGTTAAATTGGTAGCCTTAGTGAAAGCTGGTCACAGTTTTTAAGAATAATCCTACATGTATTGCCTTCATATGTTCCCCCATGGTATCCTCTTCTAATACATCCAAGTGAGTTGACCCAGTCTTTGTATTCAGGCCAATAAAAAATTATATAAGTTGATATATGATTTACAAATCCCATTAACATATGAAGCTCCGGCAAAGGAATTACTTCAAGAACTAGTTTTGACTTGTTTCTCTCCTTTATTAGACATTCACCACATTCTATCAAAGTTTATTAATTTGATTACCAGTTTTGAAAACAGTATTTTTTTTTTTAATAAAAAGATTTTTAAATTTTTAAATTAAATAATAATTAACATTTACACCTTATAATCTTTCATTTCAGAACTTCGATAACCAGCTTCCATGTACCTCTGATGCCATAGATCCAATGATAAAAATGTTCTTGTCAACCCACCAAAAAGTTCACATTCTCCTTCACACCAAGCACAAGCATACATACCGCCATGAGACTAAATTTTCTTATGTTTTTTGAAAAATCCTAATTAACTAATTAAAAGTTACATAATAAATTAACTTTAAATCATAACTTACTGAAATTCCAAGAAGAATATTAATTATTTTCAAATCGGCTGCAAGAACATATTTACAATCTTCTAGCTTTAGAAGATCTAATAAAATAACTAAATTTTTGTGTGTCTCCTGCAAGTTTTCACAATATGCAAGAACTATGGAATGGTTAATTCCAGAGTATGTTCCATGAGAACTTTGATCTTCGCATCGTTCTTTTTCTAGATCAAAGAGGTTACAAATTACCTTAAGTGATCCACCTCCTACAAAATATTAATTTTAATTATATTTTGTAGGAGGTGGATCACTTAAGGTAATTTGTAATTAATATATATTATTAAGTTCTATATTATGTATAAGTTGTATAATATTTCTTCATCTAATAACGTTTTTACCTGAATCAATTCCAATTTGTATTAATGTTTGGAAAGGGTTTTGCTTTCTGGAAGTCATTACAAAGTTAAGCAGCTCGGTTAATTGACAAACATAAACAAGGTCTCTTGACACATCGGTTGACAACTTTTTTTTTTTTCTTCAGCAAAAATTGTCTTCACATCATAAAATTCAGATAGGAGTTTACTTTTTTTGCAAAGTTTTTTTTCAAGATTCTCCTCAAATTGAATTCCACTTTTCCTTAAGGATTTCAGAAGGATGCGTGATTTGAATTGACTAAGTCCAACTCGAATAATCATTTTTTCAGTTTCTTCAAATTTGACTTTCCTAATATCTAATTGCGGAACACCAATAGTTATAGGTAATGGCAACCCACCTGAATAATAAAATACTTTAGATGATTTAATCTATTCGAAAACACTAATAAATCTAATAAACAAATTACCAGTATTTAGATGTGTCTGGATTTCATGCTTAAGTTTCTTTTTTTTAATAATCGATCTTAAAACATTTGAAGTGACTTTTTTCTGAACTTTTTTTGAAGCATTAAATAACTTAGCGGAAAGATTTGTATACACGTTCATTTCATTACATTGATGTCGAATTCCTCTCTTTATCGCACATAAGCAAACGTTACACATCCTATTCGAACTTACTAATTTCTTTGTTTTTTTCATATGTGGAAATCTGGATCTAGCTATTGAACAAGCTGTGCATGTATCACAATTTCTAGTGCTTACACATCTAGATAATTGGGAAGATTGCCATCGAGTTTTAACTGCATTTGGTAAGTCTTTACTTCCTTTCAGTAAGTTTACATACTTTTTGCATGTTGGACAAATGCCTACATAAAGTAAATTAATTTTTAAATAATGATTATTTTCAGAAAGTATTTTTTAATAAAATAATTGCATTAGTTAATCATAATATGGAATATACGTGTTGGATAACTGTACACAGATATTAAATATTCAGGTTTTACATACATTCTTATGTAAGCCTCTAATAACTTCGTGACTGGAATACATTTTAAGCATTTCTTCAAACAACAGCAAAAAATAATTTCCTGATTCAATAAATGGTCTCGTTTTTCTTTGCTGTTTACTGTTTTGTTAGATAATTTTTCTAATAAAGTATTTTATGTTTAATATTAACAATAACGAAACAATAACTAGGGTTTGAAACATTCTATTATTATATTAAATAAATAAATTACTATATAAAGTAAAGAATGCTTCCATCAACAATTCTATAGGAAAATTAACATCTTAAGATGATCAAAATTTAATTGCCTGCAATACTGGATTAACTTTACCATCATTAGAAAGTGTTAATATTGACTTTTTATAAAGAAAACCTTAAATTTACAACTCTCACCCCCTCCCCTTTTATAAAATAATATACAAAAGTTTGAAATCGTTTTTTTCAAAAACGGCTACCTTTTGATTTTTAAGCTTCTAGATTCAGTATCCTAAAGAGTCACTGATAAAAGTTCCATAAAAATATTTTGGGAACTCTGACCTAAAACTTAAAACCTATTTTTGTCATGTGTGTTTGATTGAACTGTTTCCTATTGTTGGTGTATCATTTTTCGATTTTGCAAGTAAATAAAATCCCATCATGCTTTTTATACACTTTGAAAATAAAAATCGTCAAATCCGCTACAATATTTAACGTAGTTCTTTTTGGAGGATAAATCAATCACGGCAAGTTCGTGACGTTGAGACCAGCATTGTTTGCAAAGCTTTTTAAAGTCTTCTTTTTTCATGTCAACAGCGTGGTCTCGATAAATATGATCCACATTTTTTGAATCCTGCGGAAAGAGGCAAATAAAATTGGCATTTTCTCTGATGGTTTGTCTGGGGATCATGAAATAATTTTGAGCCAAATAGAAGCAGTCGACGTTGGAATTCCTTCCTCTGATGTAATATTTTTCGTACTAGTTTTGTTTGATCAATTGCAAATCGACAAAGATCATTAAATTTTTTTTCGTGGCGTCAAGATCTTCAGGTTCATGCACGTCGTCGGTTGTTTCAAAAAGCTTGCATTCCATGTCTGTTTTTCCGCTCCATTGTTTTGAAATCTGATTTTGACTGATTCAGGACTCGCGTTCATTTTTTAAATCTTGCTTTAAATGTTGAACAAATCGAGAAAAATTTCTTTTGGCAATTTCTTCTCGAACAAGCTTTTGAGTATTTTGTACACAGGTTGGAAAAGGGACTTTCCAAAATCTTGCAAGTTGTTGTAATTGAGCTATCCCGGTCTCAGCAGCAAATTCAGAAATAAAGTCGTTTATCAGCAGCCGGACTTTCCGATGATGATTCCTCTTATACTTCTCGGCAAAAATTTGTTGCTGTTCCTTTTGCTCTTTCCAATACTCCATTATAAATAAATCACTTCTATTTTTTAAAATCTGGAAAAAATTAAATTTTTTATTAAGTAAAATGTACTGCGTCAAATGCAAAAGAAAAACAGAGACGATTTATTTGAGAAATGATATAAGTAAAAACAACAGAAACATGCTCAAAGGAACTTGTGATGTTTGCGGAACGACCAAAAACAATTTTTTTTCATCCACAATAGGAGGAGACTTGGTTGAATCGCTCAACAAACTGTCTAGCAAAATCAAACTTATTGGCCAAAGTTTCCTGGAGAAATGCACATTCCAGGCATGAACTTCGCAGGGCCAGGCACAAACCTGGATAAAAGACTCACTTCCACCGACATGTACCAGGAATGGAGAAAACCCGTGGACAGGGTAAACAATGCAGCGTACCATCACGATCTCGCTTAGAAATATTTCAACGGCAGGTCAAACAGGAATGTGGCAGATCAAATGACGGTCAAAGAAATGAACTCCATACCCAACCCCACTCAAACAGAAATTAACGAAAGAAAAATCATCACTCCCGTCATCATAGCCAAAGCTAAATTCGGTTTGGGTGTCAAAAAAAAAATTCCCACGAAGGGTCTGAAATGAACGGATCAGCTTGCAGATGAACTTCATAAACCAGTGATTCATCATTTCAAATGAAGAAGGCTGATTGTAAATGACATCGATGAAATATGGGCTGCAGATTTATTTATCCAAGAGTTTTATAAGCCTTAGTAGTTAATCCAATTTACTAAACACTATGTTTTAGTTTTTCTCAATATCTTTTCAACCATGACTTTCAACCCAATAATTATAACTTTCTCAAACTTTTAAAATGCTTTTATATCAGTAAGATCAGATGACTATATTCTTTTTAGTAATATGCTTAAAACAAGAACAAAAATTGGGAATGGTGTTTTATAACCAGATGGAGTTATATCTGGATTTTATACAAATTTGTCCATGTTGCAAAACTTTGATATGAATGAAATGCCATCTCCATAGATACTACCAATCTTTTATGGGGTAAAGCTAATGTCATAAGCAGCAGCACAATATTTAGTGGAATTTACTGTGACTTAAATGTTTTTCAGATTTACATCATCATAGGTAGCAGGTTTCTGAGGGTGATCATTATCTATATCAGTTTGAAGTCCTGTAAATTTTAATCTACGTATCTCTGATGATAATTTTAAAAATTTTCTAAATAAAGTTAGTTGAAGCAGGTACATCCAACTGTTCACACTTTCTCATATGCAAGATTTATGCAATAAAGCATCTATAAGCAATAATTATGCTTACTTGCACTTTATTTGGATTTTACAAGTTTATACTTTTCTTTCAATAACGGTTTTACTACTGGTATCCACCAATAAACTCTATCAAATATTACCGCTGCATTGCTTTTTGCAATAGCATCATCATTAGGCTTTTTTTAAGGGTTAAAGTTTAATAGCATAAAGTTAATTAACATAACTTTACCATTATCCTTAAACAATCCAAAAATGTGACGTAAAGGTTCTTTTTAAGTAAATGATCCCTTTGAAACAGATCCTTAAGTGATGTATGCTTGTCAATCAGCAAAACCAGTATTAACTGATATGGTTAATGTTGTTGCTGGATATTTATGCCATACTGATTCAATCTTATGTCATTTCGGTTCAATCAAAAAGTACAACTGATTCAATCTTTGAGATCTGGAAAAGTTATCAGTATGTTTTAGCAAACAAAGCATAGCTGTGTATTGATCAGGATGGTATGTTGACTTATTCTCTTAGCCTCTTAATTGATACTTGATACTGTTAAAAAATTACATTAAACCATCATTGTTAAGAGTACCACTCTCTGCATTAACATAATCAGTACTCTCATACTGGACTCTCATATTCAAAGAGTATTACCCAACAAGCACACAACGTTGAAACAACGTTGAAATAACGTTTGATCGAGGTTGATCAACGTTATTTCAACGTTGTTTCAACGTTGTTTCAACGTTGTTTCAACGTTGTTTCAACGTTGTTTCAACGTTGTTTCAACGTTGTTTCAACGTTGTTTCAACGTTGTTTCAACGTTGTTTCAACGTTGTTTCAACGTTGTTTCAACGTTGTTTCAACGTTGTTTCAACGTTGTTTCAACGTTGTTTCAACGTTGTTTCAACGTTGTTTCAACGTTGTTTCAACGTTGTTTCAACGTTGTTTCAACGTTGTTTCAACGTTGTTTCAACGTTGTTTCAACGTTGTTTCAACGTTGTTTCAACGTTGTTTCAACGTTGTTTCAACGTTGTTTCAACGTTGTTTCAACGTTGTTTCAACGTTGTTTCAACGTTGTTTCAACGTTGTTTCAACGTTGTTTCAACCTTGTTTCAACGTTGTTTCAACCTTGTTTCAACGTTGCTTCAACGTTGTTTCAACGTTGCTTCAACGTTGTTTCAACGTTGTTTCAACGTTGTTTCAACGTTGTGTGCTTGCTGGGTAGCTACTACTACTGGTGCTGCAACAATAGTGGATACCCAGCTAGCACTTATACGTTGTTAAAATATTAGAACAATGTCGCGCGGAGCGTTGGCCCAACGTCGGTTGCCAACGTTGTTTTTATATCATTATGGTTACAAATGCGACGTCGCCAACAACAAAAATCCAACGTTGGAACAACATTTATTTTAAGTCGGTACAGTGTAGGATTTTACGTTGGCGCAGTGCTGTATATAATGCCTATTCAACGTTGTATTTTATGCTGATCCAACGTTATATTTTATGTTGTTTCAACGTTGTATTTTATGTTTATTAAACGTTGAATTTATGTTGATTCACCGTTGTATTTTATGTTGATTCAACGTTGTATTTTATGTTGATTCAACGTTGTATTTTATGTTTGTTCAACGTTGGATTTTATGTTGATTCCACGTTGTATTTTATGTTTGTTCAACGTTGTACTTTATGTTGATTCAACGTTGTATTTTATGTTGATCCAACGTTGTTTTGTATGTTTATTCAACGTTGTATTTATGTTGATTCAATGTTGTATTTATGTTGATTCAAATTTGTATTTTATGTTGAATCAACGTCGTATTTTATTTTGATTCGACGTTGCGTCTCTATATAGAAATGCCAAATACTTGGCGCCGCATTCTAAATAGATTCTTTAGATAAACCCTTTCGCTTAAAGGCAATACGTATACAGAAAGAACACCGTTTAACATGGTAAAGATTATATTATTCAAAAGAAAACAAATTATATATCACTACTCTCATAAAATTCATCGCTTTCTTGTTCATTATGGATTTTTTTCTTTAGTTTTTTCCTGTTTCCCGCCCTCCTTCCGCTATCACGATCGCATGCATATCTTAACAATTGTTTTATCACCTCTTCAATACCCGCATCGGTTGATTTTACTGCTTTGTTAAGATGGAAAGCAGCATAAAGTAAAGACAATACTAAATAGTAAAAGTAAAAACAATAACAAAGTTAAAAAAGCTAATACTATATAAAAAGCTAATAATATATAAATTTATTCAGTTGAACGTTTAATTTTAGAAGAATATTTTCAAATGGAGTTTACTAAAAATTTAAACGCAATCTTTACTAATATAAAGCTACTGCTTAACATACAACTTAACCAACCATATACATGTAATGCTTTTTTGACCTTTCAGAGATTTACTTGACAAGTACAAATTTATTATTTTTATCAGCTGAATTACATATCAAGCTTATTTGAAAGACTATGATTTATTTATTACATGTCAAGGATAATGGACACAACTGGCTGAACCCCAGCTAGCACACTTACGTTGGGCCAACGTATGTAAAACCATCGCGAACGTCGGCTGTTTTTTCCAATGCAAAACCAACGTTGATCCAATGTCATATGTTTAATTATGAAATTAATACCGACGGAACTAAAAACAACTGGAAAATTTACATTGGTCCAACGTATGTTTTTACATCGTAAAAAGTTAATTGCTTTTACGATGTAAATCCAACGTTGATCCAATGTATTTAAATTGATATTGATTCAACCAACGTTGAACAAATGTATGTTTTTACATCGCAAAAAGTTTATTGTTTTTACGATCTAAACCCAACGTTGATCCAATGTAATCCCAGCTAACACAATACGTTAGGGCACGTTCTAAGAACGTTCTGTAAAAGTTCTTTGAGGTATTGAGTATTTTGAGTCCTCCGGCCGATGCCTTGCAGACTTGCCCGAACCTCTCCAGGGAAGACCCAGAAGCACGTCGACCCTGAGTTTGCCTCCCCTTTGAGGAACGGGCGGAAAAAAAGAAAAGTATCTGTTTAATACAAGTACACCGGCCTAGCCAGCTCGCCATCAATCCAAGTGACTACACTTGATCTTAGCCATTAGGCCGAGAAGCGTAAAAGTTCTTTGAGAATATTCACCTAACTTTTTTTTAGCTTCAGTCTGACAGCAGTTTGGCATAAGTTAAAACTGTAAAAGTCGTAATCACCAAACTTGCGCAGTTGCGTTTCAAAAAAAATTTCCCTAAGTTTTTGCGTAAGTTTAGCACTGTCGGTATTCACCTAACTGAAATGGTTTCACCAAACTTTTTAGAAACTTGCTCTCCTCAATTTTCGCAAGTAAAGTTAAGTTTGTAATGAGCTGCCCTTAACTTTGGCGTAACTTTAAAATCACTAAATAATGAGAATGGCATTACATTATTATGATGCATATGTAATTCTATTGTCAGATTGATATATTATTAGGGATCTTAACATACATAAATTATATATATTATAAAAAGGTTTAATAATAATCATAGATATTAATAAAAAACAACGGAATTTTAATGATATAACATCTTATTAAGATGTTATATTATTATATATATTAAGCTTAATATATCTTATATGTAATGATATAGCATCTTATATTAGATGATATATTGTCATATTGTTAATATGACATAATTTAATATCTTTATAATGTCTATATATATATATATATATATATATATATATATATATATATATATATATATATATATATATATATATAATAGCATAACATCTTTTTCATAGCAAAAGTACTGATAGCACTAAGGCTTTTATCAACTGGGAGTTTTCAACCAGTAATTAGTAAGAATTATTAGTTAATACCAAAAAGATTAGCTACAATCTTATGATTCTTTATTGTTAAACATGCTTGTTATTAATGGATTGTTACAAATGCAACTTAAAGGTGGTGCTTTATACAGGGTTTTTATTCAACCTAAAATGCCTAGCAAACCTAAAGGTAGCAAAAATCCCAGGGAAATCCTGGAAAACTTGGTTTACAGAAGAAAAAGAAAATAGAAATAAAATAAAATTTATTTTTTCTCTATATGGAAATATGAAACTTTATTATTGTGTAGCAAAAATCAAACAAACTCTAATTTTTTTAACTTAGCATAATAGATTGTCAAAAGATTAATTTTTATACTGCACCCTCCTACTCTTCCTAAATTGTGATTTTATATTTTTGCAGACTTTTGGTAAGGTTACTGTATTTTTCAAGTTATTTAGAGTTTAACCTTGTCAAAGTTCACTTTTCTCTCAGATAACTAACTTGCTTTGCTTAATTAAAATATAGTAGTCAATATGTATATTTCGTTCACATGTTGTTTCATGTAATTTTAGGTGACACCTCTCATGGAAGCCAGTCAAGCTACAGTTGCACACTTCGCCAGTTTTACAAATATTTTATTCAGCACTATCATCACCTTGTCAGATGGTATGATAGTCCAGAGGAGATGGCTGAAACAAAGAGAAAGTACTTTCAATCATTCGGAGTTAAAGGTCTCCTTGGTGTAATAGATGGTACAATGATACAAATCAAAGGATTTACTATGGCTGATGAGCCAGCATATATTTGCAGGTAAACTCATCATTTTAATTTAATACCTGATCATTTTGATTTGATACCTGATCATTTTGATTACATTACTTTAAGTCATTAGTCAAAAAGTTTAAAGTATACACTGCTTGGCCTACTTACACAGGCATAGTTAACATGAGAAACTTAAAAAGCTTTTGTTTCACAGATTTATTCTGTCTCTGTATGTTTGCATGTAATGCATGCAAGGTTCAAAAAAAATATTTCTGCTCTATTATTCTTTATAAAAAAAAAAACTATATTTCCTTTTTTTTTAGGTGCTAATGCTTTTTATGCTGTATTTTATTTCACATTATTATGTTATTATAAAGGGCTTCATGTTGTTAATAATATGTAAAAAAATATATTTGATTTATGAAGAGACATTTCTTCAATTTCACAAAGTGCAACATGTTTATTACAAAAGTTGAAGTTTTTTTTAATATTTTAAATACCACATCATAGTTCTTTAAAGTTTGAAAACATCAAGTTAGTTAACATAAGTGCTAAACTTAAAACAATATTATAATATAAGGTCATATAGTTTAAGGTGAACAGCTGTTCTAACATGGTGTCAATATTTCCCAAAAAGGTTTTAGCTGCTCTCTGGATTTTTAAAAATTTTAACATTTTGAAGATTTTTAGCTTCTTTTTTTTAAAAAAGAAATCCTGTTTTGAACTGTCAGGTTGTCATTGATGCTGATGGAAAGTTTAGAGATGTTGTTGCAAAGTATCCTGGATTGTGCCATGATGCCTTTATTTTTTCTAATTCTGCATTAAAACAGACATTAGAATATGATCCAAATGCAGGTTTCTCAAACCAACCAAATTCGACTTGGTATTTTAAGAAGAGCACAAACCAAAAACTAAATATTTGCAATTATAAAGAAGTGATTGGAGTCTGAGAACAAGAATACATCATAAAGTTTGCCCAGGGCAATGAGTCAATAAAATAGTATTAACATCAAGAATGACATGTTATTCTTTGTTTGTAAATGAATAACTATGTAATGATAATGTTATATATATATATATTTATATATATATATATATATATATATATATATATATATATATATATATATGAGCTTTTTCACTGCAAGAGGTGTTATTTTGTGTTACATATATTTTTAAATTGTATACAGTTCAGCCAGTTGTGTCCATTATCCTTGACATGTAATAAATAAATCATAGTCTTTCAAATAAGCTTGATATGTAATTCAGCTGATAAAAATAATAAATTTGTACTTGTCAAGTAAATCTCTGAAAGGTCAAAAAAGCATTACATGTATATGGTTGGTTAAGTTGTATGTTAAGCAGTAGCTTTATAAGAGTAAAGATTGCGTTTAAATTTTTAGTAAACTCCATTTGAAAATATTCTTCTAAAATTAAACGTTCAACTGAATAAATTTATATATTATTAGCTTTTTATATAGTATTAGCTTTTTTAACTTTGTTATTGTTTTTACTTTTACTATTTAGTATTGTCTTTACCTTATGCTGCTTTCCATCTTAACAAAGCAGTAAAATCAACCGATGCGGATATTGAAGAGGTGATAAAACAATGGTTAAGATATGCATGCGATCGTGATAGCGGAAGGAGGGCGGGAAACAGGAAAAAACTAAAGAAAAAAATCCATAATGAACAAGAAAGCGATGAATTTTATGAGAGTAGTGATATATAGTTTGTTTTCTTTTGAATAATATAATCTTTACCATGTTAAACGGTGTTCTTTCTGTATACGTATTGCCTTTAAGCGAAAGGGTTTATCTAAAGAATCTATTTAGAATGCGGCGCCAAGTATTTGGCATTTCTATATAGAGACGCAACGTCGAATCAAAATAAAATACGACGTTGATTCAACATAAAATACAAATTTGAATCAACATAAATACAACATTGAATCAACATAAATACAACGTTGAATAAACATAAAATACAACTTGAATAAACATACAAAACAACGTTGGATCAACATAAAATACAACGTTGAATCAACGTAAAGTACAACGTTGAACAAACATAAAATACAACGTGGAATCAACATAAAATACAACATTGAACAAACATAAAATACAACGTTGAATCAACATAAAATACAACGGTGAATCAACATAAATACAACGTTTAATAAACATAAAATACAACGTTGAAACAACATAAAATATAACGTTGGATCAGCATAAAATACAACGTTGAATAGGCATTATATACAGCACTGCGCCAACGTAAAATCCTACACTGTACCGACTTAAAATAAATGTTGTTCCAACGTTGGATTTTTGTTGTTGGCGACGTCGCATTTGTAACCATAATGATATAAAAACAACGTTGGCAACCGACGTTGGGCCAACGCTCCGCGCGACATTGTTCTAATGTTTTAACAACGTATAAGTGCTAGCTGGGACTGTATACAATTTAAAAATATATGTAACATAAAATAACACCTCTTGCAGTGAAAAAGTTCATATATATATATATATATATATATATATATATATATATATATATATATATATATCCCAGCTAGCACACTTACGTTGGGCCAACGTATGTAAAACCATCGCGAACGTCGGCTGTTTTTTCGAATGCAAAACCAACGTTGATCCAATGTCATATGTTTAATGATGAAATTAATACCGACGGAACTAAAAACAACTGGAAAATTTACATCGGTCCAACGTATGTTTTTACATCGCAAAAAGTTAATTGCTTTTACGATGTACATCCAACGTTGATCCAATGTATTTAAATTGACATTGATTCAACCAACGTTGAATAAATGTATGTTTTTACATCGTAAAAAGTTTATTGTTTTTACGATCTAAACCCAACGTTGATCCAATGTATTTAAATTGACTTTGATTCAACCAATGTTGTATAAATGTATGTTTTTACATCGTAAAAAGTTTATTGTTTTTACGATCTAAACCCAACGTTGATCCAATGTAATATATATTGATCGTAAAAACAATAAAACTTTTGCGATGTTTTTAAGGGAAATGTGTGTGTTTTTTTTGCTTTGTTTATTAATTTTTTGCCTCTTTTTTGTCAACTTTTTGCGATGTATTTTCATATGGATGATCGACGTTGATCAAATTTATGTAAAAACATCGCAAAAAGTTGTTAGTTCTAAAGTCCTTTATTCGTAAAATTAGTTTTTTTCTGTTGCATTCATATATGGATGCACTGTTTATCGAATCTATGTAAAAACATTGCAAAAGGTTGTTAGTTTATATATATATATATATATATATATATATATATATATATATATATATATATATATATATATATATATATATATATATATATATATATATACATATATATATATATATATATATACATAAACCTGCCTTGTAAAAAACAAAAACAAAAACGTAGTTCTATTAAGTACTTAATTTTACATAATATAAATTCTTTTATATGCATTCCAGTGTATACTATTCAGACATCATTTTGACAAGTAATGCGTTTCCCTGTAGGTGCGAAATCCATTAACCTATTTTATTAGGCCTAGGTACAATGTGTTATATTATGAGCAATATGTTATACATTATATTATGTTAATATATTATATTATATTTTATTATAAACAATATGTTATATTCATAGCAGCCGAGAGAAATTTCGGGCCCCGGGGAAGGAGCCCTCATTATGATCAATTATTTACCCGGAACCAAAAGAAGCGTGCTTTGGTCATTGAAAATTAAAAACAAAAGTTAATTAAATCTTTAAAAGGTCAAAACTATTTAAATCTTTTAAAAATTACTTTAAAAAATTATTTGTACACACACGGGGCCCCGGGAATCTTCCCCGTCCACCCCTCCCCCCTCTCGGTGGCCATGGTTACATTATGTACAATGCTATATTACAAACTAAAATAAAAAGAACAAATTAATTCAATAATTAACCACGTCCTCTACTTCCTTAAATAGGATGTTAAATTGCTTATAAAGGTAATGTTATTTTTCATAATTAATTCACAATTTTTTTATTATTTTTAATTTAAAGAAAGTTAGTTTTTTGTTGGATGAATATTAAACAGTTGATAAAATGGTAAACTATTCATTGAAAAGGGTTAAATTTATCACTTTTTATTATATTTATTTTGAATTGAAAAAAATACACCAAATTTTCCAAAGCTACTTTCAATTTTATTATATAATATAACAATTATATTATATTATAATACTTCTTTTTAAAGTTTGCTTATATAATATAATTGTTTCCAGATAAATTTAGAATATATATATATATATATATATATATATATATATATATATATATATATATATATATATATATATATATATAGCACATGTTTATAACTATATGCACACAGGCAGGCACAAATACTTTGTACTTTATATATTAAAAAAATAATAATAAAATATATTTTACATTATATTATGTCATATAAATTAAGTTTAATAGATATGATATAAACGTGTCAATAGATATTTTATAGATTTCTCTCTATATATACATGTATATATTATATTTACTAAAAATAATTTAATATAGTTTATTAATGTATACTTATAGTCTAACAAATATAATGAGCATTTCTTACACTACAAAGCGTCGGAAAATAAAAAATCAGGTTGAGAAAGATATGAATGATATTTATAATGAAAGCAGAGCCAGTTTTGTTTGTAACCAATCAAACCATATGCAATTGAATTCTACATTCATAATGGAATCATTTGTCAATCAAAATCATTTGGAATATAACACATCCTCCACTTTTTCTAATTTTTCTGACCTTGATGATAATTATCAAGGTTCTCAACAAAATGAATTATTTGATGATGATATAGATGATCTAATTAACGATGAAAAAGCCTATAATAATCAGTGTGCAGAAACTTTATTTCATAAATGTAATAGTAAAAATATATGTGAAAAGTTAGGTCAATGGTCTGTCACATATAGTATTTCACAGGTTGCTCTAGGTGCTCTCTTTCCTATACTAAAAGAAGTTGTCCCCTCTCTTCCAAAGGATCCTCGCACTTTGTTAAAAACACCCCGCAAGTATGATTTAAAATTGTTAACAGGTGGTGGTGAATATTATCATGTTGGTTTAGAAAAGGGTATTCGAAATATTCTGAAAAACACATTACCAAAATCAACTCATTTGGAATTGCAATTCAGCACAGATGGTTTACCTTTATTCAAGAGTAGTAGCATTACTCTCTGGCCAATCCTGGGAATGATCAAGAATGTTAATGATAAAGTTTTTGTTATTGGGTTGTTTTGTGGAAAAGAAAAACCTGCTCATGCCGAAGAATTCTTGGATGATTTTGTTACAGAAACAAGTAATTTACTACTGAATGGTATATGTATTAATAATATTCAATATTTTATCAAAATTCATTCATTTGTGTGTGATGCTCCTGCGAGAGCATTCATAAAAGGAATAAAGTATCATTCAGGCTACAATTCTTGTGAAAAGTGTATTCAAAAGGGTGATTATTTAGGGAAAGTAATTTTTACCAAAACTAATGCTCCTTTGCGTACTGATGAGTCATTTAGCAATATGATTGACAGTGATCATCATGCAAAACCTTTTCCTTTAAATTTACTTAAAATTGGTGGTGTTACTCAGTTTGGATTGGATTTTATGCATCTCGGCTGTTTGGGTGTGATGAAACGATTTCTTTCATACTGGAAAGGTCCAGTTGGTCCTCTTAAGGTAAGACTAGGATCAAGAGATGTTGTAAAAATATCGGATAACTTATTATGTTTAATTTCATATATTCCTATTGAGTTTGCTAGAAAACCTCGTGCTCTAAAAGAAATTTTGCGATGGAAAGCAACAGAGTTTAGACTATTTTTAATGTACTTAGGCCCCTTTGTCCTAATTAATATACTGCCTACGGATTTATATAACCATTTTATGCTGCTATATATTGCAACAAGAATTCTTGCTAACCCAAAAAGTATAAACTCAGATTATGACTATGCAAATAATTTATTAGTACAGTTTGTTAGGACTGCTGCAGATTTTTATGGAAAAGAATGTCTTGTTTATAACGTACATTCTTTGATTCATTTGGCAAATGATGTTAAAAACTTAGGTTCTTTAGAAGAATTTAGTAGCTTCCGTTATGAAAATACGCTTGGAAAATTGAAGAAATTGATACGTAAGCCTCAATCTCCAATCCAACAGATATTAAGAAGACTCCATGAAAAAAACATGTTTAAAGAGGATCTGATATCTCTATTTCCTATATTGAGCCATGAACATATCGATGGGCCGCTGATATCTAATTTAAAGGGAAAGCAATATAAGCTTTTTCAAAATAGTCTTTGGAAAATTAAAGTATCAGATAATAATAATTGTTTAATATTAAAAGATGGTACAATAGTTCTTGTCAGAAACGTAGTTAAAATGGATAATGAGATTTTTTTAACTTATGAAAAGTTTTTATTTGTATCTGATGCATTTAAATACCCATTACCTTCTTCTAAAGTAGATATATACATGGTAAAAAAACTTACGAACAAATTGATTTATTCCTGTCTAATTTCAGATGTGGTTACCAAGTGTATGTTTTTTCCTTATGGTGAGGAATCATATATAATTATTCCACTATTACACAGTTGAACAATTAAAATATTAAACAAACAAAATATTGATTATATATTTATTTAAAGTATTATTTAAAGTATTTTTAATTTTGTTTTTTAAGTATAAAATATGTATAATCAATGTTCTTTTTTTTATGTGTTAAAGGCTTTCTAATTAAGGTTAAATATTTAAAAATCATTATAATATAAAGTAACTATGCTAATTAATGATGATAGAACTACTAATATATTTCAGTATATTATTAGTAAATGTATAATTTTGTAATTAGGTAATAATATTTTAATAATGTTTATGCATTTGATTTTGCAATAGAAATCAATAATATAATATGGAATATGCTATAGTTTATTTTGAAAAAGAAAACTCAGTAGCAATAGTACCGATTAGCTGGATTTCTAAGGAACCTGGCTCATGTTATTGGCCACCATATAGGGCAAATAGATTAGAAGCTGCCACTAAAAATAAAGAAATGCCTGAAGAAAATTGGGAGTGTCATACTAATACTCGAGTTTTAAGACGCTATGGTAAGTACTGAAACATAAATTTAAAATGTTTACAGTTTATTTTAACACCTATTGCACAATTATGATTTTCTTTTCTTAACAAAAGACATAATCTTTCCAACTTGACTGATGTTAGTGGTTTGTTGCAGGCATTATAAAAATATAAGCCAATATAAAATAATTTTTAAAATATTTTTTTAAAATTAATCTAAGAATTTATTTATATTTTTAAACAAGAAAGTTTTCTAGCATTAAAATTGAAAGTATATATTTATATTAAAAGAGAAATTGGAATTTTGAAGCTCATATTCAATTTTGCTTGTTTTTAAAACATGTTTTGCAAACTTTATTTTCTTTTATTTTAAATATAATTAAATTTACTTAAAGAAACGTACAAAAAAGCCAGAAATAATCTTCATAACGCTGAATTGGATACATCTGCTCTTGATTCTAAAAGTCCTGAAAAATTTGACAGAAAAAGAAAAAGTTCTGTAGAACATATCACTGAAGCTGCTCATACGAGTTTCATGCCAATGTCATGCCTAACAGTACCATATCCTTCAATTCCGGAACATATGACAGGTTTAGTTGCTGTTACTGACAAAGGTATTTTAATTATTAAATCAGTTTAGACCTCTAAACTATAAAATTCAGTTTGTACTGAATTTTATAGTTTTATACTTTTTAATTAAATTTATAATTACTCAATTTATTATCTAATTATTTAATAATTAGATAATAAATTGAGTAATTATAAATTTAATTAAAAAGTTATATTAAAAAAGTTATATAAAAAAATTATATTATTAAATAATAATATAATATTATATTATTATTTAATAATATAATGAATTAAATAAGAAGTAAACAAATCAGAAATTAGAATTAATTTTTAATCAGATAATAAAGTTTATTTATATAATTGTTTAATTATTATCTAATATATAATTATTTTATTATGTAATTTATAATAATAATTAATTTGCTATCTAGTAATTAACTTTTTATCTTATAATTATATTATTATCTATTAACATAATTAATAGCTAATAATATAATTAATATCTAATAATTATATTATTATCTAATAATATAATTATTATCTAATAATATAATTAATATCTAATAATTATATTATTATTTAATAATATAATTGTTATCTAATAATATAGTTAATATCTAATGATATAATTATAAACTAATAAAATAATTATTATCTAATAATGTATTATTATTTTATAATTATATTATTTTGTAATTATAGTATCTAATAATTATGTAAATAAACTTTATTATCTGATTATTAATTAACTCTATTTTCTTATTTATTTAAAGTCCATACTACAGATTTACAAGAAAGTAAAAGAAAGAAGAAAAATATCAATAATATTGACTCAGTCAGTGTTGCAGGAGTAGGTAATAAAATTTTGATTACATACATGATAGGGTGGATCTTTTTTTACCAATTTTTTATTTCTTATAACAAAATGTCTGTAAACATTCACTATAACAAAAAAAGATTATTTTCTTGATAAAATCAAAATCAAAATTTTATTTTAAATTTATCTTACTCCATTTTATCTTTTTGCTTATGCTACATTGAAAACTTTAAGACATTCGCTTGTCTTATATGTTCTAGAAGTAGCACAAGAACAGTTTCCTTTTGTGTATTATTAAGTTTATTATTATATTTTCTTTACCTTTTTCAACAACTTAAATTTAGTTTAAACTGGTCAATGTCTTAGTTTATGTTTTTGTTTTATATTTTAGCAGAACTATCAGGTTCAGTCACCAGTGGTACAATAAGTAAAGTTCTATCTCGTCTTGCTTCAATTCAGGTTGATATTAATGAAATTAAAAAAACACAAGAAGCAATACTAAATACTATGCGAAAAATGGTACATGTTGATATTACTGATTTACCAGATGGCATTAAGTTGCCTATTACAACAGAAAAAGAACTTAATGATTTAGAAGAAAAACTTGGTTGCAGGGATACCTGGACCGCTTTGGTAATCTAAGAATGTTTTAAAAATATTTAATTTGAGTAAATACAAACTCATGTATATATATATATATACATTATAATATTAATAATATATTTATTATACTGTTTATGTGTGTATATATTATTATATTTATAAGAGTTTATTTGGGGATGACACTTTTATATGGATTGTGGCGAGTAAAGTATATAAAATATTTATAAAAGCTTCCTGATGATCCTGTCAAAGGAGAAACAGCTTGTTGAAGATAGATAAGTGTTTTTACTAATTTATAAATATATATATAGTTATAAATTAGTAAAAACACTTATCTATCTTCAACAAGCTGTTTCTCCTATATATATATCACTTGCGGGTCTCCCTAAATCAGTCTATGTACAATTTATATATATTTATAAATATATTTGTATATATAAAGTATAGAATTATATAAATATGTAAATAAAATATATAATTTTAATCTTTTCAGAAAACGTATCTTGGAACTACTGGCGGAAAGGATTGTGGCTCTACTACAAGAAATATTTTAAAGAAGATATTTAATAACAAAGTAGCAATGAAATTAAATTTTGCAGGACGTGGGGGTAAGATGGGGATTAAGAGCTTGCAAATAACACAAGCTATAAAAGGTATATAACAATGCATTTTATGTTTAAAGATATCAGTATATACTTTTATTTTTCTACTTAATTATTTCATACTTTTTAGTAAATAAGGCATACTTTTAAAAATAATTATTAACTTCATTACAGTATTACCTTTTTTAGTCTAACTTTGATATTGTTTTTACTTTTACTATTTGGTATTGTCTTTACTTTAAGCTGCTGTCCATCTTAACAAAGCAGTAAAATCAACCGATGCGGATATTGAAGAGGTGATAAAACAATGGTTAAGATATGCATGCGATCGTGATAGTGGAAGGAGGGCGGGAAACAGGAAAAAACTAAAGAAAAAAATCCATAATGAACAAGAAAGCGATGAATTTTATGAAAGTAGTGATATATAATTTGTTTTCTTTTGAATAATATAATCTTTACCATGTTAATCGGTGTTCTTTCTGTATACGTATTGCCTTTAAGCTAAATGGTTTATCTATAGAATCTATTTAGAATGCGGCGCCAAGTATTGGCACCAATAAGCGCTAAGTATTTGGCATTTTTATATAGAGACGCAACGTCGAATCAGTGGCGGCGTTAGGGTAGGACCTGGTTGGGCGATGGCCCAGGGCGCCGAAAATAAAGGGGCGAAATTTAGCCTTTTTTTGTATTAGGTTAAATTGAGTTAGGGCGCCGTAGAAATCTCGCCCAGGGCGCTGGTAGTGCTAAAACCGGCACTGCGTCAAATTAAAATAAAATACAACGTTGATTCAACATAAAATACAATTTTTAATCAACATAAATACAACGTTGAATCAACATTAATACAACGTTGAATAAACATAAAATACAACTTGAATAAACATACAAAACAACGTTAGATCAACATAAAATACAACGTTGAATCAACATAAAGTACAACGTTGAACAAATATAAAATACAACGTGGAATCAACATAAAATACAACGTTGAACAAACATAAAATACAACGTTGAATCAACATAAAATACAACGGTGAATCAACATAAATACAACGTTAATAAACATTAAATAAAACATTGAAACAACATAAAATATAACGTTGGATCAACATAAAATACAACGTTGAAACAACATAAAATATAACGTTGGATCAACATAAAATACAACGTTGAATAGGCATTATATATAGCACTGCGCCAACGTAAATCCTACACTGTACCGACTTAAAATAAATGTTTTTCCAACGTTGGATTTTTGTTGTTGGCGACGTCGCATTTGTAACCATAATGATACAAAAACAACGTTGGCAACCGACGTTGGGCCAACGCTCCGCGCGACATTGTTCTAATGTTTTAACAACGTAAGTGTGCTAGCTGGGATATATATATATATATATACACATAACATTATCATTACATAGTTATTCATTTACAAACAAAGAATAACATGTCATTCTTGATGTTAATACTATTTTATTGACTCATTGCCCTGGGCAAACTTTATGATGTATTCTTGTTCTCAGACTCCAATCACTTCTTTATAATTGCAAATATTTAGTTTTTGGTTTGTGCTCTTCTTAAAATACCAAGTCGAATTTGGTTGGTTTGAGAAACCTGCATTTGGATCATATTCTAATGTCTTTTTTAATGCAGAATTAGAAAAAATAAAGGCATCATGGCACAATCCAGGATACTTTGCAACAACATCTCTAAACTTTCCATCAGCATCAATGACAACCTGACAGTTCAAAACAGGATTTCTTTTTTTAAAAAAAGAAGCTAAAAATCTTCAAAATGTTAAAACTTTTAAAAATCCTGAGAGCAGCAAAAACCTTTTTGGGAAACATTGACACCATGTTAGAACAGCTGTTCACCTTAAACTATATGACCTTATATTATAATATTGTTTTAAGTTTAGCACTTATGTTAACTAACTTGATGTTTTCAAACTTTAAAGAACAATGATGTGGTATTTAAAATATTAAAAAAAACTTCAACTTTTGTAATAAACATGTTGCACTTTGTGAAATTGAAGAAATGTCTCTTCATAAATCAAATATATCTTTTTACATATTATTAACAACATGAAGCCCTTTATAATAACATAATAATGTGAAATAAAATACAGCATAAAAAGCATTAGCACCTAAAAAAAAAGGAAATATAGTTTTTTTTTTTATAAAGAATAATAGAGCAGAAATATTTTTTTTGAACCTTGCATGCATTACATGCAAACATACAGAGACAGAATAAATCTGTGAAACAAAAGCTTTTTAAGTTTCTCATGTTAACTATGCCTGTGTAAGAAGGCCAAGCAGTGTATACTTTAAACTTTTTGACTAATGACCTAAAGTAATATAATCAAAATGATCAGGTATCAAATCAAAATGATCAGGTATTAAATTAAAATGATGAGTTTACCTGCAAATATATGCTGGCTCATCAGCCATAGTAAATCCTTTTATTTGTATCATTGTACCATCTATTACTCCAAGGAGACCTTTAACTCCGAATGATTGAAAGTACTTTCTCTTTGTTTCAGCCATCTCCTCTGGACTATCATACCATCTGACAAGGTGATGATAGTGCTGAATAAAATATTTGTAAAACTGGCGAAGTGTGCAACTGTAGCTTGACTGGCTTCCATGAGAGGTGTCACCTAAAATTACATGAAACAACATGTGAACAAAATATACATATTGACTATTATATTTTAATTAAGCAAAGCAAGTTACAAGAACTTGCTTTGCTAAGTTATCTGAGAGAAAAGTGAACTTTGACAAGGTTGAACTCTAAATAACTTGAAAAATACAGTAACCTTACCAAAAGTCTGCAAAAATATAAAATCACAATTTAGGAAGAGTAGGAGGGTGCAGTATAAAAATTAATCTTTTGACAATCTATTATGCTAAGTTAAAAAAATTAGGGTTTGTTTGATTTTTGCTACACAATAATAAAGTTTCATATTTCCATATAGAGAAAAAATAAATTTTATTTTATTTCTTTTTTCTTTTTCTTCTGTAAACCAAGTTTTCCAGGTTTTCCCTGGGATTTTTGCTACCTTTAGGTTTGCTAGGCATTTTAGGTTGAATAAAAACCCTGTATAAAGCACCACCTTTAAGTTGCATTTGTAACAATCCATTAATAACAAGCATGTTTAACAATAAAGAATCATAAGATTGTAGCTAATCTTTTTGGTATTAACTAATAATTCTTACTAATTACTGGTTGAAAACTCCCAGTTGATAAAAGCCTTAGTGCTATCAGTACTTTTGCTTCTGAAAAAATTGGGTTGCTTCTCAATATGATTGTTGACAAATCATCGTGTAAAGTGTTGACAATATCTCTTATATTATTTTTTGGTAAATGAAGTTTTTGAAGACATTCCACATCAGAGTAATTGCTTAAAGCAAAACCAAATTTGATCTTGACCATGTGCAGCTAGAATAATTGGAATATCCATTTTGACTAAACTTTTATAAAGTTGTTAAAACAACAATATGAATTATGATCATAATACTTAATAAGACATGTACCCTTTTAAAAAAAATTTCTGAAGAAGAAAATATATTTAATAATAAAAATATTATATCTTTATAAGATGTTATATTGTTGTACAGGGACTTGTATAATACAAATCCTCGCATAATATAACATTTTATAAAGATGTTATGCTATTATATATATATATATATATATATATATATATATATATATATATATATATATATATATATATATATATATATACATTATAAAGATATTAAATTATGTCATATTAACAATATGACAATATATCATCTAATATAAGATGCTATATCATTACATATAAGATATATTAAGCTTAATATATATAATAATATAACATCTTAATAAGATGTTATATCATTAAAATTCCGTTGTTTTTTATTAATATCTATGATTATTATTAAACCTTTTTATAATATATATAATTTATGTATGTTAAGATCCCTAATAATATATCAATCTGACAATAGAATTACATATGCATCATAATAATGTAATGCCATTCTCATTATTTAGTGATTTTAAAGTTACGCCAAAGTTAAGGGCAGCTCATTACAAACTTAACTTTACTTGCGAAAATTGAGGAGAGCAAGTTTCTAAAAAGTTTGGTGAAACCATTTCAGTTAGGTGAATACCGACAGTGCTAAACTTACGCAAAAACTTAGGGAAATTTTTTTTGAAACGCAACTGCGCAAGTTTGGTGATTACGACTTTTACAGTTTTAACTTATGCCAAACTGATGTCAGACTGAAGCTAAAAAAAAGTTAGGTGAATATGCTCAAAGAACTTTTACGCTTCTCGGCCCAATGGCTAAGATCAAGTGTAGTCACTTGGTTTGATGGCGAGCTGGCTAGGCCGGTGTACTTGTATTAAACAGATACTTTTCTTTTTTTCCGCCCGTTCCTCAAAGGGGAGGCAAACTCAGGGTCGACGTGCTTCTGGGTCTTCCCTGGAGAGGTTCGGGCAAGTCTGCAAGGCATCGGCCGGAGGACTCAAAATACTCAATACCTTAAAGAACTTTTACAGAACGTTCTTAGAACGTGCCCGAACGTATTGTGTTAGCTGGGATTACATTGGATCAACGTTGGGTTTAGATCGTAAAAACAATAAACTTTTTGCGATGTAAAAACATACATTTATTCAACGTTGGTTGAATCAATGTCAATTTAAATACATTGGATCAACGTTGGATTTACATCGTAAAAGCAATTAACTTTTTACGATGTAAAAACATACGTTGGACCAATGTAAATTTTCCAGTTGTTTTTAGTTCCGTCGGTATTAATTTCATAATTAAACATATGACATTGGATCAACGTTGGTTTTGCATTGGAAAAAACAGCCGACGTTCGCGATGGTTTTACATACGTTGGCCCAACGTAAGTGTGCTAGCTGGGTAAGAGTTCAACACCATCAATACCTAATTCCCTAGATATAAACTATAGATATAGCTGCAAGATTTGTGACAGTATTGCAAATTACACTTGAAATTTTATAAAACTTCTTACTCAGCTTTTTCTCTAATAAATTGTATGAATTCTTGTAAATGTTCAACCTCATTAATCTTTTGTAACCTTTAAAATAAAAGCAGCAACATTATTGCTGGTAATATTTAATTGAGGACCAGTTAGAGGTGTTTACGCTACTGGTGTTATAGAGCTAAGCTGTGGATAAGTTTTTTGTAAATAAAAAAAAGGTTTTTAGCGCTTGCTCAAAATAACAACATGTACAAAGAATTTTACCCTTTCTAATGGCTATGGCAGTCTAGCCAATAAAATTCAGATGCCTATCTTTTTCAGATTAATACGCAAAGTTTTTGAAATTCAAATTCAAAGGAACAAAATTCACCAGAATTTGGCTAAGGATCCTGAAGAATCAGTTAAAGAGTTCTCTTAAAGTTTTTTCAGTAAAAGTGGGAAAACAACTCCAAAGTTGAATCATTTCTTGTCGACGAAAGTCTTAATAAGAGTATTATTATTTTTGAAGTTTTTAAAAATCTTTTAATAACTTTCGTGAACCTAACGGCGATGAAGCCAAATACCAAACGGGTAAAGAATTTTAGAGTTTTAAATTCAAAAATATTTTTTTGACTACCAGGTCCTGAAACTAATCAGGTATATCTCTATTATGAAAACACCTACCTCTCATCTCCCACCCTCTTCCAACCTTTCTTGAAATAGAAAACTACCCTACCCCAATACCTAAGCCTGTCGGTCAGCATTATCTAACCCCTCAGAGATTAGGGAAAAAGGACACCGTGTAAAACATTAGTTCAGAAATCTGAACTTACCATTCAGTAAAATGCAATTATTGGAAAACTAACCGATCAATAAATACCGAACAACTGTGAAAACATATTTGTAAAAGTTCACCATTTAAGAAACCATAAAAGTTCACCATTTAAGAAACTGCTATAAAACTAAAATCTCCTAAGATAAGTTATTAAAGAAAATATAAAAACTCATAAAAACGAGGAACATTTCCTCTGTTAGCCATAAAGAAACCCGAAAAGAAACAATACAAACACTTGCAGAATATTTTTATAACAAGAACATTAGAAGCTACTATCAAGTGCATGAGTAAATTTTAACAACTTTTTTTAAAGTGAATCTACTACCTTAAAGGAGAATAAAGTGCAACTAACTCAACCCAATTAAGATTCATAAAATTGTGGCTTTCAATTTGGCAAACGTTGTTTAACAAATTATATTATCAGCCAATACTTTCAATATTTAACATGGAGTTTTAAATGTAATAAAATTTAAAATCCTTTTACATTTTTCTACCTTTCGAACTCATTTCCCTCTTAACTTTTTAGCCAAACCAAGTAATATCATCCTATTCTGTATTGCATATTCAAATGAGTTTTTTTTAATAAAAGACTTTTATTAGCAGCAATTTCAAACTTTGATCTTTTTGTAATTTTTAGTGTCAAATAAAACTATAATGCGTTATTCAGTTTTTTTTATTGATTAATTTTTTTTTATCTCGTTGTTGTCAATTCATAAATAGAAATAAGTTATGCAGAATAATTATTACCAAAAGTATTCTTTTTTAGAGTCAAATAAAAATAAATCCATATGATATGTTTGGAATCAGATTAAATAGATATTGGAGTCTCACATTAATGGTTTGTTTTATTAAGATATAGAGAGCAATTTTTTCCAAAAACTAATTATTGGCCCTAAAAATATGGATATTTAAAATCAAAAAAGTTTAAGTGTGCCTACTTTCTGAAGTCTTGATTGAAAAAAATTTTTTTAAATATACTAAAATTAGTAAAAAGAAAAAAACAATTGCCATTAAAATTTTAAATCTCGAGGAATGTTGTTTAAATCAAAAAGGGAATTTTTCAGACATTTAGTTTTTTTCTAAGTTGGTCAAGGTATGCTTTACTGATAAGGTGTGTCGAGGAATACTGTTGATGCATCGACAGATTTAATGAACTTTTTAGGTAAAACTCAGAGAACTAGTTACAATTACAGAAGTATACATTAACAAAATTATAAAGAATACATTAAGAATACCAGGTATATTGTAATACGACAATATAAATACCTCTTTAAAATTAGACTTATTGTTAAATGTAAAAGAGATTTGTCTTTTGCTAGGAATAATCAGGAGGTTGTTGATTCCTAAGAATCTCACATACAGCAAAAGATGTTGCCTGATATGGTGGAATAGGTTCATTGACGAGCCCTAAGTTGTTCACTCCCACCTGAGAGTTGAAACCAATCTCATGAGCAAGCGGTAATTCTCTCATAGATGAGCTCTGAGTTTCTGCTCTATATCGTACGACAAAGTTTAGCAGTATTCTGTAATTCAGCAGGTTAAAAAAGTATTTCAGTTTATTTGGTTCTTCATAAAAATAAGTATAATATAATATTGATAGAACATAATTTTTTTGTAATGTAATGCTAATCTAATATTAAAATAAACTAGCAAAGTAAAAACCAAAAAGTATTTAAAATTTATATCTTACCGCCTTTTATGATGTAGAAAAAAAAAGATGGCTACTAGAATGATTGAAAGTGTAGAAAGAGAGTAAGAAAGACTTATTTTCTGAAAAGCGTCTGTACTTTTGACATTGTTCTTTGTATTATGTAACACATTATGAAATGCAAGTACCATCGACTCATTTTTGTATTTGAATGCTGTACCATTGTATAAAGCAGCCACTACTGTTTCTTTATCCATAATTTCTTCAACAACATTAGAGTTGAAGATGAAGAAGCTCAAAGTTAACTGTGCTTCCTTAATTCTGATTTCAAAAATATAAGTACTAACGTCAACCTGTTTGATTGAGCAATTAATCCTAAAAGGAAAAATAAATAAATAAAAATGGTCTCGTGAAAACCAAACAAGAAAATCCATAAAAAAACTTGTCTGTAAAAAAAATCTCTTCATAGCAATTTTCTTTTTAGAATTAAATCTTACATTCATAATTTCTTTCATTAGATGTAAACAAAACCAGAAAAAAATCTTTTTTAATTTGCCGTTCCTGTTTTTTTTTGCACTGTTCAACAAATAATAAAGTGTTTGTATCTTTGTTGGTTAAATGTATAATATTGAAATTGCATCATTCGCAAAAGCAAGGACAAGTGGCTGTTGCACACACTTTGCAGCTATTTTGTATCATATCTACATAATTATTCCAGATATCATATAGATGAAAAAGCAGCTGCTACATGAGTGCAAGTTTTTCTTTAAAAACCTTTCTTACACTTAAAAATCCTTCTTTTAAATGTAAAATTTGCCAAAAAAAGTTTACTTCTAAATGTCCAGAGAAAAAATAGACTTCAAACTTTGTTGCTGCCACAAATATAAGGCAACAGACTTATCTATAATCTTACTAAAGAAACGATTTAACAAAATATGAGGTGCATAGCTTGTGAGTGTTAAACACTATAAGAAAAAAGGGCTCTACAAGTCCGCACAGAAACAATCGAATTAATAAAAATGGTTTGAAAATCTGTCCGAAACGACCAAGGCAGGGAAGGGAGCCAAGGCGCTATTTTTAAAAGTGAAGGTATTAAAAAAATTAGTAAGTTTATAGAACATTGAGTGTAATGACTTCTAGGCAATGTTAAAAGAAGTGTAGACAACTGATCTATGGGCCAAGAAAAAGTACCTTTTTCTGGTGAAAACAGTTTTGTTATCCTCATGACTGTCCACCTTGCGGATAGTTTTTCAGGTTGTTCCACCGTTATGTTCAACATTTGTAAATCCACGAGATTTATACTTTAAAATGATCTGACAAAATACGTCTTAGAAATATTTCTTTATCATCTATATAGTATTCCTTGACTCTTCTGCGAAATACTTTAAAATAATTATTTCTTCCAACTTATATGTAAATTTTCAGTAAAAGAAAAAGAAACGATTGAAAAAAGAATACTTTTAAAAAATATTTTTTTCCGAAAATAAAATTAAAATGCAGTTTAACAAAGAGTGACGCAAGCGAGATTACTCTCCTTCTTTTGCTAAACATAAATTACGTTTTTTTCCTTAGCTCCATTTCTTATTGTTAACGCTACACATGCACATTTCACATATGTAATGCATACAATAAGAAATGGAGTTGAGAAAAAAATTAGATTTTAACTATTGAATTGCGTTTTTTTTGTGTGTGTTCTCTTGGTTTTGTGAGAATATTTGATGTTAAGAATACTGATTGCTAGTTAAGTTTGATTTTTATTTTATTTGAATTTGATTACATGGATTACAATCTTCTGTATACTACTTTAAGAATACATTTCACTTAATTTGAAAGATGAGAGGGGAGAATTTACAAAAGAATTGTAGAGATAATCTATATACCAACTTACTTTCTTTTGGAGTCAACATAACAACAAGAATGATATAAACAGTAATCGTTGAAATGTGATTTTAACATTATCTTCACAATATCTTGAGATATCTGGATGAATGAAAATAATGGAAAATTTATCGAAAAAAGAGACAACAAAAATTTTATTAGAATTTGTTAAATTGAAACCAATAAGTTGTTCAAAGATCTGTTACAGCGATGGATTAATAATTACACTACAAACATACTTATAATAGCATTTATTTCCTGTTAATCAAATCCAAACATATTATAAACTGTTTAAATACTCGAAAGTTTATGGGTAACTAAAGCTTCTTTAAAAAAGCCATGGCATTAAAGAGGGAAATTAAATTAACACACGAAAAATTTCATAAAACTTTCTCAGAAAACCCCACCTGAGGGCTTGAAATATTAAAAGCTGCTGTAACCAAATGCGAATCTGAAATTAGATACGTAAGTTTTTATTAAAAAATAAAAATTAAAGCATAAAATAAACACTATATTTTGATAAAAAAAAAAAAATTTTTTACCATAAAAACACTGCCTGGAATCAAGCGTGAAATTCATAGTAAGATAACAAAAACATTGTTTGCCATACGGACCAATACAAGGGCGATCGCATACATTAGATCCACAGGTTTCAACTAGATAAATGAATAAAATTTGTCAAGATATCTGTGACTTTATAACTACTATCGTAATTAAATATGCCAAGTTCGTAGATTAATGCTGGATTATATTGAATAAATTATATTGAGCACGACTAAATTACTTCCAATATTTTAAAGTCAACTATCTCTAAAAAAAATTTTCAAAAAACAATATAGTGAGTGAGCCAAGAATTTTCTTGATCAATAATTGCGTTCTTAAGATAACATTTTCTTAGTTGTTTTAAATAAGCAATTTAAAAAATTCACATCTTCAATTTTAAGGCTACATGTTATGAAGGAAAAATGTTTTAAGCCGAAACTTATAAATTTACTTTACTTTTATGTGAAGATTATCTTATGAAGTAAATATATATGTAGAAATTACTTTTAAGCAACAATTTTATTAATGTGTGATTTCACATATAAGATGTTGATAGAAGAGATTTTTCAATTTGGAAAATTCAATATTTGTCCAGAATAAATCCATTTTTTTAATTATCAAACAATGCCTTGGTTGATTATGAAAATGTATCTTATCAAACCTATCTTTTTTAGGATAAGTGAGAACAATTAGCATTGCTTTAGCAGCATATTTTAATTAGTACCTGGGCAAATAAATTATACCATTTGCAAAATCTCTATTTTCAAGAGAAAACAAAGATCATGAACATGAAGTCAAATAATTTTGCAATAAAAAAGTTGTAATTAAAATAAAACTGTAATTAAAATTGAAATTGGAAACTGTAATTAAAAAGAAAAATTCATCTGCAACATACGCAGCTTTATTAAAATTTATAAGCATATAAAGAGGGCGGTGACTATAATGTAAACTGAAAGCAGATAAGAAATCGACACCAGCACCCAAATGCCATATTCAAATTAAAAAACAGCACTCTAGAAAGCCTAACAAAAAGAAAAAAAAATTATGCACCAGATTCAAGGCTAACACCACAAGATCAAAAAAATTGTGTGGAAGGCAGTTGTCATTCGAAGCCAAAGTGGTCAATTTTAGAGAAAAACTGTTGTTGTAAACCCTGTAAAAAACCTCGAGCCCATAAAACACTATTTGGTAAAAATACTGACCTGCAACCCTTAATATCTGTAAATATTTGAAGGTTTGCATCAAATTAAAAGGCAGACACTTTGAAAATGTTCTGTGAGGATTTCCTGGATGTATAAAACTTAAACTTTTTGGTTTGTTTAACTTTCACTGATAACTTTTCTGTTGAAAAACGTTCCTAAATTTAGTCTGCGTTACTTCATGTCATCATGTAAAGCATCTAGAACTCTTCTAAAGCATCAGAAGAGCGCAACCCATCAATTAATTTTATTTTAATAAGATCATCTTCTGCACTTTGGGTGTCTTTTCCTAATTTTTCGAAGTTACAAAAACGTAATGCTTCGCTTAACCTTTGTGCTTATGATATGTTTTCATTGCATTGTTATTTTAACGTTAAAAATAGAACTCTTTCAGCAATGATTAGTCGTTTTTGAGGCATTAAATGAAACATAATAACATTTTTAATGCTAATAAACATCATCTTTTCAAGTTCTTCTGGGTACACCATAAGAAAAGCCTTTTTTACTGCATCAATACCTGGTTTCGACAGAAATGAAACATTTATATCGCGAACACTGTTTGCCTCGTCTGTTAGCTTCTTTAATCTTGCAATAGCTGAAAAGCATCTAATCTAGACTTCTGGATTGCCTGGATCATCTAGAAACCAATCAGATCTTACTCGTAGCGTCATTAATGTATCGTTAAGCAAATACTCAGATTCTCTAATACAAAATAGCTCCCCTTGGTCCACTCTGCGTTACTTGTACGGTATAAAAATTACTATGTTTATGTTATAATTGCGGAAAGAAAAACCAACGTAAGGAAGAACGTTATTTTTTGATTTAGCCAGCAGATAACCTCTCATTTTAAGTTAAAACTTTTTTTATTGAACTTTTTTAGAGGTTTTATTTGGGTTCTTATCAAAATTTTGCTTTTTTAAATAGTATTCTGCTTATTCTTTTTGCATATTTTGTTACTATATTTATGTAATGAACATGCAAAGAAGTATCAACGCAAGGAAAAACGGATAGAAGTAACAATCCAAGCAAGAAGGGTGAGGAGGAGAACTTTTGTTTTATAGTCTCAAAGGAGAGTAAAAGATTTTAAGAGAGCTATAGAGGTTATTGAAATAGGACAAAACTATAATACAACTACATAAACAAATTGAAAAAGGGGATGCTAATATATATCATCCGCAAATATAGCATGATTTACTGATAAGGCTTTACAAAGTACCAGGTGAGTCAAATTTTGAAAGGTATATGATGTGCTAGAATATTCTATTTATTTGTTTGTACTATTAAAAACAATATAGCAATGGTATGCGAATATAAAGAGAGAGAGAAGCTTAAAAAGGGAAGATATATAAATACATCAAATGTATTTAGCATTCACATAACATATGTATAGATATTTTAAAAAATTACTTGATACAAATTTGAAACATTTTATACCTTTATAGCAGCGATTTTTATCATAACCCAATTCCCATCCAGCAAAACAAGAGCATTCTGCTTTGCCCCATACTTCAGTGCAATGATGAGAACAACCTTTGTAATAACAGGGATCTTTAAAGGAAAAATACAAAACCATTACCTAATATATGTAACAACATATTAATAACACAAGACAACAAAAAAAAAAAAAATTTACTGGTGTCCAAAATATTTTAATGAATTTGGGGTATTTTTGGGGTGCTGATTCTGAATATGCTATCAGTTTTGCTAAATTGGCTCAAGTTTTTGATATTTTTGGTATCTTATTTATAGCACTTGTTGGTAAATGCGACGCATCATCTCATTAATTTCTTGGGATTAGTACTTGAACTGAGCAGTTCTCAATATAGTTTTTTGTTAACTAGTGTTCTAAAAGTTTGTTCATAGATTGATTTTTGCACTAACTTTATGTTGTTGTCTGGTTTCCAGTGAAAAGCATGAACTCATCAAGAGGAAGATGTCTTAACAATCCAGACTCGTTCTGTTACATTTGTGGTGGATATACACTGCAAAAACATAGAAGAAACATAACAGACTTCATAAAAAAAGTGTATTTGGCCTATTTTGGGGTTATGCTTGGGGACCAAGACAAGTCTTGGGCACCACACATAGTGTGCAAAGCATGTATCGAATTATTACGAAAATGGAGCAAAAGGACAAAGAAAAAGCTCCAAATTTGGTGTTCCAATGGTGTGGAGAGAGCAAAAAAATCATCATGATGACTGTTATTTCTGTGCAGTGCAAGTGCAAGGATTCAATAAGCATAAGAAACAAAAATGGGAGTATCCTAACATAGAAGCTGCAAGAAGGCCTGTCCCTCATTGTGAAGATGTGCCTGTACCTGTGTTTACCATGTTACCTGACCTTCCCCCACCTGGTGATGATGAAATGCAGGGTATGGAGCTAAGCATTAGTTCTGGAAGTGAACCAGAATATAAATGAAGTTTCAGAACACCTACGCAATTTACCCAAGGAGAGCTTAACGATCTAATAAGAGACCTCAACCTCTCAAAAAGTGCATCTGAACTTTTAGCTTCAAGGCTAAGTGAAAAAAATTGTCTGACGCCTGGAACTAAAATTACATCTTACAAAACCAGAGAAGAGGCACTTCTTCAATTTTTCTGTGAAGATGACCTACTTGTATATTGTAAGGATATTCCTGGCCTGATGCTGCAAATGGGTTTACAAGTATATCAACCTGAAGACTGGAGGCTTTTCATAGATAGTTCTAAAAGGAGTTTGAAATGTGTTTTGTTGAACAATGGCAATCAGTGTGCATCTCTTCCAGTAGCTCACTCAACTAAACTTGCAGAACAATACAAAAATGTCAAAATGGTCTCGGAGAAACTGTGCTACCATGAACATTCGTGGCTGATATGTGTTGATTTAAAAATGGTCAACTTTTTACTTGGGCAGCAAAGTGGATACACAAAGTATCCTTGCTTCATCTGCATGTGGGATAGTAGAGCAAAACATCAGCACTGGGAGAAACTGAATTGGCCTCCAAGGGACACCTTGACAGTAAGAGCATCAAACATAGTGAACGAACCTTTGGTGGACAGGGAAAAAATCATTCTACTTCCACTTCACATAAAGTTAGGATTAATGAAGCAGTTCGTAAAGGCATTAGACAAAGATGGTAATTGCTTCATGTACATCTGCAGATCTTTCCCTGGTCTTAGTAGCGAAAAATTGAAGGCAGGAATCTTTGATGGTCCTCAAATTCGGAAACTCATTAACGATTCAAATTTTCCTAAGGAAATGAATGACATTGAAGCTGCTGCATGGTGTAGTTTTGTGTTGGTAGTGAAGAACTTCTTGGGAAATAAAAAGGCAGACAATTATGAAGAACTGGTAAAAAACATGCTATTGAGATTTAGAAATCTGGGTGTACACATGAGCATTAAATTGCATTATCTTCACAGTCACTTGGACAGATTTCCAGAAAACCTTGGAGATTTTAGCGAAGAACAAGGGGAGAGATTTCATCAGGATATTATGTTGATGGAGGAAAGGTATCAAGGCAGATGGGACAGACATATGATGGCTAATTACTGCTGGAATCTACAGCGTGACTGCCCAAATAGCTCACATAGAAGAAAATCATATAAAAAGCGCTCTTCCAGCGATTAAATGTCTCCTATCTTTCATGTCTTGTTCATTTTTGAAGATTACTTTCTAAAACTAGTTAAAATAAACTAAAATCAACATTTAATTTGTTAAATTTATTGTCTTCATGACAATATCAATAAAGTTATTGCGCGTGTAGCAAATTACGTCTTTTTTTTTACACATTTCACAAAAAATCTCAAAAACTTGAGCCAATCCGGCAAAACTGATGACATATTTAGAATCAGCACCCCAAAGTTACCCTAAATTCGTTGAAATATCTTTGGCCCCAAAAATGCTGTTGACCTGTGTAATAAATTAACTAATAAATTAAAAATTATAAAAACTATATCACACTATGAATCTTTAGTTTGCAGTTGCACAGTGGGCCAGAATCCCATATTTTTGGAAAAAAGTCATAACTTTTTTTCCTTTCATCCATAGGCCTCAAAATTTCGTATATAAAGTAATTGGATGATTATAATTTGAATGAGCATGATGATTTTTTTGTGGTTGCCATGGCAACCCCAGTTGCATAGCAACAGATATTTATGCTTACTTCTAAAGGGTTATTTTTAAAGCCATTTGTTTCTAAACTTGGTATGCAAATTAATTTGATGATTATAATATGATTGAGCATAACTATTTGCTTTAATTCATAGTCACACTTTCATATAGGTACACACATTTCCAAAACTATAAAGGTACATAAGACACATTTATAAGCTAATATCATCTGTAGATGATCTCAATAAGTCAATAACTCCAGCTGGTAAGTTTTTCGTTTTGGTGTGACTTTCTGCTGTCTTTCTCAGAGATGCAATAAATGGATCAGATGTACACAATAGTCGATTTAACAAATCTTGGTTAGTTTTCACACGAGATGTTTTTCTTGTAAAATGTTCACGATAGTTTTGAAAGTCTTTATTGCGTGCTTCTTGAGCTTCTTCAGAATACATACCAATGGGTAATGTTAAAGTTTTAATAATTTCAGAACCATGGATTAAAATTTTGTGGAGAGATTGGGGCATATAGTACCAAGGATAATGATGAACATAAAGTCGAGCTGTTTTTAAACAGAAAGCCTCAAATTTATCAGTGTCGATGTCTAAACCACATGAAATTGTTGTCAATATAATATGCAAATTTAGAATCAGTTCAACATCAATATTTAAAATTTCTGCGAACTTTTCCGCATTTTGAAATGCTCTTCGAGCCGTATTTCCATCATTTGATGTTCCACTACCACCAGATTTTGGAACATCAACTATCAAGCCCATTTCATCTTTAAATCTATTTTGAATTTGTTGTTTCAGAGCCTTTACTTTGAATTTATCTTCTACTGTTTTTGCCTGCCACTTTTTCAAAGTCATTTTATATCCAATATGTAATAAACATTCAAAAAAACGTATCCAAGCATGTAAGGATGATAAACCAAATGAATAACTGCCTGTTATACCCTTTTTCAAAGCCATTTTTTCAATATCATTCATTCCTTTGGGACTTGCCCCACATATAGTACAGCATTGACTAGAATTTGTAACATCTGAAAGAGCAGTATGAACTTTTCCATCAATCATAGTAATTTGTATTATATGATGTATTTTGATTTTTTTATTATTTATATCAACTTCAGTATCTTGCAAATTTGAAATCTCAAGCTTAATGAGATCCTCTTCTGATTTAGAAACTGCTGTCGTTTCTTTTTCAAATTTAAAACGCAGAGGTCTACAGTACATTGTTGATGATGGTCGTGGATTTCGCCAAGCTGGGTACCGTTTTCCATTTTTAAAGCCACACAAGTCCAATGGTACTAGGCATGTAATAAAAAGTGCCTGCTCATTGTTTAAATTTCTTGTTACCGTTCCTTGCGATATTTGTTTATATATGGACTATCCTGTGGCACCATCAAAGCCTATTTTGTATCTCAGAGAAAGTCTATCTGGAGTGCCTTCAGTGCAAAGGACATCATACTGTGCCTTGCATATTCTTTTTGCTGTATGATCCACCAAAGCTTGCAGTTTTATTTCAGCTGAAAAGTCTGAGACAGTTATATCTGCAGGATAGCATAACAGCTTTGCATCACGGACATCATTATATGGAGGATATATATCAACTCCCTTTTCAACTGCTTGATTTCGAATAATTTGGTAGGAAGCTTTTGTCAATCTAGCATCTAAAAGAAGACAAAGAGCTTCATCTTTAGACATTCTACCATCTTTTTTTGAGGTTTTTTCAATTGGATTTTCTTTTCTACGTTTAATTTCTGAAGCAAATTGTAAAGCAGAAGCAGAATACATTTCAGTTAAGTGACTAATTTTATGTTTTTTGGTTTTAGTAGAGTAGTCATCAAAGTTTGCCTTAACTGGTCTTCCAATAGGTATTGGTGTTACATTTAAATCTTCAGGAACATGGCTTTGAAGCCATTTTTTATTCTTTTCTTCAAATCGAGCCATGCTGCTATATGACTTGCGCCACTTATCTCGTAGATGCGTTATTATTGTTCCTAATTGCTGCTTGTTGCAATGCAAATTCATAGCATCAATAAGTTTGTCCACAATACCAGAATCAGATATTTGTAAATTATTAGGCTTATGCATGATGAATGCATAGATATCAAAGTATTTCATTTTCAGCCTACAAATACAAAAAATATATTCTTGATTAGACATTTGGACAACCAGACATGAAACAAGCTCCAAATATTTATATGTTCATTTTAATGTGATAAAAAAGATGTTTTGCTAAAAAATCGCGATGATTGGAGCTGGGAACACAAAAAATGCCAGAATGTTGGCCCCCCCTGCCCCAAAAATGAAGCTTGTAAAAATCATGTATAGAGACGCAGCTGACATCCGCCGACAATAGGTAAAATATATATCGATAATGTACATATTGGGCAAGATATTTCAAGTCTCAAATTTCTGGAGCACCCTGGAGCGCAAAAGTATTTTGTTATTTAAATGAAATTTTCACTAAAAAAAGTACTTTAAATACGCCATCATTAGAAACCAGTTTATTTGATATAGCTTACTTGCAAAATAACTTTGGAATAGCTCATTTCATAGATAATACTTAGTTTTATTTAATTGTGCAATAAAAAATGAAGTTTTAAAAATTAAAACAATTTTATGCTTATTAGTAACACGAAAAATATTATTAAATAAAAAAAAAAAAAAAAAAAAATTTAAAAAAAAAAAAACCTTTTTTATTATCAGCTTGAAATGCAAACGGCATAAGAGCTGTACAGAAATATATACATTTTATAAAAGCCAGATGTTTAAGCTTTAAAATGGTATATAACAATGTCATTTTTGAGAATATTTTTTTTATACTTTTTTCCACCACCTGGCCCACTGTGAGTTGTGAGACCATTTTTCTTTTTTTCGTTGAAAATTAAAGATTTCTTTTAAGTCAGGAAATAGATTTTCTGTCATGAGAAGAGCGTTTATTATATCAATTTAACTAGTTAAAAATTAAGACTTAAATCCTTTTATTTATTCATTAATACTTATTCAATATTTCCTTAAAAACTTAGCTTTTATTCAATATGTATAGGGAAATTAAAAACTCTTTCACCTTTTTAGGTCAAGCACACCTTTTTTTCAGAAAGAAAAATACGTTTTTGATTCCGTATAGAAAACTTGATTTAGAAAACATTTATAAGTACAAAAGACACAACATCTAGTGCATACATAAATATTGAAATTTGGGAATTCATCGCCTTTGTTGGTGCACTAAAAACCTTTATGTAGTATTTTCGCAGGCAGCACAACGTTACAATTTTAAAATCTTTCTTTTTATTCAATTAAAATCTGCTCTACAAAAATTTTGCATTCAATTTATACTTCAAGAATCACCTCAAATATGCTCATAAAAAAACCGCTTATGCTATATTTACATTTTCTCATTAAAACTACGTCAGTCAAATCCGCCGTACATAATTTCTCCCACGCTATTTAATTACACTTCAACTTTGCGTTAAGCAATTAACCAATAGTAACCAACTTTTGTCTCATTAATAACTATAAGATAGCTAGATATTTTCATTCATTCAACAGTAGAATGGGCAGCCATAGGGTTTGGAACATACTCAGGTGATTTATGGCCAGTCCAAATTCTTATGGTAGTTCGTCCTACCTTCTACAACTCCTTTTTAAAAAAAACTGTTTTTGAAAAATTGTTGTCCAAGCTGAATAATAATTAGCAAAAGTTGGGCTAAGTTGAAAAAAATATTATTGACAAAATTATGGTGGATGACGCATATTTTCCTTAAACTTAAAGATGAATGTTTCAAAAAATAAGGGTTTAAATTGTTAAGCACAACTTTTCTAGTTATCTACAAGCTAAAAGACATCGATATTGAATTATATTGTTTTTTCATACTTTGATTCAGAAGGTAGGGTAGAAAATCCGACATTTAATAATTTCTTTCAACGACGTAAAATGAAGTGTCGAGAACTCGGTAATACTTAGCGATTTTGTTTTGAAAGGCTTTTTGATGACCGCATAAACAGAATGGTTTCTGTCGGTGGAAGTTATTCGTAATAAACAAAACAGAGCGTGCGGTCACCATATATACATATAAATATACATATTTATATGTATATATACTATATATATACCAATTAATACCAATTAAATACCAATAAGTACCAATAAATACCAATAAGTACCAATAAGTACCAATAAGTACCAATAAGTACCAATAAGTACCAATAAGTACCAATAAATACCAACAAGTACCAATAAATACCAATTAAAAATGATAAATTGTATTAACACTATATATTATATAGTGTTAATACAATTTATTATTTTTAATTGGTATTTAGAATTAAATAAGTTTGGTTAATAAGTTTGCTCATTTGTTTTTATAATTTTTTAAAAGGTACTTATTTTTATGTCTGCATTTAGAAATAAGTTCATTTTTTTTTATTTAGTAAATTTTCTTGATCTAAATAAGTAATAATTTCAAACTTTTTTGTTAACAAAATATACATTTTTGAGATATGTTATTATAGGTAGGCGCAGTTTTTAGGATACCCCAGTTTAATTTAAAGTTAATATTTTTCTTTTAGTTGCCAAATATATTTTGACAGCATAGTCTCTTTTGAGTACTTTTCATGATTTTTTTTATTTTTTAATGTAGTTGATGGAACTTCCTGGTCAAAGAAATCAATTACTATTTTACAATGCTTACTATATAACTAAAAAAAAATTATTTACAAGTATATTTTATAATTATATAGAAATGTGATTTATTTTACTATAGGAGGATGGATCCTGCTTAAATACAACACATTGAAATTTGACTGATAGCATGTTTAATTTGTATAGTAAAGATAAATAAAACTGGAGAAAATAAAGAAAAAGAAAATGTTTATTTAACAAGAATGAAAATATTGCGAGAAAGAAAAAGATCTAGATTTAAAATAAATAAATTAATAAAATCAACAGTAGTGTTAAGTAGACTGTTGACACAACGAATTTAACCGATTTGTTTGGAAGAAATAGAAATCGATTTATTAAATTCTTTTGTAGTAAAATTATTATTATTCGAAATATATTATAAATCAATGACAACAAATGCATGGTCATTAGTTGAATTAACAAGTAATTTACATAAATTTATTAAAAGCAGCTAAATAAGTTTAAAGATTATGGCAATTGTCGAATGTTTATATACATCAAAATGAATTGGAAAAACCTTTGAGATTGGTTTTAAAAAGATCTTTTGTGATATTATTGGAGTAATAGTTTATATTCTAGTAATAAAGTTTTGTTAAATAGGATATGGGTACTTAATAGGTATTGATTATCATTATTTAATTTATAATTTTTTATTCATTTTATTTTAACAATAATCATCCAGTCAATTGATTTGTGAATTTTTTGTTTGTTTAAATATTATCTAGACTATCTGGATATTGTTTAGATATTTTATATATATATATATACACACATATATACATATATATACTTGCTGCCAGTTTCTCTTTTTTCAGAATCGTCAAGAATTTTTTCTATTTTCTTGTTCTTTAAGAACATTGAGCACTTTCTATTTTCTATGTTCTGTTTTGAACATTGAGCACTAATTTAGTAAAATACACTAACACAATTTACATCCAATTTAAAAAATCTATTGCAAATAATAAGTATTCAAGATTTGAATAATAAATAATGTGGTTTGTTATAAATCATTATATTATATACTAATTCATAACATTTTATGAACTCATGATATATACTTAAAAAATTAGAAAACTTTCTTGTCGGACTTTTTTAGTTACCGCTTTATAAGCTTTTAGAAAAATCCCGCGGGATCTGAACGGCACAATTTTACGTCACCCTCAGATAAACGAAACAAACCCGAAATTTACGGAGACTGGCCTTAAACTACATGAGTAGAGTGCAGGATGGGCAACTGCCCACCCAACATTTCTGCACCGGGGGCAGAGGATATCTTCTGCCCCCCCCCCCCCCCCCTCCAAAATGTCACTATCGGCGATTCAAAACAGCGATAATTTTATGCATTCGGAAGAAAAAAAACTTTTACATTCAAAAGAATGCAAAAGTTTTTTTTTTGAAAGACCTTTTGCATTCGATAAGAAAGTATTTTAGCTTATCGATATTTGTATTTAAGTTCCTGATGTTGATGTGTATTACCGTGAACTTTTATGTGTTAGTTTGGAGTTCAGCTTTAAAAGTTTTTATAACAAAGTATGTAGGGTCAAATACTTTGTACTTGACTCTACATATTTTGTACCCTCTGTGAAAGAGTGGTTAAACAAATGTGATGTACCCTCTGTGAAAGAGTGGTTAAACAAACGCGACACATGGATGTCAGACACAATACAAAATGAAATTATTCAAATGTTTGCACATTCAGTTCAACGAAGCATTGTCCCTAATATATCGCAGTGCTCATATCTTGGCCTTACAGCTGATGGAACTACAGATGTGGCGGATCATGAGCAATTTTCTGCTAGCATACGGTATGTAGGCCCTAATTTAAAAGTACAGGAATGCTTTATGGGTTTCTACAATTGCCAGAACAGCACTGCTGAAACATTGTTTTATCCCATACCCAGCCAACATTGACTGACGGGTACCGCATGGTTTTTAACTGGGCTTACGGGAACGGGATTTAGAAGGGTTTGTGTTCTGGTTTCCAGACGGGTCCCGTACGGTTGAAAAATTTAGCAAAAATAGTGATATGGGCCGCATGTGGTGATTATAAGGGCTAAGAAAACTGGGACTTTTACGGGTTTTCCATTAGGGACCCATCTGGTGAAAATAATATGCGGAAAAATCTATGCAATCAGATCATTATCGCCATTTACAACTTAACTTGTGCAAAAAAAAGTTTTTAAAATATAACGTATAAATTAAAGTTATAATGGCTTTCTTGTTTTATGTTTTTTATGAAACTCTATATAAAAAGTTATAACTATTTTTATTTCTTATATATAAATTTTTCTCTTTTTCTTTCTTTAGTAAAAAGTTGAAAATTTTACAAAGTTTTACATGCAATTTGAACAATAAAAACTTTAAAGAATTCATTAATATTTACGTTTATGAAAAGTAACGCCACAATGCATATAATATTATAAAGTTGACGTGAGGGTTTTCATTATTGTCTTACTTCCTTGTGGCATACATTTTTAGAATCATGAATGGTTTTTGAAGACCATTGAACGTTTTTCTGTAAAACCAAAAGTTCAATTTAGTAATATTTTATTCCTATGTAAAGGAGATTGCGGAGTATGGATTTTTTCTATTTTCGTTTACATTTTGTAGCAGAGTTACTTACTGTGTAATTTCTGTACTGTGTTACTGAGTAAGATGTTGTATGCAATTGTTGCATTCGATGAAGAAAACAATACAGATTACGTACCACTAATTTGGTTAGGGAATGCTGTGAGTGAAAATGTGTTATCAATAATTTCCTCTAGAAAATCTACAGATTTTTATTGGCCTCGCTGGACAAATATGAAAAAAATAGACTTAGCTAAATCAATATGTCAAGAACCTGAGGTTGGATGGCTTAGGTTTTCAGGAAGAATTTTGTCAACTGCAGGTAGTTTATATAATATTCTCAAATATAGTAAAGTAATAATTTTGATAATTTTTTATAAATTTATTTAAGCATTTTAATCATAATTATTGAAATTTGAAAATGAAATTTTGATACATCAAAAATTATCATAAGTACTTTTTAAAATTTAGACATAGAATCTGAAGCAAAAGAAAAATGCAGAAATGTAGAAGATACCTAAAATGTTGATGAAGTATATCAAAACCAAAAAAATAGGTATATAAAGTTACATAATTTTAATTTAACATACAAAATGTGTTTATGTTAGTATTACTCCGCTTATGTTTATGTTACTGGCTTAAAACTTGTACATTTATGAATTATTAAAATTTCAAAAAAAATAATAAAACTTTTTATAATTAGCCAATCCTTTAGAGATAATCAAGAAAAGCCTTTTGAGAAAAGTGAGTGAGATATTGTTTTAATATTTGTTTTAATAATTGTTATCTATTATAATGTTAGGTTCCAATTAAATATTTGTCATTTATAGATTGCATAAAAATTTTTATGTATATTATAGCTTGCATTGTCAAGGTTTTTCTGTAGGAGAATATGAAATATGAAAGGGAATAGATGGATATCTAGACTTAGAAAATGTCAGAACTAAGCGAACTCTACGTATGTATAGAGTGTTCAAGGGGAATCGAAAATCTGTCCAATTTAGTAAAAGTCTGACTTATCCAGGGTTCAACTTAACAGGGTATATATATATATATATATATATATATATATATATATATATATATATATATATATATATATATATATATATATATAATTTAGAGCCTTTAACATTACTTGCAGGTCCTTGTGCTAAAAGGGAATGTGGTGTGCATTGATATGAAACCAATTTACTTCATTAACCCCCTTGAATGCTTTAAATTATTGTATCATATCCCCTAACTGCCTTCTTTGTTCTAGAGTTTGTAGGTTGAGATAAGTCAGACAGGCTTTTATATATATAAATAAATAATAAATACATGAAATTACCCACAGCTACTGTGTTTTGCCAGAAGTTGGCAAAACACTTGCTCAGCTGCGCAACAAATTAAACAAAGCAAGAAATTTTAACAATCAAGAGTTTTCTGGTGGAATAGTTCTCCATTCATAGAGTATTGAATTAAATTGCATAACGACGTCAGTGCTTCCTGTTTAATAGATTTTTGCATTATTAAAATGACCTTGAAATATATTATTTATCTAGTTTTTAGCCAATGCAAGTTGTTATATTCTTTGTTATTTACTTGAGCTTCTTTTCTAGTTTTAAATACCAGTCTTGGTGCACAATTCTGAACAGACTGCAGTTTTTTTAATAGTGTCTTATCAATTCCAAAGTAGAGGGAGTTACAATAATATAGTTGTGAAAATAATAATGAACATACTAAGGCGCACAGATTTTTATTGGATAAGAATTGTTTTATTTTGGGTATTTTTCTCATTATATTGTAACAGTTTTTAACAATCTTATTCATTTGTGTTTTTAAAGATAATTGATTGTCCAGTATCACATCTAGACTTTTTGCAGAATCAACAAATCAAATGCATTCCTTGTTAACAAAAGTACCCTTAATAATAATATCTTTTTGAATGTTAGGTGGTGCCATAATTAATATTTTTGTTTTTGATTGGTTTATGAATGATTCCCACATCCATTTAGAAATGTATTCAAGACATTTTGGTATATCCACAACTTGATATTAAAAAGATTTGGACCCAGGACTGTACCTTGGGGTGCTCCATATTTTACATTTTGGTTAGATGAACATGAATTACCAATTTTAACTTTATGGGGACGGTTAACTAAAAAAGTTCAAATATATCATTGGTTAGTTTAAGTAAAAGTGTTTCAGTCGAATGATGTTGTTTGCAGATAAGTGTTTTTACTAATTTATATATATATATATATATATATATATATATATATATATATATATATATATATATATATATAAATATATGTTTATTTATTTATTTAAAAATATATACAATATCAATATAAAATTATAGTTTATTTATCAGTAACTAAAGGAATGTTATACATTTACTATCACAACAATTTTTTATCTGAAGAATATTGAGTAGAGAGTTTTATAATATATTAAATGAATAAAACCAGGTGTGTTACCTATAAAATTTCAAACTAACAGTTAAATTTTATTTTTTCATAGCTTATATTGAAACAAGAAAAAGCTTCGAAACGAGAATAAAACGATGGAAAAGCTTCCAATTCGCGAAACAACCGTGAAATCAGATGATACGCGATTAAAGAATGGTTTAAAATTCTCTCAATTTTGACATTGTAATTTTAATTGTTATTTTGTTTGAAACAAACAGTAAAATCATATACAGTTTTATCTGTAAATTGTAAACGTAGTTTTGCAAGATTTGCAATTGGCAAACTTTGTGGGAACTATAAGGGTTACCCAGCGGGTATACCCATATGGGCCCCAGAGGAAAACCGCGGTCAAGATCCGGCGGGTTCCCGATGGGTTTCCCATATGGGTCCCAGTTGCAAACCCAAATGGGCCTCTTATGGTTTTAAAGTACGGGATTTGACTGGGCCCCACATGGAAACCGCGGCCGAGATCCGGCGGGATACCGTTGGTCTTTCCATACGGGACCTAGTTGCGGATCCGTATGGGCCCCGTACGGTACCCGTCTGTCAATGTTGGCTAGGTAGCCAAACAAGTTTCTAAGGCACAAACCTTCTATGGAGTCCTATTATGCGATGCTTTGTTTTCCAAATTTGAATTGGTAGCCAAAGCTTTGCAGAGCCCATCACTGAGTGCATCAGCCGCTGAAAAATGTGTTCAACTCCTTCTGGCTCAACTTCAAGACTTACGTATGATGAATTTGCTTCAGAATTACACAGGAAGGCCATCGAGAAAGCTACCAAACTGAATCTCGAGCTGCCTAAGGCACAGTGTAGTTCCACAGTTAATGCTCCTGCTCGTTTCTCGCATGGAGCTCAGAGCCGTAATGTAGAACAATTAACTACAGATGTTATCTGGAAGAAAAGTCTCTTCGAAGCCATTGATCACTCAGTTGCAGAACTGCAGCGCCGTTTTAACCAAGAAGTATTGCATAAAATTGCAAGCACAGAAGCTAATTTGATAGGTTCATGCACATCCACAAGTAATGCAGCCACACTAGCCAACATGCCACTGCAAAGTTTGCCAAATAATGTCGATGTTCCTATGGTGCTGTTACAGCTGTAACTGCTTCCACAGTTGTTTAAGGACAAGTCACTGCCTAAAGATTTACACCAGCTAGCAGCAACTTTAAAAGACCTTGAAACAAGTACCCGCAGGTTATTTGACATGGTGGAACAGGTAGTTTTGTTGTGTTTATTTGTTCCAATATCCGAAGCTGGTCCTGAAAGGTCCTTTAGTGCATTGAGACGGCTTAATACTTGGCTACGGTCAACAATGTCACAGAGTCGCCTCACTCACCTCGCTTTAATGCATATTAACAAAGATTACCTAGACAAAGTTGACATTACAGCACTCATGGAGGAGTTTGTGGCTAAAACCGGTGAACGTTCATCCGTATTTGGGCATTTTTTACAGTAACTGTAATTGTTTTTGGTAGATTTTGTTTTGTACCAAATATTTAAATATAATAATTTAAAAAGGATTGCAAATCTGCATTTAGCAGGGTTAATTATGCCTAAAAAAATTTCAGTGGGATAACGCCTCCCAAACATCCCATTCAGGGAGGGGTACCCCTCCCCAAGCCCCACCCATTTCTACCAGTCTTTAAACACTTCCAGCGCCTATGTAGGCAACTGTCATAAAGTATCGCGTTATGTTAAGGAAGTCAGATTCTAAGCATCCAATAGATATGAACATGTCTTTTAGCAACAATGCCAGCTTAAAAAGTAAACCCATGGTTTCATATAATTTGCACTCATTAAAGTTACCCAGAATAAAAATGAAATCACCACCAACGGGCATAAATTTTGTAAATTGCCTAACTAAATTTCTTCTGTAACTTACATAAATTTTTTTATTTTTTATCAGATCTAGGATATTTATAGCTGATTATCCTCTCCATTAGACCTTTACAAGTTCTACAGTAGATCTTATGTTAATCCATATGCCTGAAAAGAATATTTGTAATGTAAACTCTTTGACCATAAATTGTTTACTCTATATCTTTTCAAGTATTATTTTTCATGCGGAAAATTTTACAGCTCTAAAATAAGTCTACAAAAAATCTCTGTTTTTTTAAATTTTCAAAGAGAAAGTCTTCAGTGACTTAAGACACAAATGTCTTTTGATTAAGCACAAACAATACTCATGAACTTTAACCAAAAAAAAATTTGCATGAAACATAGTATTATTACTTTGTTGCCGACATATATTGTAAGTAAAACTGAAATAGTACTCAATACCTTCATAACATTGCTTGCCATCTGATTGCAATTTCATTCCAATTGAGCATGAACAGATCGCATAGCCTGACTCAATATCACACGTATGAGAGCAAGCTTTAAAATAACAATGATCTTTGAAGGAAAAACAAAAGCATTATTTTAAACAATGTCAATTATGTATGTATGTATGTATGTATGTATGTATGTATGTATGTATGTATGTATGTATGTATGCATGTATGTATGTATGTATGTATGTATGTATGTATGTATGTATGTATGTATGTATGTATGTATGTATGTATGTATGTATGTATGTATGTATGTATGTATGTATGTATGTATGTATGTATGTATGTATGTATGTATGTATGTATGTATGTATGTATGTATGTATGTATGTATGTATGTATGTATGTATGTATGTATGTATGTATGTATGTATGTATGTATGTATGTATGTATGTATGTATGTATGTATGTATGTATGCATGCATGTATGTATGCATGTATGTATGTATGTATGTACAGGTCACTAAGGGTCACTAAGAGTGATTTAGGTTTCAACATTTTTCAAATAAAAGCAGGCAGTGCTCTGCAGCTTATTATGGGCTCTGCAATCTGCATTGTTCCTGTTGCGGTGTTTTGTTTACTTGTCATTGCATTTTTTGAATCAAATAAATTTGGAATACTACTATGGAGTAGGGAATGTCCGGGTCCGGTATCGGTCATCGATAAAAGCTATAGATAATTTTACCGGACCCCGATAACCCGAACGGGTATTATCCGATAACGCCGATAAAATCGAGTAATCGAAACTTTTTATACCCGACCCGACTCAATGTTTCGGGTAATTTAGATAATCGGTATCCGAAAATTATTGATCCTGCCGGTTTCCGAACCCGATTACCCGAACGGTTCTGTCGGGTATTTTGTGAAAAAGGTACATTTTGTTTAAAAATAATTGATTTCTCTAAAAAAGTAACCAAAGTGGAATATAACCGTAATAATCGCAATAATTACATTTTCACTTGGCTTTTTACAGTTAAACAAAATTTAATGTATTTCTTTATGCTTTTCACGCCATCTTTTTGGCAAAATTACTTTATCTCACCCTTTATTTGAAATGCTCGACTCTGATTGGTTGTTAAAAAAATTCAAGGTAAGCCAAAACCAGTAAAAGCGATTGTAATGCATCCTTGTGTGTCAAAATTGTTTACTTTTTCGTTTCTTGATATGATGTTAGAAAGGTTGTAATTTTAAAATTTTGAATTTAAAATGGAATGTGCGTAAAAGAGAAAAATATTTCAAAAATGTTTGCTAGCCAGTCAAGTGCTCTGTCATCAAAAAGTCTAGGCGATGTTGATACTAAAAGCGAAGCTGGAAGTGAATGTAAAAAAGAAAAAACCCAACACTAACTTTAGATCCAGATGACCTGCCTCCCCATGAAAACGAAGCCGAAAATAAGGTAATAAATTGCCAATTAGTTCAATTTCTTTATCTAGTACCTGTAAATTTTACACAGGTTGCTACTTGCCTTCAAGCGTTGTTTAAAGTTGCAAAGAATTCCAGACAAGTTGTTTACCTAGTAGCCAACTACTTGGACCCTTGTTACAAATGTGAGTGAAAAATCATTTAAAAATATTATTAGTCAAAAGTTGCAATGTTACTGACTGTAGTCTACTCTTGTGCAAGTTCCTAATCCACCATTAGACGTGGCCAAATGTCAAAAGTTACATCTAAAGTTGCTAATATAAATAAGTGCTACTAATGATCTTAAGTAATGCTGTTGCGAATTATTAAAAGAAATGAGAGGGAATAGTTGCGAATAATTCGAAAAATGCAAATAGATGTAAATATTTGGATACAAACTCAGTAAAAATTGGTTAAAGTATGAAAAAGTCTGACTATCTGCCCTTAAAGTCAGTCTTTTTGCCCATGAAAGTCTAACTTTTTAAATTCTGTTTTATATTTTTCAGACCAATATATCAAGTTCTTGAAAGCCAGGCTCAAAGAAACAAAATTCAGTCTCCAGAATGTGGCCAAGGATCCTGAAGAAGCTGACAAACAGTTCTTGTCAAGTTTGTTCAGCAAAAGTGGGGGAAGAAGACTCCGAGATTGAACCATTCCTCGTCAATGACAGCCTTCGGCACTCACAATTTGGAAGCTTTTCTTTGAGCTTTATCCAGCCAAAGAAGCAGAAGAAGCGCGACTGGATTGAAAGGAGAACTTTTGCCTATGAAAATGATTTTGAGGCAGTTTCTTCATGGATGGGAAAGCCAAAGCAGTTCTGGGTGACAAAATGGAACATCTATCCAATTTCAAGGCTGCCTTTGCTATCCTGAGCATTCCTGCAAGTTCAGCATCCTCAGAGCGCTTGCTCAGCGCTGCCAGCCTGACAATCACGAAGGGAAGAAACCGTATTGATCCTCTGAAAGCTGAAAAACTGCTCTTTATAAAGAGCAGCTCTTAGTTTGAGAGAAAAACGTTGCTCAAATTCTGTTCAGAAACCAAAGCTCTTCATCAATTCAAATGAGGACCCGAATGATGACATCGATGAAGCCACTGTTGACCCAATTAACATTGTGGACATGTATGACATTGAAGAAGACGAAGAATTTTTCAAAAATGATTTTTTAGAACTTAGTTCAGAATTCTTCCTATTTATTTCTTGCTAAGAAACTCATGAAAACAGTCTCCGAACCAGTAAATCTCCAAACTTTAAATGTTTGTTTGTTATCAGTGTTAGATAAAATTCTAAGGTGAAATCGCTGTACTTGCCAGTGTTTTATTTCGTTGATGACTAAGGGAACTAGTGTGTTTAGAAAGTTAACTTTTGGTACCAAAACTGCATATATTTTCGCATCATTTGACCTTTTTCATTTACTCATATTGTTTAATTTATTGTGGACTGTAATTAAATACTTCATTAATTAACTCCCAGCTTAGTAAGTTTAACTTAGTACATTTTTTTAATTTTTGCATTTTACATTTCACAGACTCTTTTAAAGATGCTAAAATTACCATAAGCAATAACTCGTAGCAAAATTTAGTGACTTCAGCGATTTTTACAATTTTTTAAAATCTTTTACTATGTTTCGAGACCCAAACGGTGACAAAGTCAAAAACCGAACGGGTTCGGGTTTTCGGGTAAAAAAAAAAGTTCAATACCCGAGCAGGTACCCAATAATTTATCGGTTTCGGTTCCTTAGCTGCCAGTACTCGATAACCCGTTCGATAACTATTTCGTTTTATCGGAATATCGGGTATTTAAAGGGTTTATACCCGAACGGGTTCGGGACCCAAAAAAGTTTTGGAAATTACCTGTTCGGCGGCTGAACGATACCCGATGACATTCCGTGCTATGGAGGTCTTTATGAATGAAAATAGGAGTGCATATTTTGTAAGTAAACACTAAACAAAGGCCATATATTGAACTTTTTCACAAATTAATGGAAAGTATTAATGACTTTCTTGTATTTTAGTATTAGTCAGACAAATAAGTGTAAAAGTTAGATTTTATTGAATACTTATATTTATTTGCACAGGGTTCACTGCATAAAAAAAGATTGAAAAATATTATTGCAGTTGAAAGTTGTTCGGCAAGTACAAGATGTTTTGCTAAAGTCTAAATGAGAAGGAAAGTTACAAATGAGCTAACATAACCTCCAACAAATGAGGATGCCGTTTAACTGATCAAGATCTTCTACCTAAAGAAAAAGTCACTACTAAAACAAAAAGCATCACTTGTTACGTCAAAGGTTATTGAAATTTGGCTGCAAGTTACGCAAAGAATTTATTTTAGAATGCAAATCCTGATAAAACCTCATGTTGGCTCTAAAAAGCTTAAAAAGAAAAAAAAAAAAACAACAACTTAAAATTAGGCTAACCAGGAACCATTTCAAACCGATCTCCTTATTCATATTACAATGAGAAATGCATTAAAACCATGTTAGTCAAAGAGTTTTTCTGCATGATTCTCATCATAAAGAAAAATGATGTACTATCATACGTACGCTATAGGTACTGCAAAAATAACTGCACTTTAAAATCATTAACGTTGGTTTTTTTTAAGTGACCTTGGTTGTGGTTAGAGTTTCAAGATACTATAATTTTAATGAGATAATCCTTCTTTTGAAGACTTCAAATGATTGAAAATCATTAACAATTCTGCCGATAGAGCATTTGATTTGGTGTTTTAAGGCATTTCCTCTATAACAATAAACGATGAACAGAAAAACGTTCTACTAAGATTAGAGAATTGTTGAAGAAAAATTTATCAGCCGTATTTTAAGGTTATTTTGATGAAAATGGCTGAAAGCAATAGCAAATGTAATGAGATTGTGATCCAATGACAGATAATTAGGTCAAATGACAAAAATTGACCTCTTAGTGCTCTAGTTTACTGCAATGTGCATTAGTTGTGTAATACACGTCTAAATAAATACTTTCAAAAGCTTAAGTTGGATATGTTTTATTGATAGCAGATGTATTCTTTTTAAACAAATAGGTTTCACTTGCTTCCCTATTATAAAAACAATAATAAAGAATGTCGAATGGGTTTTTTGAATACTTGAAGAAGCTCTTTTTATCAAATTGTAATAATTTAAGGAGATTTGTTTAATCTAGTTTACGTTTGAATCTTATTAGTTGATTTCTTTAGTTGCTATCATATCCATTTGTAGTAAATAAGTCATCTCATTTTAAAAAAGGATTAAGAACTTTCGCTGGAAAAAAAATATAAAAGCCTATTTTAGAATATGCGATTATGGTTTTAACATAGATTTATTTAGAAAAATCCAAGTTTGAAGTGCACTGGATATGGGCTTGAATGTCAGTTAAAATATATAGAGAGTTTTTAGTGTTTTTTTCAGCAGTTGAAAAAGTGCACAAAAAAAAAATGCAACAAAAAATACACCAAATAATGCACCCAAAAATGTAAAATATAAGCGCAAAAGCCAATTTGAAAAAAAGAAAACTTTAGTGTGGATTGAAATATACCCTTGCGAAATCTCAACCACTTATCGTTCCTGCGGGACTGGTAATATGCCAAACTGTGTATAAAATTGATGATTTTTAAGAAAAGGAATCAATATTTTGATGATGATTGCACAATCAAAATACTAATTCCTTTTATTAAAAATCATCACAAATATGATAATTCAGTATTTTGGCCTGACTTAGCTTATTGTCACTTTGTGTAGTTTTTTCTCGCAATCAACAAGTCCCTAAATAGCAATAATTTTCTCTCCTAACTAACTATCCTTTTTTACAAATTTTCTCCTTTATATATACCCCATGCTTTTCCCAAAATATCCTTCCACAAACCGTCATAAATCACCACAAACACATATTTACAATTCTTATTGGTAAAAACTATTAAAGCTATTAAATCCCTAACGTCATCAAATGTTCTAGAACTTTCCGGAATTACACTTTGTTAGAAAAGTGACCAACACTTTAGAATTTTCTATTAAAACATTAGCTATAAAATCCTTTTAAGGATTGCTAACTTTTTAAAAGTTGATATTGTCTCAAATACCAATTCGACGACATTTTGTTCATACCATTCCAGAGATTTCTTAAGTAGTAGATTGTAGCACTATCAGGCCAAAATATTGTGGGCATATGCTTTTTATTGAATGGAAAAGGTGTTTCTCAGAGCATTCTTCTACATACAGATCCAAACTCAGTCTTACGAGTAATGTATGCGACTAAGTAAAGATTTGTGAAAATGTCACTTGTGAAAACAAATGATTTTGAAGAAAACTTTCAAAACTTTCTCTCGACATAAACTTTTTCTCGATTTGTTTACTCGTTTTAACCCATTAGAATGACAACCAATAGTTAATACAACACAATCAAACAATACATTAGCTTCTTTTTACAATAAAATTATAAAAATCTTTGAAGTTGTTTTTGAGTAATTAACGATAAAAGGGTGCTGAAAATGTCATCGTGTTCAACCGATAAGCAAGTGCATATTAGGGGGATATTCAGTAAGTTTGAGATTGAAGAAGAAGAAATGAAGAATGAATGAAGTATGAAGTTTGAATGAAGTATGAAGTTTGCTGCAAAATACATAAAAGAGCTTTCAAGCTATAAATTGTAAATTTATAAATGATTTATATATTATGAACTGTCCCTTCGCCTTTTCTACCATTTAAGTTGTCTACACTTAGAATAGTTTAAAATTTTTTCATACTTCAAATAACTTCAAAACTTATCAGAATTGAAAAATAATTATTATGAACACTAATAATAATAACTGATAATATATAGAGATATTCTTTGCATTCAAAACATAACCTTTCTGACAGAGGCATGAAAAACCGTAAAGTTTGAAAAACTGAGTATTATTCTGTGTACAAGGGAAAATATGATTTAAACGAAGTTTCTTTTTTTAAAGATGCTCTTTTCTAAAACAAACTACATTAATAATAAAAATAAATATTCCTTCACATAGTTTTTCAAATATCACTATTGATAACTAAACAATAGAAAAGTTAGTTTAATATAACCATTGTTGAATCTATGAGGTAACCAAGGAAGTATGTAGCATCAAAATCCTCGTCCATTCCTTCCCCTCCTCCATATTACAACTTATAGGCTTTTGAAAATGTTTAAAATTTAAGTATTTGATTATTTGGTTTTTAGAGAAGTTTAATATTTTTAAACTATTTTTTATCTGCATAAAATTATTTTCATTACACTTACAAGTAAAAAAAGTACACAACTAGTTTTTTACCAAGACCTAGCCACCTTGTCCCAGTGACTAACAACTCGAGTGAAGAACTTTGGAGAAAATTTCTTAGTTCGAATGTTTATTTAAATTTGTAGCAAGTTAATAGTCTGGAAACTGAATAAAATCTTTTAAGACGAAAGTTTTGTGGTGCAAAATGAAATTTCCCTGAAACAGCAATTCGTAAAACTTTCTTAAGTGTTGCTTACCTTTTTCTCACTGTCTATACCGCATTTTGGTATTTTTTTGCTCACTGTAAGAAGATAAAACATTCGATTAAAGCACTTTATAGAAGTATGACAGTTCATTTAAACTTTATGTCAAATCTTTCAATGACTGAATGACTTTGAATATACATAAAACAAATTTTGATGTGAGGAGAAATAAAAACAGCTGGTCTCTGGAGCATTGTGGCAATGCTTTCATCAACGAACTTATCAATGATGTAGTTATCTCATACTCTTTTTATTGTTGGATCCATATAGAGTTTAGATTGAAGAATGGTGGTCATGTTTATAGGAGCCACATTGATAGAAGAGCACATCCTCGTCGCACAATATTGTTTTCCACTTACTATTATTTCTTTGGCTCTTGTTTTATCGCAAAACCTACAATTTAGGGTAAACTAACACTTGGCTTGACCCAACATTTTTTCATCATAAGGTATGATGCATTTTTTTTTCCGGTACTAATATTCCTTTTGTACAGTGTATTAATTTGTCTTAGTGGTCATAAGTCTTTACCCAGTGGGCACGGGACGTAATAAAGACGTCCCTTTGACGTTCAATTGGCGTCCGTCCGTCCCATTTAATTTCTGAACGTCTTTTGAACGTGTTTTTTGCGTCCAATACAAAAATTATCCAGAATCCTTTATTAATTGAACTTAAATTATTTTTCGTAGGGCTTTCTGGATAATTTTTTATTAGTATGACGCTTTGGAAATCAAATTAAAACTTATCAAATTCCTTATTTTAAAATTGCAAAAGAATAATATTATGGCGTATCGGATTAATAAATGGAAAGCGATAAATAAACAAGTTCTTGCTAATTTAAATACTTGTAGTCAATCAATTGAGAATCATATCGGTAATGATACAAATGATACTGAAATTGATGTAGATGTTAAAAGCAATAATTTAAAATTAAGCATATCAACAAGCAGTTCTGATTATTCAAAAGAATCAGATATTGAAGAATCATGTTTTTCAGAAGGTAAACCAATTAGCGACACAGAAAGCGAGATTCCTGATAAATCTCAGAATTTACTATCTCTAAGTCAACAACTTTCAGCATGTGCTGTTCGAAATAACTGGACAAGGGCATCTCTTAATGAACTACTCGAAATATTACGTAATCAAGGTTTGGAGCTTCCTAAAGATGCAAGGACAATTTTAAAAACTCCAAGAGAAATAGTTATTCACGAAAAGTGTGGCGGTAGTTATGAATATTTTGGAATACAGACAGGTATTATGAATATATTTTCCCACTTTGGAACAATAGAATCAGTTTTTTTGAATTTTAATATTGATGGGTTACCTTTGTTTAAATCATCAAGTAAACAATTGTGGCCAATATTAGCTTGCTTTGATTGTTTTAATATCTTCATTGTTGCCATTTACTGTGGTGAAACCAAGCCTAATTCAGTAACTGATTACTTAATGGATTTTGTTTTTGAGTTAAGGCAGTTATTACAAAATGGTTTTGTATACAATGGAAAACATATAAACGTAACTGTTAAATCATTCTTGTGTGATGCTCCAGCAAGATCATTTTTAAAAGGTATCACATCTCACAATGGTTATGACTCATGTGAAAGGTGTTCCATTCATGGAACTTGGACAGAAGGCAGAGTTGTGTTTAATGAAGAAATTGTCTACCCACCTAGAGATAATAGTATTTACAGATCATTTGGATATAAAGGTCATCAAAAAGAAATTTCTCCCCTGATTGGAATAGGTTTAAATGTTATTGAAATGTTTCCATTAGACTATATGCATCTTGTATGTTTAGGAACTGTTCGTGGACTACTACATTATTTAAAAAATGGTCCATGTGGAAAAATATCTGCATGTCAAATAAGTGAAGTTTCAACTTTACTTTTAACATTTAATGCATACATGCCCAGCAAATTTGCTAATCGCCCACGTGGCCTTTAAGATATGGACTGATGGAAAGCAACAGAGTTTCGTCAGTTTATTTTATACACTGGCCCAGTTGTTTTACGTTCAATTTTGTCAGATACTGCCTATATTCATTTTTTGGCATTAAGTGTTTCTGTGAGTATTCTATTACAGGACAACGACAAAATACGTTTACAATATTTAGAATATGCTCGTGAACTTATCAAACATTTTGTATATAACTGCAAATACATTTATGGGTCAAATTCACTGTTTATAACATTCATCATCTGCTACATTTACCAGATGACTGTTTATATTATAATTGCTCATTGGATTTAATATCATGTTTTAAATATGAAAATTTTTTGCAAAGGTTAAAAAAATCTATTCGAAATTCTGCTAATCCAATTGCTCAGGTGGCAAAGCGACAAGCTGAATTCCAAAATGCTTTTGCATCATTACCTAAGAAAACATTGTATACAAAGATATCAAACAAAAGGAAAGATAGTTGTTTTTTTATTCAAGGTAATGATGTCGCTTTTGTAAAAGAATACATAGATAGTGATTCATTTTTGTGCGATGTTGTCAAGAAAAGGTACCTAGACAATTTTTATGATTTTCCAATGAACTCATTAGAGTTGAATATTGCAATCTTTCCTAATCGAAATAAAAGAAAATTAAAAAGAAAAATTCTTCAAAAAGATGATTTTCTTAGAAAGTGTGTCTGTCTACCAGAACAACGTGGTTTTGCAATTTTTCCATTACTGCATGAAGTTGAAAGAGTTTAGACTTTGTTTCTGTTGATTATATTTACATACATTTTTTGTTTTTGAACAAAAAAAATTCCTGTTAATTCGCATATAAATAATATTTTATAGAATTAAACTTTTGTACTTTACATTTTTACTATTATATATGTCAGAAATATTTTTAATGTTGTTCTTGTTTTATAAGATTTTACCTTTTTAAAATTAAAATTATAACTCTGGACACTTTCTACTTAACATTTTATGAAAAAATAAAATTTTAATCCATTTAAGATCTTGTGAGTATTACCTAGTTAACTTTTTATATTTGTAAAATATCTAAATATAACATTGTATTTATACTTATACCTAGTGTAGTAAGTACTTATGGCTTGGTGTCGAGCTGTATGGCAAGAAGATGAACTTGAGGAGGAAGGTGTTATTCCATCATGTTGGGTAGATAGTCAGTTTGTGTATTGGCCATCAAAGATAAATGTTTTATCTGCTGCAAAGGAGCATGCTAAGCCTGACGCAACTTGGCAAAAGTTTAAAGTACTGAAAGTGAAGTGTTATGATGGCAAGTGATGCTTTTTTAAACTACATTCTAAATGTTTCAAAATACCTATGTAATTTATTTTCAATTTATTGTTTATTTTATTTTAGATGACAAGGAGTTATGTGAAAGTTATGAGTTTTCGTCAAATGAGGAAGTACCAACACTTGATAAGAGTGAACCCCTCAAAAAAGAGACTAAAATAATGAAGTATACTTTAAAAAAAGCAGCAACTAGCACTTGTAAGATTAATCAAGTTTCTTTTTTTAAATGTTAAACAAAAAAACCTATAAATTGCTTTACTTACAAAAACATTCCGATAATTGTTTACAGACTTTCGATTTTTTGGCATTTCATAAAGTTAAGTTTTATGGCCATAACTTTTTAAATAAAATTATTTTGTTAGTAGCTTAACCTACTCCTTTACAATTTGAAGCTTCTCAAAAAAAATTTGAAGCTCCTACTCCTAAACGATTAAAGAAATTGAAGGTAACAGACACTGGGAAATCAACTTTAACTTCTCCTTTTAAGATGAGTGTAAGAATATTTCTATTTAGTTCTAATTCTGTAAAAATACTTAATAAATAATTTTTATTAAGATTAGGATTTATATTTATTATTTGAAAACATTTATTTTTTAGCAACTTGTCCAACTCCAAAGTGTAATGGAAAAAGTATGTATTTTTTTGTAAATACTGTTTTTTGTTTTATGGAAATTAATGGGCGTTGAATTTTATTATTTAGTAACAAAATGCCTAAGGTTTTAATATGTAGTCATTTATTTATTGGCATGATTTTTGTATTTCAGTGTTTGTATATTTTTAGTTAAAAAAGAGTTATATGAAAGTTTTAAACTTTACTCAAATGATGAGATAGAGTTTAAAATTGAACAGAGAAATAAAAATGATCAAATTAGAAATGCTTATGCAAAGAAAGCAAGTAACACCTGTAAGAGTAATATTTTATTTATATTATATTTATTATTAAACATTTTATTTTGTGCAATAGCCTAAATATTTTTTTTTAGTAACAACTTCTCCATTTCATCCAACTCCTCCAAAATTTGAAAATCCATTAATTCAAATTGATGTTCTTTCCCCTCGAAAAAAAACGTTATTAGAGGAGCCAGTCAATCAAAAATCTTCTTTAAGTTTTTTAAAAGATAAATGTAAGTATTTTTTTTCCTGTTATAGTACTGGTCTAAGAAAATTTTTAACATTATATGCTTTTGTATTTGTTTCTTTTTTCTCAAATAAAAATGTGTTAGTTTTGTTTATTTCTCCACAAAGTAGTTCCAAAATCAACTCAGCAAGAAAAGAAGAAGGCTTCAGTTTTTCCTTTAGAAGAAGGAAGTTAGTAGATATTGAATAAAAAAAATTATGTATAAAAAATAGCATAAGAAATGTAAAGATTTTTAGTTTTAATTTTTTAATTACTTAATTACAGGCTTTCAATACAAAATTATTCATTTGCTGACTGAATTGAAAAACGATGTTGCTGATATAAAAACCATGTTAAAAAATGAAAACAGTTTTGAACTTCATCAGTGTAAATCTATCCAAGAGTTTCATGATTTTGATCAATCACTTCTAGATCAAGATGTTGCAAAAAATGTGGTACATTTTTGTTATTATGTTTAAATATTTTGTTTTGATTCTTGTATATTACAATCGAAGTTGTAATTATACACAAGTTTCTCACTTTACACATACACACATGGGTGTAATCTCATGGTTGACTAAGTGAATTACTTCTCCACTGACCTAAACAAGCCAAGAGCAATATTTTAGGTGGATGGATAAAAAAACTGGGGTTACATCCCTGACACACAGTTACGTAATATTTGCAAAATGATCAAAACATTTGTAAATTGCTCATATACATTATCACTTATACCTGTGTTATCTTGTTAATTTAGAAACAGAAATTATCTAACATTGGTGGCTTAACATGCAGTGCTATTGCAAAGGGCATGCTTTCAAAGTAAGTAATTTTATTACAAAAAACAAATTTTTAATGCATTCACACACGCACACATACATACATACATACATACATACATACATACATACATACATACATACATACATACATACATACATACATACATACATACATACACACACATTATATATATATATAATCTTTGCATTTTAGAGTGATGTCAAATAAAGTTATGAGTCTTTTTAATATGGCTGGAACAAATAAGCTTAGTTTCAGAAAGACCAATCTGATGAAGATTCTGTGTGGTATTGAGTTATTATAATTCAGCAATTAATGCTAAAGTTTGAAGTTTTGTTAAAGATTTTTATTTTTTATGATTTTTGTCTAAAAAAATGTAAATGTTATATATATTTTTTTTCCGTTTAAGACTGTTTGCCTGATTTGTACAGCGAAAAAGACCTTCAAAATGCTGTTGGGAGTATTTTAAAACATGCACCTGACAGAAAAGAGGGCGGAGGACGCCAAAAGTCGATTTTTGGATATGAACTAGAGGAAGAAGGAGATTTTTTAAATTTATAATATATAAATTCTTTCCAAAAACATTAAAAAGTTCGTACTTATTGTTAATACTTATTATTGTTAATACTTATACTATATTGTTAAATGAATTATTATTTTCTTTCCTATTCTTAAGAAATGGTGTGAAAACATAAATTTCAACCTTAGGAAATCAAGCAATTAAGTTATCCAACAAGTAATTGTTAATAACGTACTTACGTTGTGAATTTGCGTCTTTTAGACGTAAAAAGAGGACGTCCTAATTAAGTCCTAAAAAGACGTCATCTGGCGTTGCCATTTAGAACCGGTCCTGAACGTTCCGAAATGACGTCTTTTCGACGTCATATAGACGTCGGCGTGTCTACTGGGTAGTCCAGTTCAACGTCGATTGTTGCGAGGAAATCTTAACTTTTAATTTTATTGAAACTGTTGCTTTGTTGCCAATTTGATTTATAATTTCTGTTTTTTGGAGTTCTTCTGTTTTGGTCGAATTCATTAACTCATCTCGCTTTGCAGAAAAGCATGCTCTCCAAGTTCTTTAACGGGGTCCATTTCAAATATCAGTTTAAATAAAAATGGTTTATTTGACACTACCAATAATTTTATTGCTCGCCATATTCCATCGACATCCAAATCAATGTCTTTTTCCCGAAACAAACCTTTCTCTTAACGTTATGATGCATATTTGGTTTTTTGATTTTGGGGTTCGATGCATTCGCTAAGAACCACTGAAATGCTGTATCCAGAATTATCTAAAGAACTGCAAGTCGTTCTATTTACCTTCACTTCTAATAACCTTAAGGTTGTTTTCGGCTAAGTGATGGATACAATTAGTCACCTATTGCCTCTTTCTCTATTAAAACTCATTGCAGTTTGAAGCACTCTATAGCTCATTCAGTACGCACTCATTGATCACGTCAAAAAAGGTATCCATCAACGGCTCTTCCAATCTGTTGAGAATATTTTATTGTTTTAGGTCAATTAACTGTAAAGATAGAGGAACTTGCAGAAATAAGGCAAATTTGAATTGTTTAACAGTATCAAATGTCCTTATTAGAAATTATCAAGTTGCCATGATTCTTCAGCAACTTCTTATAATTATCTTTCAACATATTTTTCTTTGCTAATTGTGGAAATAATAATGAGAAAAATAAAGGACGCAAAGCTAAGGATTGGAAAAAATTAGAAAAATATAAAAAGGATTGTTTGTGGTTTGTTTATAATAGCTAATGAGTTATTAATATGCAAAGTAAAATAATCATTTAAAATAATTATTATCAGAATTTCATGTAGAGACACATGGAATATTGTTTACAAAAAGTTCGTATTCGAGAATTTTTACAAAAGAAATGTTAGGGCGAGTATCATCATATCATATGTTATTTGCTGGCATGAATGATGTTACCTTACGAAAAAGTTAAGGAAAAAAAAACTTAATGTGTTAAAAAGTAATAACCATATACGGCAGTAAAAGTATTAGTTTTTAGCTTTTGATAAAATTTTTCTGTTAAATTTTATTAGTCAAATTTTAAATGTTCTTATTTACACTCATGAAGCATTTTGTGATGTCTGTAGTTTTGGAAAAATGAGTTTGCGCATAACTTAGGTTGAGTAGGTGTCTATGATGTCCGCTATTTTCAATATTGTTAAAGTAAAAGTTGGCTGAGCTTAATATAAGTGATAGTTTGACTCAGAGATTGTTCATTGTACTTTTATTTTATTCAAACTATATTTGAGTTTCCATAAACTGATTTATCATATATATACTACTTGCTTTTGTAAACACTTAAGACGTCCTACAATTAGTTATTGAAAACCACTAGTTTACTTCAGCAAAATCAGCAAGTGTAAACGCCTAGCTTATGGCTTTTGTGGCTTTTAAAAATTCATCTAAAATCATTTTTAGAGTTTCATCACTGGAAATTTATTAGAACGCTAAGTCGTGGTCTGCAACAGTCCTTCGCACAGTGAGTCAAAATCCAAAAAAACTGGCAAACCCCCCCCCCCCCCCAAAAAAAAAAAAAAAAAAAAAAAAAAAAAAACAATAGCTAGGAACAAATAAATTGAGTTATAATGTAACTAATACTCCCAGAAAACTGGAATTAATTGGTTTTTAGTTAACTTTTTCACCTTTTCCTGAGACATATTATCTTATTTATTTTTTATTGCGAAACTCGCGTACAAAATGTTTCCTTAAAGTGTCACTCTTTTAAGGTTGATATGGGTAAAAACAATTCAGAATTTAATTTGAAGGCATATAATTAGGATATTTGGTAACTATAAAAAATATTTTTGACACTACATTTTGATTTTAGATTGTCATTCCTAAGATCTTAAAAAAAGTACTTCATATTGATTTCTATTCCGTTTGTTTAATCATGAGTTCGGCTGAAAAACTAAAGGATTCCACAAGATTCCATGGTAGTTTTAACATTTTCCCATTAGTAGATATATATGAAAGGAGAAAAAAAAATCAGTGGCCCGAACTTCCCCCAATTCAATATACAGCCTTTTAAAAAAATTTAACTTTAAAATTTTATATTAATTATTTTTCATACATTTTTCACACTACATTAGCACTACAGAAGTAATTTGTCATAATTCAAAAACCACCTTCAAAAACTCATGCTCAAACAAATCATGCTAAATTTCAAACCTCAAAAACAAAAATTGCATGATTTGACGACCTACTGCCTGAATTAAACGTTTAAAGATAAAACTTTCATACAAAATAACGAATATCAGTTCATTGCTTACATTCATCATGAAAATGCATTTAGTTCCCACCATTCAAGAGTTAGTTAATTATAATAATGTACTTGAGGCTCTTCTACTTGAGTTTCGTTGATTGAAGGGTCTAGACCATGGAAGTATTGATGAACTTGAAATGATAAATCTCAAAAAAACTCTATCAATATTTAATTGTAAATTCAAATGTAAATTGCTAAAACATTCAAGAGCCTTCTCAAAGCTTCTGGAACATGAGCATGATAAGGAAAAAAAAGTTAACAGAAAAGACCTTGCTGCAGGTCCAGGTAGAAAGAACAAGATCTAAGTGAGGGAAGAAAAAGATCTAAGGTATTAATACATCAATTGAATTCAAAAAGTAGTTCACTCACTTAAATATTAAATATTATCTTGTTTAAGGTTACCGATTGGCGGAACATCCAGCTGAAGCATTGACATTAGCTTCAATAAGAAGAGTCTCTGAATATCCTAGCAAGAAAGATTTTTTTTTTGTCATAAAATATGTTATAAATCTTTGCAAAGTTAAAAGCATGGAGGTTAGTTTTCCAATAAAAATGAAGATTGAAGGTGCCTTAAGCATTAAATTCAGTGTGATCTTTCCGATGAACATCAAATGATCAAAAATTCATCCATAATACAGAATACAGATGTTTATCCTTTACTTCATGAAATTAAGAATGAAAAGCAGAAATGTTATCCTGAGGGTGTAGTTCTGACTGAAATATTTGCTCCAAGTTCTCTACATAGTACTCTGACCCTACACCTACAATATCAAAAAGAAACAAAAGAGTTGATCAGAAATAAAGATGAACATCTTAAAACTGAAATAAATTGGCTGGTCGAGTTTGAGGTAAAGTTAGAAGTAGCAGAAAGAAATCCCTGAAAATATTAGTTTCGTTTACCGCAGTAGTTTCAAAAACCACAAATCTGAAAATGGAAAACCACTTCCCCCTGATGTTTCGTATTTTTTTAACGGCTTAGTAACAAAATAAAGCTGTTTTTGCTAATAATACTTTTTTTTCTTTTTTTGTTTTGGTCGTGGAATAGTAAGATAAGATAATACGGTATTTTGGTCTTTTAAATCCAAATCTTTTATTTTCATTAGTATATGTGCGCATTTTGGTTTGAGGTACCAAAACGTTTTTATTTATATCTATTTTCGTGCGCGTAAAAGACTCTAAGAAGTATACGCGTGTGTAGTTCGCCCCTTATATATACGTAAAATTTATTTAAAAAACATGTGGTATATATTGTATACGTGATATTGTATGGTATTTGAGATCAAGGAATCCAAATTTTTTATTTAAATCATTATTAGCGCGCATAAATGGCACTGAAACGCGCGCGTAATACGCGTCTTAGGTACGCATGAAAATTATTTCTATTAACAAATTTTCTTTCGCTTGCTTAAACCGTGTTAGTAGTATACAGTAATTAGCCATGAAATACACAGCTAATGGTAGACAGCACTTATTTGCTGTATGGAACCGGCTTAAGCCGGCTTGAAATCCAAGGAATGTCTGAGCCAGCCATAAGGCTAAAAAACCTAGATACAATTATATCTTATAATATTGACGTGTTTGCAATTCTTAACTTAAAGAAAACAGTTTTAAAATAACGTAAAATTGAGGTAAAGTTTCAAATTATCTAAGATAAATTGATTAATAAAAAAAAAAACTTCACATACTTCTGTAAATGTTTCAACGACTCCTGATTTTATTTGGTAACCATTCTTACAAATGCAATTGTAACTACCATTCAAATATAATAAGTTGGAATTAGTTGAGCAGTTATACAGCAGTAAATTGCACATCTCTTTAAAAAACAAAAAGCAGTTAATATATTGATAATGAAGAACGAAATTGATTTTTAAAAGTTAATCATCAGTAAAAAAATGATAATTAAGTTGATATTTTTAGATATATATGTTGATTTCCCGTACACTGCCAGTTAATTTCTTTGCGTTCTTACTGGGAAGTCAACTTTAACAAATTTTTAAGGAACTTTATATTTTTACAAGAAATAAAACTTCGAATAAATTGAACGCTCACTCATTTAGATCATAAAAATTACCTGTTTTGTTCAACTGTTCTAGTTTGATAAAAATTCTTGTTATATTATATAAGCACTGGCCAGATATTGTTATTGTTCTTGCTTGCTTTAACTTGCTGGTACTTGCAAGATTACAATCACAGATTAAGGGGTTGTTATCCAAGTTGAGTATATATAAAGAAGTCGTCAATTGGAAAATATCAGATGGTAGGCTAGCTATTTGGTTGTATTGTAAACTAAGAAATCTTAAGGAAGTTAGTGACATGAATATGTCCGGTGGTAGACTAGCTATTTTGTTGTGTTGTAAATCAAGACTAAACAATTTATTTAGTAAATTGAATGCTTCAGAGGGAAGATTGAATAATTCGTTGTAAGATAAATCAAGTGATGTTAATGATATTGATGAATTGAAAACGCCAGACGGAAGACTGGAAAGTTGGTTGTAAGATAAATCAAGTGATGTTAATGATATTGATGAATTGAAAACGCCAGACGGAAGACTGGAAAGTCGGTTGTAAGATAAATCAAGTGATGTTAATGATATTGATGAATTGAAAACGCCAGATGGAAGACTAAAAAGTTGGTTGCCAGATAAATCAAGGGATGTTAATGAAGTTAATGGCTGGAATACGTCAGACGGAGTACTGGATATTTTGTTATAAGCTAAATCAAGTTTTTTCAATGAAGTTAAAAGCTTGAATATACCAGACGGAAGACTGGATATTTGGTTGAACCTTAAACTAAGTGATGTTAATGAAACTGTTGAGAAAAACATGTTAGTCTGAAAACTTGATATTTTGTTATCAGATAAATCAAGTGATGTTAATGAAGTTAATAGCTTGAATATGTCAAATTGAAGACTGGAAATTTTGTTATCAGATAAATCAAGTGATGTTAATCTTGAAGATGATGAATTGATATTTATCCAATTTACAATTAGAAAACTGGATATTTGTTTGGAAGATAAATAAAGTTCTTTTAATAAAGGTAATGGCATAAAAAAATGGGTTGAAAGAGTATCTAGTTGGTTGGATGATAACTGAAGAGTTGTTAAAGAAATTAATGGGTTGAATAAGTAAGGAGAAAGGCTGTAAAGTAGGTTGTATGACAAATCAAGAGTTTTTAATGAAGTTAATGACTTGAATAAGTCAGGAGGAAGAATGGATAATTGGTTGTGTGACAAATTGAGAGTTTTTAGCGAAGTTAATGAATTGAATGTGTCAGACTGAAGTTTTGATAATTTAGTGCCGTTGAGGTAAAGTTCGGTCAAGGAAGTTAATAATTTAAATGAGTCTGAGGGAATAGCAGTTATTGAGTTCGACCTGAACAGAAGAATTCTTAATGAATATAATGATTTGAACATACCAGATACGTCAATGAACAATTGGAATGGTAATGTAAGACGTGTTATATTAGATGGAACTCCATTTGTTGTTTCGGTTAATGAAGTGTATTCACAAACAGTCTCATTTAAGGAAAATTGACAGTTTGTTTGACTCATCTTCGCACCGTGTTTCAATGACTGGATCCTAAAAAAATTACCAATTCTACTTCATTTTAAAAAACATTACAGACATTTTAGCATGTAAACCTTAACTTAAGATCAATAAAACATCGCAACAAAAAAATTTCTAAAAGTTTTTAAAAATAAATACAGTTGATTTTTATGTATTTTTCAGTGACCGTATCTGGCATTTTTGTTTTGTATCTCATATAAGTCTTTCAAAAGTTTGCTTAAATTGAACATAAAAATGGGACAAATAGGCGATGCAAGGAATAGGTCATATTTTGATTCATTTCAGAAGTTATTTTTCGTTACTCAAAATAAAACATAAAACGTTTCTCACTCAAGTTTCGTTACTCAAAATAAAACATAAAACGATACTGGTTTTTGTAACCAGAGCTAACCTTATATTTGGACGCACGGAAAAAAAGTAGAAGCGCGCATTTATGCTTAATGAAGGAAAACAAACACTTGGAAGAGAACAACGCGGGAAACATAGATCGTTGCTGAAGATAACATTTGCAACCAATGATATCCCCTTAATTTAATTTGCAACCAATGGTTTACTTAATTTAATTTGGATTTACTGTACGTCTTGATGCTTAACTTAAAACAAATGCTTTCTCAAATTACGCATTTTTAAATGTGAAGAAATCATGGATTATACAACTTTGATATTATGATTTTAGGCCTCACCAAAAAATCACCATAAGAATCTGGCAAATTTGTTTAAAAAAAATGTTATGCTGGCCTTAGTAATGTTAAAAGTTACATAATTGTTATTGTAGGCCAGTGAAGCATAAAACGTTTTACCCAAAAAAAACTAGAATCTTTTACTCGGTAAAAAAAAAGTATTAACAAAGAATGAAAAATATTAGGGAGAAATGTAGGCCGCAAGTTATTTCTTCCATTAAAAATTTGGCTTTTAAACTTCAAATATCTTTTTTATCTTTTAGATATGAAATTTCTAACAGCTTAGCTTAATCCCGTATAACTGAAGTTTATAAAAGTTTATTCAATTTATAAGAGCGTCGTTGTTATCTTGTTAGTCATACTCTTTAATCATCACTAAAAGCAAAGACTTTCAAGGAAAGAAATTATGGTTCTCAAATGATTTTGTAAATTTTATAAGCTTTTTTATTTTCATATTTTGCCTTGAAGTTTACAAATTGAGTGAGTTAGAACTTCCAAAGTTAAAAATTGGCTAGTATGGTAAAAGAAAATAGCTAGGTTACTCTTACGATATATATTTTGATCAAACGCGCTTCTTGATACTGTTTTACATTAACATTTCTAGAGTTGCTCTAAGAATTGGGCTTAGGTAAATATTGGGATTGGAACAAAAATTAACCCTGAACAACTAAAATGTAAAACGAGTTGCAAAACAACTAATTTTTTGAAGCTTTTATTGCGTGATGTTTTGCGTTTGTTTTTATGGCGTGACGTTTTGTTTGTGATCAATAAAACTAAGACATTTTCTCTCTCTCTGCTTGTTATTAGCATATTTTCATTAAGTTAAATTTTTGGATTGCTAACAAATCGAATCACATCAAAATATCAACTTACATTAGGATGCAAGTGACATAAAAGAAGTTCATTGTTTTCGTTGTCGTGTTCAGTTGAAAGCTGAATAGAGCAGAACGGCTAATACGTTAATAGAGTTGCATAATAATTTAAATCCGCTTGCTAATGAAAACTGCGCATTTGAATAGTTACAAATATTGTAACTTCGAACGGCGCAGTTTTAAGATGTGTGAGTTCAATCTAAACGATACTAAGTAAAACACAGATGGTTAATTAAAATTAATTGAAATTCAAAAATGTGTTTGTGTGAATTGTTACTACAAGTTAATATGTTTTCGAAATAAAACATTCAAATTCGAGTCTTTTTTAGACTATAAATTTTATTGCTGTAATTTCATAGGTAACAGTCATAATGTCGCCGCAGTTTGGCTTTGGCAAAAACAAACTAATTATGCATTTCTAAATTTTTTATACTTAACTTAGTCGCATTGCCATTAGACATTTTGTCATTATAGCAAGTGCAAAAGTTGCGGGTGGGTAGTTAAAAAATCATATGGTCACGGTTGGCTACCTTTGTTGTTGCTCGATTTTTATGTTTCTCGACTATGAAAAGTTTGGAAACTTATCATTGGGTGCAAATGATATTTTATATAAAGCTTATAGTTATAAACGAATACATTTAATTCTGTAAAAAAAGTACTGTACCGGCTGATATTGAACATGAAGCACTGAAAGTAATTGTTCACTTTTTACATTTTCTCCCGACTTGATCAAGTATAATATAGATCAAGTACAAATATATAAATTCATTTTTCATACTTTTTAATTTTTGCAAATCACGCGTCGCCTGTATAGCCAATTGCATATCTGTGTCTGCGCAGTGATTTGAGTAATATTCTAACAGCATTTAACTGAATTTTTCTTTCAAAAAATTTAAAAGCAGAGACGTCTAAAGTTTATATGCACTTAGCTCATTAGAATGATAAACAGCCTCAATGTCAATTTCCATTTTAACTAATGTATTGAGTATTCTATTTTAACTTTATGTATTGTGAGGAGGGAAAATAAGAAAGATTATAAATATTATCCTTAATTTTTAAATTGGACGCATACATAAAACATTCGACCGAAGAAAATAGCGAGAAAGCCAAAACACGAGGTGAACACGCATGGGTAATGAAAAATAAATCAGTTATACTATTAAATTTCAATACTATCTTTGCAAAAAAAATGACCAGAAATACAATTATAACTTCACAGATAATATAATATTAGATTATTTTGTAAAAGGCAGAGTTTGATTTAGTGAAGTTAGATTTAGTGAATTAATACAATTCCAAATACAGGAAAGATTCATGATGAAAATCGAAAGTTTGTGGGCTTGCTCTGTCTAAAAAAATGTCTAAGACAGCATTCTGTTTTCTAAGCAGATCGAATACCAACTGTATAAGACCAAGATCAACATCAGTAATTCTTGGGTACCACAAGGACTCAATGAATCGTGCAGAACTACTTTACGCAGGAAACAAGAGGGGAAGGAAGTTGCACTCCTCCTTTGTTAAATTTCAATACAAGTGAGACTTGAAAGAAGAGGCACGATATTATTGTCTAATCTGCTAAATTGGTCGTTCAAAGCTGCAAGAAAAACATCCTCTTGAAGAGCAACCACCATTGAGAAAGAACCAAGTGTGCGTTGCAGCACATTCCTCAGTCCTTTAGGTAAAGGTTTGCTACACCAATTTTCTCAAATAAAGTAGAGAGAAAACCTTCAATCTTTAGCAGCAAGGAGGAACTATTCAACTTGCTTAAGCATCCGACGGGCCTCCACTTACAATAACCCCCGGTAAATATTTATACTTAGATAATTTTTACATACAAATATTGAAAGAACGTCTTGACTATTAAGAAATGAGACTAGATAGATTTCAGGAATTATTTTTTTGACAAGTTTCTAATCTCTTTAAAAACGAATAATTTAAAATTTTTACCAAACTTTCTAAACAAAGTTTATTATAAACATAAAATATCCATGTTTTAGTTTTAGATCAAAGTAGTGCACTGTCACCATCAAGCGCTCCTAAATTGACCACTCTAGCTCTTGTAAATCTACAATTAAATACGGGCCTGTCAAAACTTTAAACCAAATATCAAGAAAAATTTTTACATGAACTTCCGAAGAGCAGGTCAACACTCAGTCTTTCTTAGTATTGAGTAATACGCCAAGTATTGATAGATACGTCTTTCATATATCGATTGAAATCGATTAAGGCATTACGTTTCACTATTTTGGCTCTGGTAGTTCTGTCAACGTTTTGGCTTTCTCTCATCTCTGCAGAGTGGATAGTAGATATCAAGGACACAGTTTTTTTGGATTGCCATACTTGCAACAAAGTATCTTGTTTTCGTCTGAATGCTTCTTCTCCTTTTTTTAACGAAATTCCTTTCAAACAATCTGGAAGTCCTCTATTCTTCCTTATAGTGCCACGAATTCGGACTTTTTGTTCAAGTAGTCTTTCAGCATTCTGCACACTGTTATAATAATTATCCATACATATGTGATGCCACAAACCAATATACGGTGATATTGCGGTTTCGATTGTTTGGATTAACGTTTTTCCCTGAGCGTTGTAATTTTCAAAATCAAAGATGTATCCAATTGTGCTTTCGCATACCATATGCACCAAAATTCCATATTTAATGATTTTCCCCGCGTTTTAAACCCTGAAGAACAATCGTCCTCTCCGTTTCCCGGTCTCCACCACCAGCCAGTACGAAATGACTTGTGTCGTCTGCCGGCCACCACTATTAACTAGTACGCGGACGTGTTTACACGTTTCCCGGTCACAATGTGTTAAGTTGAGTTGCCGAATATCTCGAAATAATCTGTGAAAAGTTTTTAAATGTATTCAATTGCTTTTTATGTATTGGTCTTAAATTCAGCAGTAATTTCTCACGAAAATGAGGTAAGTATAACTGTAATTTTTTTTATGACTGATTTACATATAACAGCCACAATCAGTCACAATTTTACATTATCAGTAAATAGCCTCTCAAAAAGACAGACAGAAAAAGATATACTATACGACCATTCAAAGATGAAGTATTTTTATAAATATTAAAGTGGTTCTTAAAAAAAAATTCAAATGTGTTTAGCAAAACTTTTAATTACCAAGAGCTCATACTAACCATTAAAAAGTGGAGAATAAATCCCAAATATGCTCCTAATATGACAGAAAGCTATGCAACAGCTACTGGAAAAGCAGTATGTGACAAACTATCAGAAGAATTCTTAGAAGCAAAATAGTTCATCAAAAAGTATTAAGAAGAAAACCTCTATGTATAGCAAAACAGATGAGAACATCTAGTGATTGCAAAAAAGTAATTCAATAAAGGGTTGAAGCTTTGTAAAAAAGAACCATTTGCTGAATAAAGTAAATTCAAAATGTTTAGAAATGAATGCTCTGGAGAGATTTGCTAAAGAGCAAATGAATCCAAAAAACTTTACTTTCACAAGCAAGCATTAAATTAGAATTTATTCAGGATTTAATAGTAACAGCTACAGATTGCTAACTGGTATTGAGAATAGGTTATAAGACCATTAACAGTACCTGAAAATTTTGCAAGGCAATATTATGCCTTAGGCACCCCTGGTCCAATGATCTGAAGCATACAGCTAAGTTAGATTGGCTCCTGTATAACAACTGATTGCATATATTTGTATAAAAGTTATAAAATAATACAGCGGAGAAAATAGAATTAGCCTCACCATGTGCTGATCCAATATTTTGTAAATCTGTAAACAAGTTTGTGCGGTACAACTTTTGTATCCACACACATATAATTACTGTTACAAACAACAACTTTTTAGATTATAATATAGCATAATTAAATTGCGGAACATTTGATAAAACCATAAAATGTATAATACTTGATATTTGCGGTAACAAATAGAATTAGCCTCATCAATAATTATTTTCAGTTTACTTGTATATTTTGATCTGGTGATACGCATTTGTGAGTTAGTTTTTTATTATTATTTGTAAGTTAAACAAAGACTGTGAAATCAGTGCTCATAAAGTTTTTAACATTTGGTTTTTGATACCTTTATTTGAAATGGGACGTGGTAAGCGTTTAACGAATGAAGAATTAGCAGTAATGAAAGCATACAAAGATACAGGCTTATCTAATCGGGAAATTGCAAAGAAAATTAAAAGATCTCCAAAAGTGGTTAACAATTACTTCAAGATTGGCGTTAATTATGGAGCCTATAAGGGAAGTGGTGGCAAACGTAAAATTGATAATTGTACTAAACGAGTTATTGTACGTTGTGCTGCTGCTCAGCACATGACTGCATCTCAAATTCGTGCTGATTTACAATTACCTGTATCTGTTCAACATGTGAGACAAATCTTACATGAAGATCCAAACACAGTTTGGAAAAAGCGCAAACCAAAACCAAAACTTACTGCTCGTCATAAAAAAGTTAGATTACAATTTGCGAAAGAACACATGTCTTGGCAAGAAGAGTGGCATCAAGTTCTCTTTAGTGATGAAAAAAAGTTCAATCTAGATGGTCCTGATGGCTATCAATATTACTGGCTTGATCTTCGAAAAGAGAAAGAAACTTGGATGAGTCGTAACTTTGGGGGTTGAAATGTTATGGTTTGGGGGGCTTTTTCCTTTGCTGGAAAACTTCCACTGGCATGGATTTCAACAAAAATGAATTCACAGGACTACATTGACTTATTAGAAATAAGTTTACTTGAACATGGTGAGGAATAGATGGGTGAAACTTTCACTTTCCAACAAGATAATGCTACTATCCATAATTCAAAACTTACAAAAGCTTGGTTTAGAGAAAAAAATATTCACGTAATGGAATGGCCCGCACGTAGTCCAGACCTTAACCCAATTGAAAATCTATGGGGAATACTTTCTAGAAAGGTTTATGAAAATGGTAAGCAATTTGAATGCACCTTGGAGCTGAAAACTTGTATCAGAGAAGCTTGGAATGAAATATCTATAGAAACTATCCAAAATCTTGTGACTAGTATGTCAAACCGCATATTTGAAGTCATTAAAAATTCAGGAAGCTATACTAAATACTAAATGAGCGAAAAAAAAAAATATTTTCTTTATTTTTTGTATATAACGCTAATGAGGCTAATTCTATTTTCTCCACAAATTGAATATTTTTAATTTTTTTTTCCATTTGGAATTAATTAAACATACCAATTTATAAACTTTTTAGTTGTAGTAGAAGTAACAAGAAATAAAGTAGATTTCATAATTGTTTACCTGCAATTTTTGTTAAATTAGAACAAAAAATAAAGGTGAGGCTAATTCTATTTTCTCCGCTGTATCTTAATCATTATATAAAAAAAAAAAGGTATATTTGTTTTGTATCTTTTCTTACATTTAGTTTGATCTTTCAATATGTGGAACTAAATATATGGCATGTTTTTGTGATACTAACATTTGCAACATTACAAAGTCAAATGCATTAGCAAAGTATCAATATGATAAAGTTAGTGATCAATTGATTATCTGGCTTTCAAGTTGGGTTTTTCTCATGTACCATTACATTTAACTATGAGGTGCCCTCTAGGAATGCCCATATGCAGCTGTATATGAGGATTACATGAAGTAGAGTGCGCCTCACTAGGTAAATTATCAGCCATGCTTCACTGTTGAGGTGAATCACACAGCCAAATAGGCACTTGACATGAACAGATGTATAAGGTCTGATAGAGAAAAATCTTTTTGTAGACTCCACCTCTTATTGCTGGTAGGTTTGTTGGACTAGATTTTGAAATAGAACCAACTAAAATTTTTGGTGAAATAAATTTAGTTGGTTCTTTCAATATCTAGAAAAGAAAATGCAACAACAAATTCCAATGTAGCAGGTGCTACCCAACATTCTCAAGGTATCCATTTCAAAGTTTAAGGGTGTGTAAAAAGCAAATTTACTATTATCAAGGTCTTAACTAAATTTTAGAACTTGCTTATTTCTCTTTGCTAAATTTAGTTTTTTTTTATTAGAATAACTTTTGAAGTTTTTATTATCACATAAAAAAAATTCATGCAATTTTTTTAAAATGTGTACCACACACTACCTTGTTCTTTAGATATTTGTGCTCTTCTGAATCATCAAGTGACAAAGAATATTATTTGGCTATTGCTTTTGGATCTTCATTAAATGGTAAATAGTTTAATATTTGTTCCTGGGATATATATACTTTAAAGTTCATTCTACTGAAATATTTAATTTTAAAGCTGTTAAATTTTTAAATATTTGTCATAAAAATATAGCACAAAATAACTTTAAGATTTTCTTCATCTTTCATGGTATGTCTTGTATTAATTATGCATAATGTAAAATAAAGTACCTTTTTTATTTACCAATGGGTTGCCTATTTCAAATTTAAAACAAATTTTCATATAAAAACCAAAATGAGCAACAAATTAGTTGTTAAAATGTATCATTGTTAAAATTTTTTAAAATTGTATGATATTGTTTAAATGTCAAGCATAATTGTCTCTTCTTAAAATATTGTTTTTTATTGAATGATTGCATTTCTTATTTTTGAAATAATATGTTTACATCTTAGGTAAACATCCAGGGTATCATGGATCAACTGGCTATTTTAAGTCAGAGGGGCATGTTAATCTCATGGCCATTCAAAAAGTTTCTTCAGAATCCTCACTAAGTGCCTTTGTAAAAGGGCATGGTATGCTTAATGAATTAAACTAAGTTTAGTGTAATAAACTATATTCAGTGAGCAAAAAACTAAATAGTGTAGCATAATTTTTATGGAATTGTTGGAATTTAATTAAAGTTTGTACATTTAAAGCAATTTAAATACAATTTTTTGAATTGAGTAAAGGTAGTCAAATAACTATAAGAAATTTTCATAATGACTATAAGAATGTTAAAACAACAACAATTTGTTTGATACAAAAAAATAAATTTCATGATTTATTATTTTTAATTTGTCAAGTTTAGATTGACAAGTGTTATAAACATAAAAATGAGCAAATTACAAAAATAAAAAACATTTTTCTTTTTTCAAGCTCTAAAAATAAAAGAAAAAAGTATTAAGAAATCATTTAAATGATTGAAATAAAAATAAAAGATTTAGCAAGAAGAAAGGAATGTCACTTGAGAATAGAGTGATTAACTCCTTTAATCTATGATTGATAAAGTGTTATTTGTTATGAAGACCAAAATAGTCTTCATGCAATAATTAAGGATTTTATTTTTTTTTATTTTTGTAGCTTGATACCAATATTGTGCACAAACACTATGAAATATTGGCTGAGCGTTGTGAGAGAGCGTTGTCAGAGTTTCCTCTTAGGATTATTATTTTTTTGAATTCTATAATTCATGCAAGTCAAAATTTTTAATTTTGCTGCAAATCACCAAAAAAAAAATGCTATCATTAAAAAGCTATAATTAAACTATAATTAAGTTTTTGAACTAAAAGTTTAGCATGTTTACTTAACTTAAATGGATTGATCAGATCAAATAATCTTTAATTATCAATATTGGTTAAATTACTAGTATTGGTTCAAATCTAAAATCCCTTGTAAATGAAAGTTTTTATATTCAATAGACAAAAATATAGAACAATCACTAATGATAAAAATTATAGACCATCAATGGCACTGTTCTTACATAAGACTAAAATTTATTTGACCATTTCTTGCTATTTTTGTTATGAATGCAAGGTTAACTGAGTACATCCCCTCTTGGAAGTTGAAAAGAGTACTGTAGTTAATATCAAACCTATATCAGACTACTATGATTGAATGATTGTGAAATTGAGTTTAAAGTGGAAGCTTTAGTCTCAAAAATGCATTTTATTTTGCTTTCTGCTATCAATTTATATATAAAAGATTATTATACTGTGCAAAAAAAAAAAGAATGTTTCTTTTGTAAAAATTTGATTTATGCTATTTAAATTAATCATTTTACGATGTCTTTATATTATTAAAAGTTGTAAGGATATTATCTAATTTCATATAATTTAGTTGTAGGCAATATTTTGGCTGAAATTTTAGCACTAGTAATAATAACTCTGAATTATTTGCCATAATAAGCTCTCTATTTTTAATTTATTCTAATTTTTAGGAATTTTTATGACAATGGGATGGTTGCTATTTGCAACATGTGGCATCTTCATGAGTCGCTACATGAAAACAGTTTGGAATGAAAAAATATATGGTAAAGATAGATGGTTTCGAGTAAGTATTTTGCAGCAAAATTCTTTTTAGGTGGGAAATTGATTGATCTGTGTTGCAGCGTTAAAAGGTGACCACAATGTTGCACCATAAAAAGGTGAACATAATGTTAAGTATAAAAGAAACATCAAAGATTCTGTGTAAAAATTATATTAGCATTTCATAACCAACATAGTACTTAACAAATTATGAATGATGAAATAACTGTTGCAATTTCTCTTTGCAAAAATATACAATATGGCAAGCATCAAAGTTTGTGCGAATTTTGCTGCAACACCTGTTATTCACTATTATTATATATATATATTGTTGTTGTTCTTGTTGTTGTTGTTGATGTTTATATATCATAAGTTATAAATTTGTTTTTAGATGCATCAAATTTTTATGTTTTCAACAGTGACATGTTTTATAATGGGTTTTATCCTAATTCTGTTTGAATTAAAAGGAAAATGGTCAACAGTAAGAATTTGCTCTACTTTTTTCCAACTTAGGTGCTTATAAATGTATGAAGAGTTATAGCTATTAAAATAAATTATTTAAGACTGCTGGAACGCATCATGTGCTCGGACTGATAGCAATCATCTTGGGTTTATTGCAGGTTTGTAAGAAGCAATATAAAGATAAGCTTAGTGTTTCTTAATTCTTTTAAATAACTTTGAAATAAGTTTATACTTATAAAGATGGGTATAATTAAAACGATTAACATCATATAAATTTTCGTTATTTTGAATTGAAACATGTTAATCAATCATTCTTAACAACTAAAAAGAATTTACAGATTATAACAACCATCCACTGTAATAAACTTCTTTCCAAGAAAAATTAAAATTTCTTTTTCAATCTTCAATATTTATTCCATAAAAAAATAAAACACTTTAAATAGACTTTAGTTTTTTGTTTTATCCTACTTTATTAGCCTTGTGTTGCTCTGTTACGCTGTAGTCCAGACCATGAAAAGTAAGAATTATTTTTAAATTTAATTGGTAAATTGTGATTTAATTATTTTGTTTTGGTTTTTTTCAGGCTTCTTATGTGAGTGTTTTTTTGCAATAATTTAAAATTTCTTTATTTAAGACGTTACATATTCAACTGGGTGCATCGTACCATCGGAATGGTTGCTTGGTTAATTGCAGGTATCTGTACTGAGCACTTAGTTAATTTATTTTTTATAAATAGTTGAAGTTCATCTAATAAAGTCGTCTCTTTTAGCAATCACCATTGTATTCGGTTTGAAATTGGTCGGTTTGGATACCAATTCTACTGTCGTCATTATCTTTATTCCTGTTACTGCAGTTCTTTTTGTAACACTCGACCTTTTGCGTATATGGAACACCAAATATAATAAAGATGAACTCACAGCGAGTTCACAAGGTTTGTTCTAATTTTAAGTAACAACGTTGTTGTAAGAGTTTATAAGAGCCTTAAAGAGACGATTCACTTAATTTTTTATGCATTTTTTAAAATTTCCAAGTTTTTATTTTGATTTCTCAATTTTAGAGTATCTTATTTGCAATTTCTTTGATTTCTTAATTGTAATTTTATTTTGTTTCAGTTACTTATTCTGCTACTCAGTCGCTTATAGAAACCGAATATAGAAAGTCAAATAATGAGAAACGTAACCTGAAACTGATACTTACTGTTACGATGGCGGTCTTTTATGTTTTTGCTGCGCTGGTTGTTATTGTTATTGCAATCAACATTGGAAAATTTTAATGGATTTTATTTATCTTGTGCTTTTTAATTTTTTAAAGATTGATTCGTTTTAGGGACTTATTGTTGCATTTATTGAAATGAAATGCTATGTTTCATTTTTCAGGTAAGTTTTTTGCTACCGGAGTAACAAAATATTTACCTGAAAAGATTTGCTTGAGGAGTCAGGGATATTTAAATTTATCTGGGTCTTTAATATTTTTAGAATGTTTTGTATTTTAAAATTTTTTGCAAAATTTTTTTGGCATTTTATGTCTGTGCCCTAAAGACGAGTCTGGACATCAATGATATAAAAACAAATTAGACTTGGATGAAGTAAACTACAAAAAGTTTTTCAGAGAAATCTGTACTTTGTAATAAAGTCATAAATCTCAAAAGTTTTAAAACAGACACGTATTTATCGTTAGTTATGAAAGACTTGTTTGTACTAACTTACTTTTGCATTGGTAAGAAAATTTAACCAGGTATTTTTATTCTGGGAAAATCCAGTGGTAATGTTTTCTTTGAAAAATTGGATTTCATCTGAATCCCGAAAATTTCCCGGGTAACATAACCAAGTATTAGAGTTATTTCGGAGATAATACAAGTTATTTTTTGTACATGAAGCACCCAAGATGTTTCCATAAACGAACGTTTGTTCCATTAATAATTTGTTGCATAAACATTGTTATCTAAATTGCTTTTATTGTTGTTATGTTATGCTTCTCAATTCAAGACTTTTTTGTCATTAAGCATCATAGTCTAGAGCAATATGATTAAACTTCTTGACTAGGCATTTTATTTGCACAACATTACTATCATAAAACAGGGAAATGTCAAAATAGTTTACCTCAATATTTAGGTATAAATCACAATAATTGTTTAGCAATGATGAATGTGTCGTATACTTCGGTCTCAAGTCATTTTGATCCTCTTAGCGTACTCTTCAAATGAAAGAGGTTTTTGGCTTGCGCTGCACGTAATCATCAAAATCAAGAATGCAAAAGAAACAGTTATAACATTTAAACATAAACAATTCGGTAGTGCTGTGCAACAATGCGGTTAATCCATATCAAAATTGTTTTGAAATAATTAGTGTAGCAGTTAAGTGCTTCAATGAAACTAAAGAATAGCATTTATTGATATATTAAAGTATTTTCGATTGAACATTGACCTAATAAAACATTTTATTATTTAGACATTAGACAAGATTCCTACAAACTCATTTTTTAATATGGTAAATAAAAGCGCCGCTTGACAATTTTTGACCGTGTATTAATGCTGGATTGATATTTTGAAACAAAAAGCTAAGCATTTTATAAAACAACAAACATCTTAAACATTTTTAAAATCTACTTAAAATAATGCCCTAAATTTTTTTAAATATCATCAAAGTATTAATGAAAAAGCAAAAGTAAAATAAATTTGATTAAAATAAAATTAATACACTAATCCGTAATCTAAAAGATAACGTGGAGAGGCTTCAATAATACCTATTCTACATTTACATTTTGTTCCTCCTTATTTTGTTCAAAATCAATAATTAAATCCATCAATATTATCTACAAAATCTAAAGTAATTACCGATTATACAAACTTTCGCATCTTTCATCCGAAATTGGAGTCCATTAGGAAAAAAATTATGTTCTGACAACAGAAATCGAAGAGTTGTTATCTCTAGGAATGGATTGTTGAAGATGTGTAGCAGAAGAATGACAAGCTTAACTTTGAAATTTTGTTATCAACACGAATCGCACTGAAGCTATTTTACCGGAGCTTTAATGTACCTTACTTCAATATACCTTTTTAAGCAAAATCCAACTTCCTGTGTGCTCCTGTTTGCTACATCTTTTGTCCTTACATTAAAAATTCGTTAATTAGAATGTTAAAATGAACCCTTTAAAACCCATTTTAATACAAAATAAAAGATAAAAGTAAAGGAAAATATAAAAACTACTTTCTACTATTTCAAACATTAACTGTTTCTTCACAAAAAGAGAAAGTCGTTCGTTAAATTAAACTTTTTAAATGCGATAATTCGTCGATAAACAAAATATGGGTTGACATTTTATGCGTTACAAGAAAATATATCCATTACATGAACGGATGACTTACATAATTTTTGTTTATTGTAAAATAGCAGTTTACTCATCAAAGTACCGTAAAAGTGTCTTACTTTTCACAAAAATTTGACTTATTTGTAATTTTAATTTTAAAAAGTTCTGCTTTAAACTACTATTAAATTGATGTAAAATAGTAAATCATTTGTTTAGGATATTTAGGATATATTTGTTTTTACAAATTAATTAGTTTTTCATAATTGTTTAAAAATGTTCAAAGTTAACCAGGGGGTTGGGTAACTTTACACAACATGATATGTATGGGATAGGTGCAAAGTAACCCCTTTTTTTTCTAACTTTTTGAAGGTCTAATAATTCTAAGGCTAGTTGAATTTAAAACAAAATACTAATTTTAACACTCTTTTGCTAAATACAGAATATAACGCTATGATAAAAGAATACTGTTCACAACCTTATTAAAAACACAAAACACACAAAACAAATTTCCTTCTTATGTGGGTAAACTTGAGCAAAATGAATGAAAGACTTCCTTTTTTTTTAAGTTAAAGTTCAGAATTAACCAAACACAGTTCAAAAGCCACATTAAAAGTCTAACTTGGGTACTACTTCATTTTCTTCTCAGTTTTCAGTAATATTTGGAGAGATGTGAGAGGATAAGCTATTTAGATTTGTTTTCTCATAGTTGCATATGTTGCCTTGTAGAGTTTTTTGTATGGTAATGGTAAATGTTGAATATATTCTTTTAGAAATTCTTCATTAACATTTGCTTATAATTTTTTTATGTGGGGCACAAATATACTAAAAAATATTAAGAAATATGCAAGAGCTTTAAGTTTCTCCCAGCGCTGGGTTGCATCAATGGTTTACTTTTATTATTACTTCTTTATGGAAGTAGAGTAAAATTTAAATTTTAAACCAGTTTTAATATATTTCTATATCTTAAAAAGATATAAAAAAATATATCTTAGCTTTATGAAATAATGTCTCTTAACTTTATAATAAAAAAAAAAAAAACACTGGCCACTCAACAGTTTTGTTGTTCAAAACGTAGCTATCAACTATCAACTATGTATAACTTAACTATCAATTTAATTAACTAACATAGTTTAACTATCAACTATGTATAAACGAAAATCAAATGCGAACCTTATTTGGTATTTTGAATTGAGCGACTAGAAAGAATTCAAAGACACCGACTTTCTTTTATCGTACCTCAAGCTACTTTTTAGCATTTCTTTTTTTCAAGTATAAAATCACATTTTCAGAAAGAAAACGAGAGGCCCAGAGAACATGGACAAACAAACGAAAAACGAATATGTGTATTATTTAACATACATCATTTCTGGTGTTTTATAAATTTTAAATAGTTTAAAGAAATTTTAATGTTTTATAGATTTTTAAAGATCTAAATTGGGCATTTGAAATTCAATACAACTTTTAAATTTAATGTACTTTGTGTATGTATATTGTATAAAGCATTTATGTTTTTAGATAAAAGCAAGATGTTGGTAGCAGGACAAAAATGTAAACACAAAATTTTTCTTTGTTTGTATTATACTCATTTTTATTTTTGTTCTCTTTTTACAATTATCTAACTCCATAATTTTTTGTAAAAAATCCTTAAGAAAAAACTCAACTTAAAAGTGAAAACTTTAAGCTGATTGGTTTCAAGAACTTTAAGTAAGATTGGTTGCCAAAAAATAAACAAAGAACTAATTGTGTGAATAATTTAATTTACATTATTTTGAAATGTAAAGATTGTATAAATCTAAAAATAATAAAAAAAGTTAAATAAAATTTATCAAATATTATTTTAAAACAGAGTTTATCGATCAAATTGACTTAATAAATTCAGTAGTAGGATCGTTTCGTTTCATAGCAATTCTGAACTTTTGTTTAAAGCTACGTGTTCACCCAGAATATTCATGGTTGATGTATTACAGTCGCCCTAACGAAAGCATGTTTGTTAAATTTTCATATATATTTAAATATTTATATATTTATGTATTAAAATATTTACATACTTAAACATTAAAATATTTATATATTTATGCATTAGAATTTTTTTTATCTGCATTTCTCATTACAAGTAGTATAATAAAATTTAAGTATACTTAAAACTTCTTTCTTCAAAGGTTGTGTTAGGAGATCACCAAGACACAGAGGATGGGAAGATAATAGCTGATAAAATTTTAAAGGAGAAGTTTAACATTGCTGAGGAAGATCTAATTTCGTGTGCTTACATCGATCTTTTGTTGAAAAATGAGAATATATTAAAAGATATTTTCACCAATAATTAGTGATGATAAAAGTTTTATACATTTTTTGATCTTTTGTTTGACTTCCCGAAATCATTTTCTTAGCTCACTTCAGTTCACTTAACATTTCATAGCATTTAGCTCTTATTTTTTACTAAGAAGATATTGTGGAGAAGATATTGTGCGAAGATTAATTATGGAGATTTCACGAAAACCTCAGTCGTTGAAGGTGTTATTTACTGTAAAGGAGGTGTTTTTATATAATTTTTTGAAGCCATGAGATTTCGTGTTTTGTTAGATTGAATTATGTTGCTAATGTTGTCGGGTGGTTATGTTAGTTTGTTTCGAGTTTCCTTTAGTGTGTGTGTGTGGGTGTATGTGTCTCGTTGAACAGCATTCGTGTAAAGTTCGTGCATGGCTCGTGTGTAGATAGACGTTTAATATTTTAAGTTTACGCAAATCTTTAACAATAAAATCTTAATGCAAATAATAACGATATGCAAACTCGTGACTAGAAATATATATAATATTAATTCTTACTGATGGTCTTTCTCATCTTTTATACAACTTAATAAGTATATGAAATGTTAAACTTAAATACATTCATTTCATATTTTACAAATACAAATGGTAGCACTCAATTAAATCTGATTCAAAAAATATCCTCTCCTCACAACTTTGAAACTCACACCCAAAATCACTTATGTTATAACAATTATGTATATGCTAAATATCTTAACAGCTTTTTCTTTTCCTATTTCTCTCTCAAAATTTGTTTTTCTTCCTTCTCTATCTCTTCTTCCTCATCTTAGATCTTTTCCACCTTTTTTTTTTTTTATGTGTTTGCAGATGTTTTTTAAATCAAGTGTTGTTTTAGCATAGAGAACGAATTTTATTCAACAACTTTATTATATATTTTTATTTCTGCTTCTGAAACATGGTTCTCTGAACAGGTTTTGTCAGTCATCTTTTTATTCACTTTTTGTCTCTTATCTCGACTTGGTTATAAGTATCGTAAAAGAGTTATAGAATTGTCGCAAACAAACTAAATTATTATCATTTATTGGCGAAGATACAATTTAGTTTTTCGTCATAATTGCTAAAAACAAATTTAAATTTTACTTTTATAACTGTTTTTTTTTCATGATATTGTACTGTTCAGCTGTCGTGTACTTTTCATCGTTCAAAAAGTAGTATATTGAGTCGAATTAAATTTAAAAGTAGTTATTTTTATCATTTCTCGAGTTTTCTTTTTTCACGGTGCATAGGAACATGCTCTAAGACCTTGTAATACATCTCCAGAAATTTTTGTTTGATTATCATCAGAAAACATTTCTCCACTCAAAAAAATGTAAAAAACAACTTTATTTAGTAGGGGCCTGGGGAGAAATCAAACATTTTAGGGGAGTGCCCAGGAATTTTGTTAGGTAACTTAGAGGTATGGGACATACTTAAATTTCTATTATGTTGATACTGGAGTCGAATAAGGATAACTTGCAAAAAATTAGGGTAATTGGAGCTAAACCAAACCCGCCCCGACCCCTAACTGCCCCCTTCCTTGAACTACGTCTCCTTTAATCATAAATTTTTTTTTGTTCTATTATAAACTAGATCAAAATTCATTGACAGATTTCAAATTTTATCGAAAAATCTCTTTTCGTTTAAGATTTATAATCATGCAATACTTAAAAATACTTCCAATTACCCCTGAAAAAACTTAAAATGGTCTTAATTTTTAAATGAAAAACATTTCTTTGATGTAATTTGAAATCTGTGAATGAACTTTGATCTAGTTTAATAAATATTCATTGTAATTTATGCAAATTTTACATTTTAACTGTTAAAATAGAGAATTTAATTACTATTATTATAAATCATTTTAGATAAATTAATTATCAAGTTTAAAAGTTATTTATCATACCGAAGACCCCACCTTTTATGTCGATGAATTCAATAATATGATGCTCAACTATGCGTACCTTCAAAAGAATTGTTGACCTTAGATTTCTATATCTCGTAAAGAACTCCTTTAAATCTTTGATATGTGTGGAGCTTAATGGTTTTCCAAAACAACCATGAACTATTATTTCAAAATTTCTAAGTACCTTAATGTATTTGGCAGCGGAAACTTCAAGACTAGACTCCTGAAAAAGCAGTTCAAAGCTATCTATGTTCTTAAGCAAGGGCGGGGAAAAATTAATTGGGCAAACAATTAATTGCAATTACTTGATTGCAATTAATTGATTGAAAAATTTTTAATACCAATTAATTGATTGAAAATATTTTTTAAACCAATTAATTAATTGGGTAAGAATTGCAATTAATTGATAATTTTGCCATTAATATTATTTACCGAGATTATATTATACTTTTATGTAATTTTTAGTTTAGCACTGTTTTTAACCATAAAAAGTTAAAGATAGAATGACGCATAACCAATAAAACGCATGTATAAATATTTCGGGCTGTATACGCATATAAGGTTAAGGATAGATTGACGCATAACCAATAATACGCATGTATACGCATTTTCATTTCAATTGTGCTATTAATTATGTTTATATGTGCACATAAAGTAATAAAATCCTTTTTAGGATTTTTATAAATCTCGCTAACAATGAATACAAAAGAAATAGTGAATATTTACTTCAAGAAAGATGAAGCTAATGACAGTAATTGGACCTGTAAGTGCGGAAAAAAACTACGCCAGAAAACTGGGACAGGATGGACCAATTTATTTAATCATGTTAAAAGTATGCATCCAGAATATATAGAATATAATACTTCTTCAACTTCAACACAACAGCCGATTACACAGTTTAGTGGTTTTACTCATATTCCAGGACCAATAATACCAAAGAGTGCCGACAATATGTATTCATGGATAGAATGGGTGACTTGTGGCCTTAAACCATTTTCATTTGTAGAAAACTCTCTCACGCAAAAATACTCTAAATTAGAAAATATTTCCATAAAAACCATGAAAAAGTACATGAATTTGCTGACTAAAAAGGTTGAAGTAGAAATTGCTAACATAGTTCCAGAAAATTTTGCAATTATTTTTGATGGATGGTCAAACGGAAGTACGCGCTATGTGGCATTGTTTGTATCATATCCTAATAATGCCAGTGAAAATGAGTACAGTACTGCATTAATTGCCTTTTCACCTATAGGAAATGAAACAGAGTTTACAGCAAAAGCCCACTTTGAATATTTATCATGGGTTCTTCAAAATATTCTTCGCAAAAATATGACTAACGTAACATCTTTAATAGGTGACAACTGTGAAACAAATAAGGCCCTTGCAAATCTGTGCAATGTTCCATTAATAGGATGTACCTCTCACAGGTTCAACTTGGCTATGGAAATGTTTTTACTCAAATGTAAACATATCATCGATTAGACAAATATGCTTATGGGTAAATTCAAAAATTTAAAGCTAGCCGGAAAACTCCGTTTGTTGACTTCTCTTTGTGCTATTCAAAGAAACACAACACGATGGTCAAGTACTTCAGAAATGATAAACGATATTTTCGTCTTAAGCCATTTTTCACCCAAGGGAACTTTGATAAAATGCCCGAGCTAATAGATTACATGTTGTCTGCCAGGGAAGAAAATGATCTTCAGTTGCTAAACGAGACTCTACAAAAATTTAACTCAGTAACCATTGCACTTCAAAGAGAATCAATTGACATTTCAGAAGTAAGAATTTTATTTAATGAAATAATTAGACACGATATTAATATGGTTACCTATTTATCTTCAAATGCAGATATTATTCATTCTAAAACATTTGAAAGTGCGCTAGTTAAAATATTGGACAACAGAGAGCACGAACTATTTTTAAATGAAAAGGAAAGTGTAAATAAACTTCTAAAGCAATCTGAGATCACGCCAGTTAGTATTGATCATGATTTGGACTTTGCTTCTAAGCTGCTAAAGAAAAGAAAATTAGAAAAAATGTCTTCGGATTCAAGATATGTGAATTGCAAGTTTCTGGTGCCAACGTCAAATATTGCGGAAAGATTTTTCAGTGCTGCAGATTACGCAATTGGCCATTTGAGACATAATATACTTCCATCCAATCTTGAAATGCAAATGTTTTTGTGTGTTAACAAACGATTTTGGGACAGGAAAATGCTCTCAGATATTATGATGAATAATGAAAATAACTGATTGTTTTAGTGACTTACTCTTCAAATAAGTTTTGGTTTTCAATTTATTTTTTATGAGCTCTTAGTAAAGACGTACTTTAAACTGGAATTATACATTACAATGTAATGTACAATTCCAGTTTAAAGTACGTTATTACTTTAAATATATATATGTAATGATTGCATGTATATATTTAAAGTAATAACCCAACAATATTAATCTTTTAAGTATGGTATTTAATAAAAAATGATAATTTTATGTTCTGTTTTTAAAATTTTTAGACATTTTTAAAAACCAATAATTAATTGCAATTAATTGGAAAAATTGATTGAACTGTTCAAAAATTGCAATTAATTGATTGCACTGAATAATAATTGCAATTAATTAATTGGTAGTATATTTTTAAACAATTAAATTGCAATTAAATTTTCCCTGCCCTTGTTCTTAAGCAACTTCATGCAAGCATTGCCTTCCACACTATGCTGTCCTTGGTAGGACACTCTACAGATGTTTATCTTAGACAGATATTGGTTAACAAACTGTAACCCTCACTCCTTGTTTCCGAATAAATTTTTTTTTAAATTTTGTAATTTTTACAAGGAATTTTTACAAGTTCTAGTATTTTTATTATTTTTGTCGCCTGTTAACAAGGAGGATTAACAACATTTGCGTACTTTTTTTTTTAAAAAAAAAAAAATTTGCACCATCAGCCATCTGTTGGTCGTACAATCTACACAAAGATTCTAGAGTATAATGATCAGCTTTTTGAAAGTCAGGAAATGACGTCATGCAATACGGACAAGGGTGCTTTGATGATGTAGTTTGTTTTTCAGCCTTTTGAAGCAAAGCCTTTAGATCTTTAGATGCTGTGTAATCTAAGGATGAAATGTTTAACTTATCGAAAATTAACCGCAAGTTTTGGTATTTTTCGTTCAATGAAGGTAAAATGGTCAATATAATAGTTTTGTGGACACTTGAATATTTAAAATTTTTGCACGAATATACGTCAAACTTACTCAGTTTCTCTAGAATTTTATTATTTTTTAACTCTGGTTTCAGGGTGATTGACGGAGTAGCTCTAAGTAATCCCTGCCATTCATCTACACCTAATTTAATATCAACATCATTTGTTCCTTGACTTCTGTGATGAAGTACCATTGCTACAGGCTCTTCAATGGCATTGCAATACACAACAGGAATATCTTTTTCTACCAACTAAACATCCATAAAAAATCAAAATGATACAGATTGCAATCTAGTTAAGCTTAAATAAAGCCACCTCTTTATTACATTATTTAAATTTGAGTTCTTACATTTAGGCACATGTTATATACCTGCCGAACAAGAAAGTTATTGGAATCAGTAAGATTGCAAGGTAACAGCGGTATAAACAGTAACTATTCGAAAGTTTAGAAGGTTGAAAAATATATATTTATAAATGATATTTGAAGTCAACTGGGGGTTGAATGTAAAAAATGGGTAATTATTTTTACTCCTTGTTACATTTATTTAATTCAAGCCGATCAAAATATTTTAAAATCATTTAGCGTGATTATATTTTAAAAAACTTAGAGCAAAAAAGAACATGCGAAAGGATACATCTTTATAGGTTCTTTCCAAGTGGTTTTAACTTTTAATATCCTGACAAACCATGTCTACATAATTTCTAGTCAAACAGTGAAACGGTAGCCGAATTGCTTATTATCTACACCTATTATCATTTTTGAAGTGATAATCCTAATATGTCATCACCTCAAAAATGAAAAGGGATAATTTTCAAAGTTCGTCCTTAGTTAAATGGGTTGGTCAACTCTTTACTAATATTCATAAAAATTTGAAGAAAAGTAGTTAAATTAGTTTTTTTGTTTATTGATTTTAAAAATTTGACTAATGTACTTGATATTATCGTTTTTTTTAAAAAATATATAAAATTCTTTATACAAGAGTTTAGGAGGCGTAAATTTTTTTGTTTTTTTTAAACAGCAGCTGCTCAACACATGCTTTTTTTTTTCACATGATTAGTATAGCTAAGATAATTAACATGTTTTCATATTTCCTTTCTTACTGATCATGGATGTCTTACTGACAAAAGTGGTCAGGGAATCGGCTCACTTCAAAATTTAAATTCTATCAATTTAATTGAACTTTTAACATAAAATTCGATTGGTGCTAAAAATATAATCTACAATATCAATTTTTAATTTTGTAAAAAATACTCTTATAATATGAAATCAGTTTTTCTGCAGTTGAAACCGAGTGCGGAGAGTAATACTTCTGTTTCAAATTTGGTTGGACACTTAATTACCACATGATCTTCAAATGTCATTTGTTAGAAAAAAAATTTATAGAAACACAAAAAAGATATCGTCGAAAAAATATTTAAAATCAGAAAATATAGAAACGTCTCTAAAATTTGATTACAATGCAATTCGACACAAAACATAATCCAACAAACAATATTTTAAACAAGGCTCTACTAAGAGACACAACTCTTGAAAGCGAAAAATGTTCCTTCATTTCATCAGTGGAACAAAAAGGTAAATTCGTAAATATTTACCTTAACTACTTGGGAATTCCATGGTGCCAGACGAAACACATATTGAGCTTTATAAATTGAAATATATCTGTTATGAGTTACTATTTTTATATATTTTCACGAAAATGCATTTAAAATATGAAAAGTAGTTATCTCTAAATTTTCGATTCGATTGATGCATTTATTTACAAAGGACGACCCTTAATTTACCGGATGTAACTCTAAAAATTTCTTTATTTGAATTCTTTTTTGTTTTATTGTAAAATTTCAGTTAAGTGCTAGAAGTTGAGAAAATCTGAATAAGGTAATCACAATTAGTACTATCAATGCAGCAATGCAATCATCAGACAATCTTTCTGTTTTTGTTTTATTTACCAAAGAAAAATGGTGCCGCAAATAACAATTTGGTGCCGGATGTAATATTTGAGGATGAATAATTCTAATATCTGATAAAAACCTGCTGACAATCAATTTTTACATATATGCATTGTTACTATAGTGCAATACAAATTTTAAATAAACTTAAATAATGAGTAAAAATGATTTAACTAAACAAAACTTGATGATATTCCTGATTGAGTCGCACCTGTATGAGTTTTAATGCCTTTCTTCAAGTTTTTAAAACTCTCCAAACTGATCTCTTTGCCATGACCCCAATCCCATCAATAGTTCCTTTTCCATGGCTTGAAGGAAAAAAGTTCCATATCAAGTCAATATTAAATAATTCTTTGAGTCAGACTGCAGAATAAGTATTTCTGTTTAAGTTGGCTAGCGGCTTTATCCGAAAGTGTCTGCACTGATGTAATGCCTGGAGAATTTTCTATAATATTTTGCAATATTCAGCTCATGAATACAAATACAGCGATTTTTGTGTGGAATAATGTATTTGAGACGATGATACTCGCTTTTCCATGTGTACGAAGTGAAAATTACGCATTGTTGATATGTCAAATGAGCATTCTGAATCTCATCCTGTTTAAAAAAGTTTTAATTTTCAGCAAAATCAACCTTGATGACAGCTGTTGAACCATTTACGTTTTGCTTTGCTTGTTTAAATCCCAAAGCCTGTTTCCTTTTTACATACGTGTGCCCACAAAACTGTTTTACCACGTCTTTTAGTTTCGAAAACACACCGTTAAGTGTGCATATGTTCTTTGCCTTCTCATATCTACTACTGTCAATTGAATATAGTAACCACTAAATTAACTCTTTCAGGAACCTATTCATCTGATTTGTGTTTATTCAAAACACATTCACGATCCATACGTTCTTTTTGGTTTAATTACAAGTAATCTGGGCGAGAAAATCCGAAAATGATGCACTGGGCTGAGAATGTACTTGTAGCATTGAAAGATGAAGGCGAACATTCTCACGGTAAATACAAACACACACATTCTGTGGTACTTTGTTATTGAATTTAACATGAGAAGGTCTGAGCTCACAAAATTTTGATTCGCCAATCATTACAAAAGCATGGGTCTGCAAAAATAGACCGTGAGTATGACTACGTGGCATGAGCATATACCTGGCTTGCACTTTTCAAACCATGACTTTTACTTTCCGAACCCTCCTTAGTGTTCTTTCAAATCTCTACACAACCTTTCTCTTCGAGCATTTGATAGGACACATCATCACTGCAATAAAATAAAATGACCATAATTTCATCAATAAGGGCTTCCTTGGATATTGGCTTTGGTGTTAAATTATTTATAGTTAAGCCCTCTGCTTTTGCAACAACTGAAACAAGTTATTTTCTTTTTCTTAGGACTTTCGGAAGAGACTTATGTGCGTTTTCAAGCTTTACTTAAAGATTGAGAAGTGTAGAGTGAATTAGTATTAAAGTGGAAAGCAAAGAGAGAAATGGGCAATTTAAGTGCCATTTCCACAACTCTAAATCAAATTAATGGCCCTTTCTCTCTGCTTGTATCCACTTTAATACTCTTTCTGTCTCTATCGTTTAACTTGAACACTAGTCAGATTGAGCATTTTTTACTTTTAAGCTGTTCTTTTTGAAGGTTACATCCGGTACCGCAGTTTATTTGATATTACAGTATTTATTGAAATGATTTTTTTAATCCAAACAACCTTTAGTGAACTAACAAAGGAAACTGCTCTCTCTTTAAAAATTTATTGGAATTGAAATTATAAACTTTTTGTTACATTTTGGTACCGGATGTAACATTTAGAGTATACATCATAGATATCTGATTTATATATGAATTGTGAACTTATTTATTATGTATTAATGAAGTATATAGTACATTTGAAAAGATACTTTCTTTTATGTTTTCGTGGAACTGCCCTACTAGTAAAGAATTAGGACAGCAACATTATGTTTTGTATGAGCGACATGCGTAAATTAAATACGATAGAGATAAAATGGAGGTCATTTTTATTTTCAAAGGCCAAACCCTAGTCAAAAAAAAGCATCAGGGCAAGTGTTCCCGTTGTTGTTAATGTCATTTTTTAAATTTAGAATTGCGGAAATGTTTAGTCGAAGGCTTCAAGGTTGGTTTATAAATAGTCTTCGCACGAATTTATTTTTTCTTTCTGGAGTTGCGTTTTAAAGTATTTTTACTGCAAAAATATTTAATGTTTTTTACTATTTATTTCTTCACATCAGGTAAAGTAAAAATGTAATAAAAACATTTTCCTTGATTTTGGTCTTGAGGGAACTGGACTTCGTAGAATTGCAATTTCTTAATAATTTAAATAGTTTCTTTTTAATTCAAAGTTTTTCGAAACCAGAAATATTGGTGTAATTTATTTCGCTGAGGTGGAAAAATCCAGTTTTTTATAATATAAAAAATAGGATTTCAGATTTTTAGCTGCATGCATTTCATACCAAATCATCCTACCAGATTTAAAACCAGTTGCTTCAACTCAATAGGCGTACACGATTCATCTACTTTAATTACATCCTCAGGCTGATTTTTGTTTAGTCCTAATTTTGATATTACATTTATCTTATAGTTCAAGAGCGACTTACCAAAGAAATTGGAATGGCTTTATTAAAAGCAATCAAACCAGTAGGAGTAGGGGTTGTCATTGAAGCTTGGTAAGAACCTACGACAAAAATGAAGTGTTTACGTAATGGTTTTATTTCTTCCCAAGATTTAAGGCTGTTCCTTGTGCTTTTTAAAATAAAAAATTTGAACGCGTTGTTTAATGTTTTAATTTTTATATTTTTCAGTCACATGTATACGATCATGAGAGGAATTCAAAAACCAGGGGCGTCAACAGTAACAACTTGCATTTTGGGAATATTTCGTCATAATCCAAGTACTCGAGAAGAATTCCTTACTTTAATTAGTAAAAAACTATAGAAAATGTAACGTTTTATAGCATTATTTTTAATCTAGAGAAGAGACTTACGATTGCGATTAAACGAAGTTGCGTCAGTTTAATCGCGAACGAGGAAAATTTTGAATTTCACAAAATCGATTAAATTAATTGCATTTTGCGTAAAAAACGTCATTATTTGATTCGTAATTTACGATCATTTTCTAACTAACAGAATTAATTGTACAATTCAATCGTAATAATTTGTATCTTAGGTCAGTTACGAAACTTCCGTAAATAATTTGCGTTAAAGTTCGTAAATAACGATATGGGTCTTTTTATAAATGGAGTTTTTTATGTAATTTAATTTGTTTAAAAAATTGTGCTCCACATAACTAGATCAATTCTCATTTTTAAAAAAGGGTTTTTAAAGTAATTAGTATCGTTGAGTTTACTGAATTTATTGAGATATTGATAATGAAATTTATTTTTTGTTATTTGTATTTTAATCGTTATTTACAATTTATAAACGTAAATATTCGTGAGTTACAAAATTTACCTACATTTTTTTCAACTAAATTTCTACATTCCTGGTGTCATTAACATGTCAAAATCCTTTAAATGGCGATGTTTAGGTAAGTTCAACGAGGGTGGTCAGGTTCCAATTGATGACTCGTAAGAGAAAGGAAACACTAAGGTCTCGGATTCAGAGGAAGAGATTGATGATGAAAGCAGTTAATACGATGACCCTTCTTGTAAGAAACCAAAGGCAGTCAAATGACAAGTTGTGATTGTTGTTAGAAGATGCATGTAAAAACAAATTTTTTACATAGTTTAAAATTCTGAACATTTTTATGGCAACTTCATTAAAAGTGAAACTGTTTTAATGTGTGTGTGTAATATTCTTTAAAAGGACTTTAGCAACGAATGGGTTTTTAGAAAAATCTTTGATAGTAGTTATCGTAAGAATGTTCAGTTTCGAAATTTTATAACAATTTAACGGGAAAGGATCGTAATATAGTCGATGGTTCTCGTAATTTTTTATGGAAATTTCGAGGAAATTAATTAATTTACGCAGTTTTTTTGCAAAATAAGATAAGAATAAAGATGAAAATACAGTATGCTAACGATAGCAGGCTTTTGAGTGATGAAAATGCGAAAGACTGCAAGAAAAAATTAATCAATTAACAAGAGTTACGAGTTTTCCAATCAAAGTCCATTTAAACTTTATTTCAAAAAATTGAAAGGACTCCGTTAACTTTCTCATCACCCTCCACCTTCTTTATGTTATCCTTATATATATATTTTTCTCCAAATCGATAAATTAAACCTTTAGAATAAATAAACATAAAAAATGCGGACCACATCTCATCAATTTATCGGGTTATCATTTCTTAAAAGAATTATACACGTTAAAAATACAAGTGCGTTTAAACTTTCTGTACAAGGTGTATACATATGTATATGTATATATGTATATATATATATATATGAGCACTATGCTCTGAAATGGCTGTTTATAAATGTCTGTGATATGTTATTTTAAAAGTAAATAAAATTTGATATTTGGGTTTTTTCAAAATTGAAGCGTTTATATATACATATATATGTATATATATGTATATATATACATATATATATATATATATACATACATATATATATGTATATATATGCATATATATATACATATATATATATAAATATATATATATATATATATATAAATATATATATATATATACAAGGTTTAAAAGTATTATTGAGCGAATAAAATATGAAAAGCATTTTGCTGTAATTCGTGACTGTACTCTAGATAAAAGTCATCAAGAACAAATGTTTATTGGCCTCAAATATGTTTAAGACGGTATATTAACAGTGTATGTGAACAGCTTATTTACACATATAGAGAGTAGAATAAGAGAAAGTCTTTTTTCTGGACTGAAGCAAGAAATCATGTCCTAAGGACTGAACATGAATAACATCTGAGAGCAAGGCTATGAAAATGCTTTGAACATAAAGAGAAAACTTTCGGGGTTCAGGTTTTCTAAAGGAAAATTTAAGAGTATTTTTTACACGTTACATTTGTCATTACTCTCATAGTTATCCAATTGGGAGATGAAACCAAATTATTCCAGAAACTTTGACCTTTTTAAGTATTCTTTAATGCCAGTAGGTTTTTTTTTCGGTATCTACAAAAATATGGTTACCGCATATTTAAGAACTTAACCCACTTGTGGGACCAGGTGGGAATGTTGGATGGTTTTAAGGCAGTTATATAAACAGGTAGTTAAGTTTTGTAACGCATTTTTTGAAATATCAGAAATCTCTTAAGATCCACAAACAAAAACTGAAGCAAAATTGGAAACTTAATGAGGTTTTTTTAATTATACGTGATTTTGGATTTTTGGTTTGATTAACTTTTCCAAGCATATTTTTTGTAAGTAAGCATTATTTTGTAAGTAAGGAACTTTAAAGTAAATCATTTGATTTATCAGCAACACTTTCCTTTTTTTCAAAAGAAAGTTTTGCTGATAAATCAAATGATTGAATTTAAAAACATTTGAAAAACTTTTAAGTTGATTTTCACCAAAATACAGAAACATTGGATTTGAGCGCATTTTGATAAAACTAAGGTCGTTTTCTAGATAAACAATGACTCAGGCTTAAGCTATTCATAGATTGAGAGACAAACTAATTTACAAGATTTTTTAGAGCAACAACTTAGAAACATGTAAAGCATCTCTTTAGTCTATATATAGATTTTTATGTACATAAAATTCATTTACATTCATTTATTAACCAGTTATAAGATTGTTTTAGCAAAATAGTTGTTACCGTGGTGTGACTAAACAAAAATGTATGTAGTTGCCGTGGTGTGACCTTACAAAGTCCTTTAAAGTGCTTTAAGAAAGTCCTAATTTAAGAAATGACAAATTTCTTATATACAAAATAAACATTTAGAGAAAAAAACTTCGTTATTTTAACTAACAAGATATCTAGTTAAAATAACCAAGTTATACATTATACAAAATAAACATTTAGAGAAAAAAACTTCGTTATTTTAACTAACAAGATATCTAGTTAAAATAACCAAGTTATACATTTTATGGAATAAAAAAGCGGATGTTTTAGTATTTATATTTTTACATAAATGTACCGTGGTGTGACCTAACTAAGTCCTGTCCTTATTGAGTGTTTTTATTTAAAAGTAAACATATTACCTCATACATTTATTTTATTCACACATACACACACACACACATCCACCCTCCCTATTTTTAAGTTTTTTTTAGTATTTGTCATTAATTTTTATGTTAATAGTAGACTGTTTCGCAATTATTACAAAAAGATGATAATGGTTTCTACTTGTTACAAATTTTTTTTTTTTCTGAATTAAGAGGCTCCAAAAAGCCAGGTGTTTTTGTCTGTGTTTTGCTATAGAGGAACCTTAAATATTGTTCAATCTGAACTTTTTTGAACTAAAAATTCTTTTTTCATGCTGGGTTAATGTAACGAAGCTGTTGGGACCCAGAAAAAAGATTTAAAAGTTTGGCCTTAAAAGTAGGCTAAAATATTTTGCGTATTACTGAACGCTGTTAAAAAATCAAATCAAAATGGTTTTCTGGGAAAACAAGCACAGTAACAAATTTCTTTAAGGGCAATTTAAACGTTTTATTTGTAAAATAAAACTACGAAATGACAGAAAAATTTCTTAATTGCATATGTTAAGACCAGCTTAATTTTAAAAACAAATGAAATAGTTTGATCTTCCTACTCGGTTTAAAAATAATAACTTTTTAGCTTAAGCTTGCACCGAGTACCGCCAAAAAAACTATGACAAAAAAAAAAGTAAATCCAAAAACTTGCTGGAATGCTATCTGCTTTTTTCAAGTTCGCCGAAAAACTAAACTTCTGTGAGACTTGCTTCCTTTTTGACATGGTAAGTTTAAAAGTAAAATTTTAAGTTGAACCCATCACCTTAAAACTTTACTTTTAAACTTGCTACACTTTAAAAAAAATACACTACAAAGAAAAAAAAAAAAAAAAAAAAAAAAAATACAAAAAGTAAAAGCGATTTTTCTTATTAAATATTTGTATTTTTGATACTACAATATAAATACCACATACATGCCGTTACTCTTAGTGAAACTAGGCAGAAAAGGCTTCGTTTACTTCTTTTAAAAAGTTAATCAAAGACAAGTCAACGACTAAAGATTTTTAACTATCATCAAATTATCGGTTAAAAAAATTAAAAATATATAACGAAAATCATTAGAGAAGCGAATGGAAGAACAAATTACATGAAGTAATAACTCACACAGCAGTAATGAAGTGTGTAAATTATTTCCTAAACGTTTTTATCGACTGTTTCTAAAATTGTTAGAAACGTCTTGAACTTCATTTAAAATAGAATTTGAAAGACATAACTAAAAAAGATTATCTTTCTAAAATTTGGGCCCAGATACATCGGTCTGTTATATACCCTAAACGCACCCTAAAAAGCACAACAAAAACACTTAAAAGCTCAAATGATGAAAATACTTTAACACACTTCTGTGACGTCGAATAAATATTTTCCGATTTGAGGATAGTTAAGTATTTTACGCCATAATATTCATTATGTCATAAACTAAAAAATTATTTCAGCCACACTAAAAAATATAAATATGATCATGAGCACTGAAGAAAAAAAGAAAATAGAAAATCTAGGTACGAAAAATAAAAGTGTTCGTTAAAAAGTCAAGATAAAATCAGTGCACTATTCGTACACACAAAATCAGATTAAAATGTTAAAACTGAAAAAACTGAATGAATACTGTACATAAAACATCTGTTAAGACAGATCAAAGCAGATAAAAAATAGCATACATCGTCTTTTCCTCTGATAAGACTTAAATAAAGTTTAATTTTAAAAATATAAACAAATTTTTTTTTGCACAAATAGAAAGATATTTAAGACATCCAAAAAAAAAACAAAAAAAAAAAACAAACGAAAACTTGTTACTTTTTTATTAGAAAAGCGGAACCATGTGACGTTATTTCGTTTTATCTTCTTTGATATGCAGTTTTTTCATCAGCGTCTTCTTAAAACTTTTTTGCTTCTTTACTTTTTGGGAAGATTTTCCATCAAGATTGCTTTGGACAGATCCAGATTCACTCGAAGGACTAAGTGGAGTTAGGGATTTATCTGCGTTACCAAGCTCATTTTTTGAAGGCGTCACATTTAAAACTGCCGCACTTCCATTTATTTCCCCTGTAGAACTTGTTAGGTTTTCAACCATCTTTACTGGTTCATGTTTTGTTGTTACAATATCAGGATTAATTTCTTCTACAAAGCTTCCGCTAAGATCATTTTGGTTTGCACTAAACTCTTCTCTGCTATCATTCGGATCATCACTTTGAGCCAAATTTATTTTGGGAGAATTATCATTCAATACTGGAGTCTTCTAAAAGCACAGATTGAAATAAAATTTTTTAAACCTTCATTAAACAGTTTATCATAAAATAAATCAAGTAGAAACCTACACACTCCCGAGGTTCCTTTATATATTGTGTGGCTAAAACTGGACTATTCAGCCACTTCATTTTATTTCGATGAGTGTTTCCCATTCCTAGTGAAGGACTTCGTGTTTTGCTTTCTTGAAAATCATAATAAACATGGTAAGGCATATCCCTGTCAGATGTGGCTTGAGGAGGAAGACAGGAATCTGGCATCTTTTTAGCTGATTTACCAGAAATGAATACATCAGGCATGTGGTAAGTATAACCAGTTCTATAACCCTGAATTTAAAAAAACTTGAGTAAAATGAGTTACATCTTGAGTTTTTTAAAGTAACAAAAGAAAGAAAAAAAACTCTACACTAAAGCATAAACCTAATCATACATTATATTCAAAATTGAATTAGTGAGTTACTTGTGAATCTAACAAACGCATATGAGCCTCAAAGTGATATTCATCTAGTGCCATTTGGTATTTTCCTTCTCCATAAAACAAGCTTTTTTCATTGTTCTCTGAAATTTTCTGAACTTTTTCATAAGCCTCTTCACTAATAATATTCAAGTTTTCAAGGCCAATAGACATAGCTTTTACCTGCAAGTAATAAATACAAAACTAAAATTATGGGTATCAAAATAAAAATTAAAAAGTACTGAAATAGGTGTTCATCAGGACTGTAGCAAGTGGGGTGCCATGAGTGTCAAGGCACTGAGCACCATTCTCATGAAACAGTTATTTTTTGTTGCACAACAATTTTTTTAACATTTATAATGTATAAGAGGAAAAAACGATGACACAAAAAAAAATTGACACAGACTTTCCAAACAAATAAAAATGAAAAATTAAATTAATGATGTTTGATGAAGTAGAAGATTATGGAACTTCCATTACACTAGAGTAATGCACTATAGTAATGTGTTTTATAGCATTTTAACACAGATACAATGTCAATTTTAAGTCATGTTCCAGGTGCCCAAAGAGAGGGAAATTTTTATGGTGGTAGGTACCAAAAAAATATTGGTCACTTTAAATCACTATGGCACTAGTATTAATAACAACTAAAATAACAGATAATAGGTACCAAAATATGAAATAATGAAGGAGGGAGAATTAATTTAGTTTAGTTCCTATTTAATAAGTATAAGGAATTTACCAACATTTTTTACTACATAATAATAATATAAGAATGCAGGTAACTTACATGTAATGTAGTCTCTATCACATCTTATGGCATCTTTACAATAGTCATGCAAACATTTTAGTTCTGTTGCAAATTGATCTGTTGGTAGTGACCTAAACCACTGCAGCGTAGCCTCCTTAATTTCTTCCGCACACAGAAAATCATAAAAAATCATAAAATCATTTTATGACATGTCAAATTGATCCATAAATTGGCCTATAGCCCTGATCTAAACCAATGAGACAGATGGGTGTTTAAAGATTATGAGAGGTCCCTCCAACAACTTGACTTTAGCTGCAGTGGTTCAGGTCACTACCAACTAATCAATTTGAATTGGAACTAATACATTAGTATGACTATTGTAAAGATGTTAGAAGGTGTGATGGAGATTAAACTACATGAAAATAGCATGCTTTCTTATGTTTTTACTATCTAATAAAAAATATTGGTAAATTCCTAAGACCTTTTGAACAGACCAAATGTAAGCAAAATTAGAAAAGACAGGAAGTTTGTATTCTTTGATCAATTTTTGATCTTTTGACTGAAATTTAATAAAAAGCTCAAAAAACAAATTAAGTTATGGATAAAAACTGTCACCTGTGAAGCACAAGCTTCCATTAGAGTGCAAAGTCGATGGAATGCATTTTCAATTGAAGTCCCACACACAGCAACACCATGGTTTCGAAGAAACAATGTCTTTTTTTTTAAAAAAAAAGATAAAATTTATAATGCACAAATAAAAAGATGAGGCTCTGTTGTTTATACAAACTAAATACAAAGAAAGACTTAAAAAATTAATATGTAAGCAACCAAATAAATGCTAATATAATATTCTTTTGTAATTTGTTAAAACCACTTAATAAAGCTCTTTTTTATTTCAAAATATAGGAATAATTACACTTCTTCCAGAAACAATATATATTACTAACTTAAAACTATAGATATTCAAAATGATTTGTTTCAAATTAGCAACATTAACATTACTTCTAGCATGTTACTATATACTACAGAATATACCTAAGTTTAAATTTAACTTCAATTTTATTTGACATTCTTCACTTAAATAATTTGAAAACATGCAACATTTGAAACTTGAGCATAAATATAATTTCTTAATAAGCAGAGTAAATGATGATAAAATTAAATGCTATGACTTTCTTATGCCAGTATTACAAGAAGCAAAACAGAAATAGTTTTTTAAAAAATGCTAAAACTTTTATATTTTCAATACTAAAAAAAATAGTCATGACCCCACTAAAAGAAGGTTTTCAAAATTTTATATACATGCATTAAAAATATTTATTGCTAGAGAATACTGCTTTTCACTATGAGATGTTAATGGTCTAAAAAATCAATCAAGTTTTAAAAGCACAAGTACAGTACTAAGAAAGTTGAAAAAAAAAACTTTATATGTAAAACTTTGTATTTTACATTGCAGCCCAGGAAGTTAAGGAAATGCCAAATATGTACTTTTTATTTCAAAATCATGTTACTACATAAAATAATAGAATCATACCATGTTTTTTGGTCCTAAATCTTCCTTGATGCTGGCTTTTTCAGTATCATCAATAAGAATGCCATAGTAGTCATGGTATGAAACACCACCAACCTACAGGACCAAGATAAAACTTTTAAAAATTGAGTTTTATAAACAGAAGTAAAAACTTTTGAAGTAAAATAATGATTAATCATCCTAGCAATTTTTTTTTTTAAAAGATAATGTATCTGGGGTATGGCTATTTTAACTTATCTTATTTGCTTTTATATTAAGGTGTCAAATTTTGGATGAACTTTTACACATTAAGCTCAAAAATGTTATTTTAGCAATTGTCAAAAAAACATTTCCAACCATATCAAAAAACATTTATAATGATATCAAAAAATATTTCCAACCATATCAAAAAACATTCATAACCATATTAAAAAACATTTCCAATTATATCAAAAAACAAAGTAAATTCTACTTAATTATATGTAACTGCAACCAAAACATAAATACAAGTTTATTGAAAAAACTTCCTCAGCAAGTGAATGAAAACTGAAATTTGTAATCTGCGGAATAAATTTATTTTTCCAATATCAAATTCCAGATTCTTAAGCCAAAAACAAGAAATATTTATCAAGAGGTTTTAGAGTCATAAGAAACTTTACTAAAAGAGAATGAGGCAGTAAATACTAAAAGAGATGGGATATGGTTGTATAGTTGTCTACCAAGGATAAAACCTATGAAATACAAAGTAAATTGCAAGATGCTGTAGGGAGAGAGAAAGAGAGGAGAAAGAGAGGAGAAGCTATCACAATTAAACATTGAATAAAAAAAATTGATTGGATTATAAACTTTTTAAATCAAAAAAAAAAAACATATATCAAAATTAAACCATAGGTACTTATCACTAAGGAAACTGTTAAGAAATTTGGTGTCTAAGATAACCATACAATAATTAATACTCACAATCAATGACTCTTGACTCAACCTTAGAAAACCACATTTCATAGCAGATACCTAAACAAAAAACCTTTTATATTGCTACTAATTTAATTAAAGAGAAAAAGTCATTGTGATTCTTTAGCTAAAAGTATAATATTAGATCACCCAAAAAGACATTCTATTGAAATAATACAATATAGATTGAATAAGGCAATTATTTAACAACATAATGCTTTGTTAGCTAACCCTAACCAATAGCTTATTAACCAACCTGAAAAAGACTTTGTTAAAATAATACTTCTTAGAATAAAAAACCAGGAATGATATAATATATGAAAACATCTGCATAAGATAAGTTATTAAAAAAAAAAAATCTATGGAATAAAAGAAGTCTCAGTTAAATCAAAAATAAAAAAAAATTTTTATTAACAAATTTAGATATTTAAACCAATTACTGAATAATAATGGTAAAAAAAAAAAAAAAGCAAATCTAAAAAATAACTTTTTTTTAACTAAATTTACATTCATTATTGGAAATTTATTTTCATGTTAATCAACACTTATTAACAACAACATCATACACAAGAATAAAAGAATAACTTTGATATCTTAAAGCATCCTAATAAGGAACATTTGTGAGAAGCAACAATAATTAGCAATATAACCTTAAATAGTAATTAACTAACACTTATATTTTTGAATTTCAAAAGAATTTTTTTACAGTATAAAATTTGTTTTTTATTTCAACTTGATAGGGTTATAAAATAAAAACTCACAGCAACAACATCTGCAGTATGAATGTGTATAACACACATTATATCTGGTCTCGCCTCATGAATTGCAGAATGAAGGATGAATCCAGCTTTATTTATGTCTATAAACCAATGATTAAAGACAATAAATAAGAAAGTAAAGTTATTAGAATTTTCTATACATATGCACATACAAATAAAAATACATAGATGTATACAAAATCTTAATTTTTTTTTTCGGCTTTTATTATTTTGGCATAGATTAATTTGGCATAGTATTGAATCCCTTACACAGTCCTGTACTTCCACTCTCTATAATATCACCATTCAAATCACAAGTAACTAATGAAGATGCAGTAACTTCATTAAACATTAATCCAAATGGATTCAGTAAAAATTCATTTTTATCACGCACCTGAAAATTAAAATACAACATTATGGCAAAAAATATAATATATCAAATATTTAAAGTTAATTGTAACATAATATTTTTCATCATGTTATGTAAATATGCATTAATAGTATAACATCTGCCTTACTTTAATGTACCATTTAGACCAATTACTAATTATTGAATTATAAACTTATTACACACAGAGGTGAAAAACACATTAGAAACAGATAAATAAACATATACATACATACATACATACATACATACATACATACATACATACATACATACATACATACATACATACATACTTTTATAAAGCAAAAACAAATAATATACACACCGAAACATGGTTGTATATAGCCTCTGACCAGCCGAACATGTCTATCAGACGATAAACTGCAGCAAGTTTGCATCTGAGAGACTTATTTGATTTACTATACTTCATAGTATTTTCTCCTCTAATATCATTTATAGGCAACACAACTGGTGAGGCATTTCCATATCCTCTCCCAACAGATGCTAAACTTGGTTGAATTACAGGAAGCAAAATATCTTGATAATTACGAATGTTATTAAAACGTGGCATTCCATTAGCAGAAGTTCTTCTAATAGAATCTTCCAGTTCTTCTTTGAATAGTTCGTCACCAAGAACCAAAGAAACTCGTTGACGAAGTTTTAAACCTCTAACGTCTCTTAAAATTTCTTCAGGTTGCCGAACAACTCGTCTAGTACCATCTGGCTCTGAATATCTTCTTGCTTTTTTACCTGTCATTTTAATTTTTAAATCTGAAATTATTTCTTCATTCATAGTGGAGAGTAACTAATGATAATCCTCAATTTTGACCAAATAACACTGACAAAACCCGATAAGAAAACCTGATCTTCGGAATAACACAATATTTCTCTTATTAATTTATTGACGTCATATAATTTATGCGAAATCAAAACTTGATCATTCAATAATTCAAAGCTTGAGATAAGGCTGTAAAATTAGCGACAATAAGGTTTTTTGTAATTACCGTTATCAAAATTTGGATAATCTAAAAACCTTTGCAAAACGTCATGCGAAACAAATATCGTAATACTTAGAATTTTCAATACCATAGTTAGAGTTATATTGGTAATACTCCTCTTTGTGGAATTTGTCTTCTAAAGAGGGGCAAATAGGGTTGCAGCCCGAAAAACTCTGCAAAAGGCCCTATGCCTTTCGCAATTTTCTTTTTACTATAGTATTTTTATTTTCTTGTTTTCAAACTGATATTCGGTATGATATGTTATGAATTGGATAGAAACAAAAATTTTGTCACTGAGCTTACACAACAACAATTAAATAAATTTGAAAGCAACGCGTTATTCAATTTTAAAAAGTCAAGTTTTACTCATGCAGAAAGAAATTATTTTTACTAATAGTTTTATAGAATGCAGGAAATACTTTCACAACACAAATAACTCTCAAGTACATCAAAACTTTTTAATAAACAGAGGAGCTTAAATAAGCAGCGATTGCTCTTCTCCAACAGGCCTGGGTTTGTAAAAATTTAATGAAATTGCTATAAAAATAAATTCAGATTATGCACTGTTTAATTGATAAACACAAAATTATTAGGACTCCAGATATAACCTTGGTGTCATTTACCATCTTAAATTTCTGTCAATATTTGCAATATGCGACCGCAAGCTTCGTAAAAAAAATCGTTTTTTGACAAAAATTAATGTAAAATAAAAAGTGTTTAGAATTAAATTTTACATAATAAATCCTCCCTCAGCATCAGTCACAGCTTCCCTTTGACTCCTGAACCTCGAACAGTTGGTCTAGATAAAGACCTATAGGATCTTGTTCCACTCCTTCACGATAGTAGTCTCCAGATAGTTAACAACCCCTTGACTCCACATACGCCCAGAATGAATAATCAAGAGGAGACATTTCTGGAAATCCAGGGGACCATAACTCTTCAGGCCATTATTTTTTTAGGTTCTTCTTGATCCACCTCTGGGTCTTCAGGGATGTATGTGAATGTGCTCCATCTTGCTGGAACAAAATATTGTAATCTGGAGAGTAGTGGACATCAATCCAGGGTTTGACATGGTTATTCAGGATTTGATTTGGTGTTGACTTTCTGACCAGGTTTGATGAAGACTGAAGGCATTTGAGATCTTTATTAGAAATCGGCCAAATACAATAACTAAAGCTGGACGTTTGGTCTTAAATGTGTACTTTACATTCTCTAAGACAGCCTGGACTGGTTAATGACTATTAAAAAACTATTGGTTCCACTGTTTGATTAAGAATCAGTAGTAAACAATTTCTCATTTGAGAAGAGGAGCCTTTGGTCTCTTCTTCAGGAGGCTCAAAAGTTTCTTTGATATTTCAAACATTTTTTCTTTAGAACTTGTGGAAACCAGATCTTTCCTGACCACAAATCCGATGGTGTGCTCACTGACAGATAACTATTTAGTCATTTTCCTAATTGACCGTACTAAATTAAAAGAAAATCAACCCTAGACAGTCTTGATTAACTGAGAATTTCGAACTGACTTCTTCCAACCATACCAGATTTCCTCTTACCACAACCAGTCATTTAAAGACGTTTATTTAAAGTGTAGGCAGTACTCCAAAGCTTACTTAGCATCTTGGCAATGTCTTAGGGGGTGGTGCCATTCATGGCAAGGTCAACAATGGGTTTATTTTTACTGCTCAACTTTTTAGCTATTTTTTGCATTTATATTTTAATTTGAAGATTTTTGCATTAACACTAACAAACCATATGCATAAAAGTAACAAAGGAACATTTATTTTGAAACCATCAAACTTATTATGAAGTTTGCGGTCGCATATGGTACACCCCTAGAGATAATATCACTTTTATTTCTATTTTATAGTTACACCTACTCTATGTAAGTATTAATTTTTGATTAATTAAAAATTAATAAGTACATGGAGTGGGAGAAACTTATACTCCATGCAATTATTAATTCCACCTACTCCATGTAATTAACTAAAAATTAATACTTACATGGAGTAGGTGTAATTAATACTCAATTCTCAACAGCTTTTTTCTTTAACTTTGTACAATTACCTCCTAAATATAGAAGTAAAAAAATTTTATTTATATTTCATTTAATACGCTACCTGCTTTTGTTACCCAATAATTGGAACTATCTGTATTTCAGAACTACTCGCTAGTCAGCTAATAAAATCGGATATCTCATGCATTTTCCATAAACTTTCTTTAAAGTATGTAAAATAGTTTTATTTTTTTATTTATCTATTTTAAGATCTCCTCTTTATTAATCTAGTTATGACCATTTGAAGGCCTTTTCTATGAAATTATATATATATAAGTTTTATTTTAATCTTTTTTTTATACTTTATTTATTTCTATTTTAAGGCCGGTTTGAGGCCTTCTTATTTTGTACTATGTTCTTATTTTATTCATATTAATTTTTTTACGTTGAGACCTTCTGTTTATAGACTGTTCGAGTAGTTAAATCGGGTAACATGTTTTAATACGCTTCCCTATTTATTTACTCGATCATTGGAACTACCCGAAATACGGAACTACCCACCAGTCAGGTTGCTTTTGATAGATTCCCATATTGTGAAACTGTACAGATGGAGTATACTGTGGCCCTCTACTTGGATCTCCAAGCAATAGGAGCAATGACAGAAAGACTGGACCATTTTGATCTTCCAAGGAAAAACCTTAAGAACACACTGAAGGACCTTGTTGACAGAGACCTCACACTGCAATCTACAACATATGAAATCTCATCCCAAAACATAGATGATACAGACTTTTCGGATGTCGATAGTTTGATGGCTTCTTTGTGGGACAATCATCACACGCAGAGATATGGAGCAACATATATAAAGGAGGGACGTTAGTTACAAAATAATAAAGGAGGTATACAAATACCTTAGGGATGGACCTGCTAAAAAAAGTATATAATTTGAATTTTTAGAAAGTCAATGCAGGCAAATACTCTATGCTTGCAAGGCTCGCTAGGCAGACTCTGGCTATCCCAGCCCCATCTGAAAGAGTGCTTTCAAGAGCAGGGAACATTTACACTGTAAGGAGAACAAATTTGAGCGTTAGCAAAATGGAGCAGCTAGTGGTTCATGAGAGAACAGTAAATTACTGGATGAAATTTCAGGTTTAAAATGGACAGGCTACTTTTAATTTTGCTCATTGAACTCCTTTAGTCCAAATATTCATATTTCACTTTTTTTTGTCATTTGTAATGTAATAAAAAAATTTAGTTGAACTATTTCAGGTATTTCTATTTCGGGCAAATATCGGATATTATAATCAATCGGGTGATTACTTAAATTATATTTTAATTCGGGTAATACCCGAAATAACTAAGGTGGTAGCTGTCTGCAGTATTTCCGAAATATAACGTATTTGGTTCTAAAACTAAAAATACTTTAAAAACAAGTCATTATCGAGACTTCATCAATGAGTCACGAATTGAAAAAAGAATTATTTAAATATTAATTTTCCTGCAAAATCACACAAAAAGGTGACGAAGTTTCAGCTTCACAACAAAAATTAATATACTTTAAAATTCGTTTCGTCGTCATTACAAAGACCAAGAGAGTTTCATTTCATTTCAATTGCTTATGCTTCTGCAGATAAAAACGATCCCTATTTTTCAAGGATTGCCGTCGAGATTTAAATAGCAAAGTTATGAAGCGTGAAACAACCGCTTCAAAGTTTAGCTTTGTTTATTTCCGCTTTCACTAGAAGACGAGGAACTACTTTCTCTGTCAGATGCCATCTAAATAAAAAATAACAATGTTAAAGAAATAAAATTAAAAAAGAACTTATTGATATTAATTCTATATTTCGTTATAACTGTCACCTTTTTATAGACCATCTCAAAAAGTTTAAGTGATTTTTGCTGCAATTTTTGGAATGACTCTCTGAGTTCATCTGCAGATTTAATTTCGTCTTTTTTTTCTAAAACTTTTCTCACATTTGCAATTTCAGTCTTTAGTTCTTCGTACTTTAAATGAAAAAATTATTTTAAAAACATTGATATGGTTATGCATAAATAGTTTTTATGAAGAACTGTTAAGTAGGAAGCGAAAAAGAGCTAGCTTAACTAACAACTCAATATGACATACCTCATCTTTAGGTAATTGATCTTTATATTCTTCCATCTTAGATTCAGTATCATGAATAACACTTTCTGCCTGGTTTGCTGTCTCAACTATTTCTTTTTTCTTTTTATCTTCTTCAGCAAACTGTTCAGCTTGACGTACCATTTTCTCAATATCTTCTTTGCTTAAGCCTCCACTTGATTGAATAACGACTGAAAAATTCAATATTATCAAATATATAATCAAAAATAGTCACATAGAAAAGGGTTTGAAATTATTTTCTTTTTTACATGAGACTCACTTTGTTGTTCTTTACCAGTTCCCTTGTCACGAGCAGAGACATTTACAATACCGTTAGCATCTATATCAAATGTAACTTCTATTTGAGGAACACCTCTTGGTGCTGGTGGAATTCCAACTAATGAAAATTGTCCGAGTAATTTATTATTTGCTGCCATTTCTCGCTCTCCTTGGTAACACTTAATTTCAACTTGTGTCTGTCCATCTGCAGCAGTTGAGAAAACCTGACTTTTTTTTGTAGGAATGGTAGTGTTTCTGTTTATTAGTTTGGTCATGACTCCACCTAAAGTTTCTATACCTAACGAAAGTGGAGTTACATCAAGAAGAAGGATATCTTTTACTTCACCAGCTAAAACACCGCCTTGAATAGCTGCACCAATAGCAACTGCTTCATCAGGATTAACAGCTTTACTTGGCTTACGTCCAAATATCTCTTCAACTAAAGATTGCACCTTAGGAAAAAGCATAAAAAAAAAAGCAATTAAAATAAAGAAACAAAGTTACCATTTGCAAAAATCAATTCAGTTTTCAGATTGTAATTCTGTTCAGCAAAATTGATACAAAATTTTGAGTAATTCCTAACAGAACTAGATAGACAAGCTAGTAAAGTTAAAATATAAAAGAAATACAACCAATTCTTTACACATAAACATTTTCTTGGGTTAAAAGATTATTTTTTATTCTTTAAGTCAATTTTTTTAAAAAAAATTGAATTTGCTTTTATTCAAAGAATTACATAACATTTAAGTATGGTTTTCAGTAGAAAGAGGTAGAACAACTCTTATATATCATTAACATAAAAGCAATGATTTTTAGGACAAAAATTATCGGTTGAAAAATGCAAGGAATAATAGAGGGATTGGTGAGCTGGGAGGCTATATTTCCTAGGACCAATCGTTGTTGTCATTTAGTTACTTTTTGGTTCTCTAAGAGGTATGCACTGGTACCCCATATTTAAGCATTGTTCTCAGGAGGGCAGATCTTTAAGATTAAAAAATACTCTGCAGTTAGATTTGAAGAGTAATGGATCAAATAGGCCATTGAGATTGTGGGGGGTTTTAATTGGAAAAGGTGAAACTTTCTTTAGGATGTTGAGAAGTTTCTTTGATGTGTCCAGTTTTAATTTTCAATAAATTTTTAAATTTAGTAATATTCACAAATGAAAAAATTTCAAAAAAATTACAAATTATTTACAAAAAAATATTTACAAAAGCATTGTTTTTGATTGCCAAACTTATTTCAAAATTTGCATTTACAGGTGGCTCACAAGTCAAAAAAGAAGTAACTTAATACAGTAGAAGGAATATAGTGTAAATAAAAAGATTGTTTGAATGCGAATTAGTATTCTTAAAAACTAATACCTTAGGCATTCTTGACATTCCTCCAACTAAAAGAACTTCCCCAATTTCTCCTCTACTGACACCAGCATCTTTAATAGCTTTCTTACATGGCTCAACTGTTTTTTGAATTAAATGATTAACAAGTTGTTCCAGTTTTGCACGTGTCAGTTTAAGATTCATGTGTTTAGGACCAGTAGCATCCATGGTTAAATAAGGAAGATTTATATCTGTTTGCTGAGATGAGGATAATTCACACTTTGCTTTTTCAGCAGCCTCACGTAGACGTTGAAGTGCCATGTTATCTTTTTTAATATCAATACCAGTCTTAAAATATTAGCAACATCAATTAGAACCATCAAAATAAAGAAGCTCAAATTAATGTATAATAAGCATCTTTTTATGAATTTAAGATGTTTATCAAATTTTAATAAGCATAAGTAAATAACAAAAATGTTAGTAAATAACAAAAATGTTAGTAATACACAAAAACTCAGTCACAGACAGTTATTACGGGAGTAAATCTTACATCTCTCTGAAATTCTTTAATAAGATATTCCAATAGAGCCATATCAAAGTCTTCACCACCTAAGTAAGTGTCCCCATTAGTGGACTTGACTTCAAAAACACCTTTATGAATTTCCAAAAGAGAAACATCAAACGTTCCACCTCCAAGATCATAAACAGCAATACTAAAAAATGTTTAAAAAAATCTATTATGCACATCTTGCTTTATAAGATCATATGCAGATTCTAAAAACTGCGCTTAGATTTGCTCAGTTTTGAATATTTTATTTTGTGACACATTTTTTAAAATTCGCACAGAGTTTTAGATATAAGTGAAAATTTTTTGTTAAGAATTGAGAAAAACCAGACAAAACTTTAGAGATGGTCTTCAGGTTATTTCGTTATTAAAAATTGATTCATAAAATTGTTGCAATTCAATGAGATTAGATAAAAGAAGAATATTTCTGACAAAGATAATTATGAACTACCAGTTTGCATTTTAAATATAATTTTTTAAAGAATGTTACAATACTTTTTTGTGTATACTAACATATTCTTTGGATTACAATTAGATGATTTCTTGTATAGAAAATTCATCATTTTAATATTCATTCAAAACATCTTAAAGTGTTTCATCAGAGTCCACTATAAATCCTGAAATACAAGATTTGCACAAAATTATTCAATTCTCAAGGTTTTGAGAGCAAGGAAAGAGAGCAGAAAAAGAAAACTATCCTACAACAGTAAGAAAGTGCAGACACTTTATAATCTTTCTTTGTGAATATGGAGAGTTGAAGAAATGTTTGGAGAATAAGATTGAACTGCAAGTTTTTCTAGATAAATTTTACATGTTCAGGGAAACATAGTGATCCCTTTAGAAACTTTACTCATAATTTCATCTACTTTGGCTGAAGCAGATCCAGTTATTTCCACATTTTGTCTTTTTTTCTAAAAAGTTCAGGTCACCTCTAATAAATAATTGTTATATTCGGTATGCCAAGACTTTATATATGAAAAGAGTGGTATGATATAAAGCATGTAAACAAAATAAATGAGAAAGAGCTAATGCATCTTTCTCTTCGGTGGTTATATTAATGACTTTTTAATAATGTTTGCATTTTCTTTATAACATGGTGTGATCTTTAAATGCCTTCAATCACAAAAGGTGCCGAACTTTTCTAAAACTTGAGAAAAAGTGCAAGAACCTGCTGCAGAAATTACAATAATTTATAACATCTTTGAGGACCAGACATAATATGACAATTGTAAGTATATTTCAAAGAAGCAGCAAATAAGTTAAAAGCTCTTGTTCAAGTTGAGAGACAAATATAAAGCTAATTGCTGATAGTTAATATAAAGAGCCTGATAACTTTGTTTAGGGCTGTCCTACTTGATAGTAAGCTAGGCTAATTTCTTGCAATAAGTGAATTAAAAAAAAAAAAAACAAAAAAAACAAAACAATCAGATCTTATTAAAAAAATCTCAAAACCATTACAATTGTTAATAAAATGTAACTCTACAAGTAAATGTTTAAAGCAAACTGTAAACTTATGCTTTCCCCAACAAATTTTAACAGAGAGAGTGACAACATACTTCAATCAACTTTTTTATCAACTTTATTCTTCAGAATGCAAGAAAAGCAACAACTGAAAGTGGAGATTTGATGACTTTAAAGAATTCAAATAGTGGTAACTTTAAGTATTACTTGGATATACTTGTGTAATTTGAGAACATCTGATTCTTCTAAGGGGAGTAGGGAGGAGGGAGAAGGAGGGAGGAGGAGGGAGGGAGGAGGGAGAAGGAGGGAGGAGGAGGGAGGGAGGAGGGAGAAGGAGGGAGGAGGAGGGAGGGAGGAGGGAGAAGGAGGGAGGAGGAGGGTGGGAGGAGGGAGGGAAGGAGGGAGGGAGGGAGGGAAGAAGGGAGGGAGGGAGGGAAGGAGGGAGGGAGGGAGGGAAGGAGGAGGGAAGGAGGAGGGAGGAGGGAGGGGGTAAAACAAGTAAGTGTTTTTATTTCCATCATCACTACCTTTAAGTTAACTTGATTGAATTTTTGAAATTGATAAAACTTATGATAAATGATTAAAAGCTTTGATGACAAAATGTAAATAAGTGCTATATTTGGAATTCACCAAAGCAGGTCTACTTGGAATTCAACAAAGGTACCAGCTTTTTCGATAATCTACCTAGTGCTATGATAAATCAGTAAAACCACAAAAATATCACCCTAGTTCCTAATGTGTCCAACAAGGGAAAATTTAGACTTAACAAGCGCATACTAAATTTCAATCTGATAATCAATTAACCTTGAGTTGAATTAAGAAAAAGAGATTTAATAAATCTGATGTTTTCTATTATTTACATAATATAAAAAAAGCAACTGCTTCTCATATGTAAATTAATATATAACAATGTAATAACTGCATGGATATAGTAAAAGCAAGTAGAACATTCATTTTGAACAGGGAAAAAAATTTGATAGATGCTCAGTGTAACACTGTAAAATATTTATTGTTGTCTTAATAATTGGGTTAGGGTTGGGTTATTTCAACCTAAAAAAACTCTTATCTATGAAAAATGTGTAAAACAGACAGATGAAACCTAAAACAAAAGACTACTTTATAATGGTGGAGTAAGTGATTAGTCCACTAGCAGTGAATCTATGAAACCTTTTAATGCTTGGTTAAAAAAAAAAAAAAATCATACATTTTATCATCACTTCTTTCCATTCCAAATGCAAGAGCTGCAGCAGTGGGCTCATTAATTACTCGAAGAACATTCAAGCCAGCAATTTGTCCAGCATCTTTTGTAGCCTGAAAGGATAAATTAGATTGAACTTTATATATATATATATATATATATTTACAAGGATTTTAATTACAATAAAAGTTATGTTATGATGATTTTACTTGTCTTTGAGAGTCATTGAAATATGCTGGCACTGTAATAACAGCATTTTTAACAGTAGTGCCCAAATAACTTTCTAAAAAAGAAAAAAATTAATGCCTGTTTAACTTCATCATTTTTTAAAATTTAACTTTTAAAATGGCTAAGGGTAGAGAGAGGGAATTGAGTATTTATTTTAAAGCATAGAATTGTAGAATAGAAAGTTTCTTTTACATTTCATTACTTAAAGTGTCATAACTGATTTGTAAACCTTAATCTGAATAAACAAGGTTAGTGAAATGAAGAAGTTATGTATGTTTAAAACTACACTAGATAAAAACCACAGAAAAAAAATAGTTAAGGTCAATAAAAGTGATACTACCTGCAGTCTCCTTCATTTTGGTTAAAACAAAAGCTCCTGTTTGACTTGGTGAATAGGTTTTACCATGGGCTTGAAACCAAACATCTCCATTTGATGCTTTCACTAACTTGTACGGAACATTTTTTCTAAAAAAAAAAAATAATAAAAATAAAAAGTTGATTAAAAAATATTAGAGAAATTCTTCTGACTGTAAAAGGTCTCAAAAATTTATTTATAGAATGAAACTTTTTATGTATATCTATATCTATATCTATATCTATATCTATCTATCTATCTATCTATATATATATTAAAAAAAAAAAAGCATTTATGATTCCTTGAATTATCATTTATTGTATTGACCACATAATGCTCTATGGTTAAAAATCTTTGAAAAATATTTTCTAAAAATTAAAATTTACTTTTTACATTAACCAAATCACTTAATTTATCATTATATCAGGTATTTATTATTTGTCAATGTAGTGAAACTATGACACTTTTCCACACTGTACCTTAGGTAAAATCAAAACTTTCATAATTTAAAAGTAAGCCAAATTGACAATTTCTAAATTGAAGATTCTGGGATAGTTGATAATTTTTGGGACAAAATCCTCCTTTACCATGGACAACTCAGGAATAAGTGATTCAGTATGAAGCAGAGAAAATGTCTGATAATTTACAAACAGGAAGATTACAGGCCTGGTGTTCTTTAGAAAATATTGTGTAGCCAAAAGTGTGTGATCCAGAAACATCAAGAAGAGCACAACTATTGGTCAGGGCTTTCACTACACTGAGCCTTGTGGTCAGACCAAACTTAACTCTATCCAAGATACAGTTAAATAGAGAACTTATGCTAAATAACCAGTAAAAACAATAGTGCCAAGTGAAGTTAATACTATCTACAATGAAATCTCAGATTTTACTCAAAAAAAAAACTCATGACCAAGAAAACAAATTTTTAGCTGAAAGGAACAGTAAGAAAACATAATTGCAGGTTAAAGGAACTTTTAAATCCCAGGCAAACCCATTTATATATGTAAAAAGTCACTGTATCATATATAGTAACAACCCAACTCATCATTGGACCGTAGTTTTTTGAAAAGGTAACACAGTTATAGTCGACAATGTACACTGCAAATAAATCAGTGTCAGTGCTGTTGTAAATAAGATTTATTTAAAAAATATAAACATCCTTCCTGAGGTAAATTTTAGGAATGATTGAATTTAAGAAAAAGTTTAGCATACATGTCTTTCTGGACTTCAGGATCATCAAATCTTCTTCCGATGTAGCGTTTAGTGGCATACAAGGTGTTTTGGGAGTTGGTCACAGCCTGAAATTAAACAAAATTACTTGCAACAGTATAGAATGTTAAAAAATATACAAACAAATAAAGTTTATGTTAACATTAAAGAAATAACAATTTCCTAATTAAAAGTAGATTTTACAAATTACAGAACCATTACATCGATGCAAAAATGCTAAGGTAAATTCCCCATAAAATATAACAAATTGAAAATGTATAATTTACTACTTTTACATAGCTACTAACTACTCAAACTTTGGAATAATCAGTAAGATCTCTCTTTAAAACAAAAACATCTGAAACTTCATCAATCATTTTATCTACCTGCCGTTTTGCAGGTGCCCCAACTAGTCTTTCACCATCAGGTAAAAATGCAATAACAGATGGAGTTGTACGAGAGCCTTCAGAGTTTTCTATCACTCGTGGAGCTGACCCTTCCATGACAGCAACACATGAGTTTGTAGTTCCAAGATCAATTCCAATAACATTTCCTTGTACCGAGCTATATAAAAAATAATTGGTGAAAAGTTAAAAGGGTTTGATTTAGAAAAAGTTTTTTCTAAGATAGGTCAAAATGCACAGATATAATATATGTAATATATGAAACTACTTTTAAAGCTAAGGTAACTACCAATATACAACACTAAATAAGTTCAGTGTTTATTGCAACTTTATTCAGCTCAAAGTTTACCTTACTTATATTAGTAAACTTTCTTACAAACAAATACTTCAGAGATAGGAACTAAATTTTAGGTGTACAATTTTTAAGCTAGCTATAGCCATTTATACTGTGATTACAACATGGACAAAATGTGTTAGTTACTTACGCATATGCTCTTTTTAAAATAACGTTTTGAAAATCGGCTAAAGAACTTGGAAAGAAAGCTTTGTAACAGACAGTATGGAGGAAACCTCTAGATTTTTTTAAAGTTGATAGCATGTTTGAACTCTTTTTCTCAGTTACACTTCTTGAAAATGGAAGATTTAGGTCATTAACCGAGTGTCGATAACGATATTCTCGATTGTTCCTGAGTGTTAGGATAAAAAAGAACTTTCTACCAAATGTCAGTATGATGCAACTAAATCTTGCAGAATCAGCTAATTTTTGCTTACTCTTTTTTACTTTTGATACACTTTCACAAATAAAAAATAAGGATTTTTTTCTTCTCTTTTTGTTTAGGATGTGTGTCTTTCGTTTTATTCACATGGCCAAGTGCTTACCATGCTAAAAATTACAACAAGAGCCCGATGGCTTGAAAAAGCACCATTCTTTTTTATTTCGGAAATATATAAATAAATATATTTTCGGAATTACATTTATTACATTCTTTTTTTTTTGCACAATTAACACAATTATTATTTTTATTATTATATTTTACTATTAATTAACACAATTATTACACAATTATTATTCGGAAATATATTTCCGAAAAAAAAAAGAATGGTGCTTTTTCAAGCCTGTGGGCTCGTGTTGTAATTTTTAGCATGGTAAGCACTTGGCCATGATTTTTTGGCCATGATTTCAACTTGATGTTAAAAGTTATATTATAATTTTCAACATTGTTGTGTTAACAAAACTTCACGAATTTTGGTCAAATGGACTTCCGAGTTTTTAAAAATCTATAGCAGCATACTTCATCTGCATAGATTCCTGTTAACAGAATGGCCGTAAGGAGTCTTCTCAAGTTTTTTTGCGTTTAATATTTAATTTGAGCAATTTATTGCTTTGTTTAATTATCAATACTAGAGTTAAGAGTGTTAAAGGTTTGGAGCTTAGAAGGCTTAGGTGTATAAGGGTGTGAGGAGGCCTCCTGGCTCAGTGTAATGGTAGCACTCTGAGGCAATTATACTATGCACGTATTTTTTCCTAGCACGCTATATTTCTTCTTTTAATTCTAATAAAAACTTCTTTTAATTCTAATAAATCTTTTCCCTTAATATCATTATCAATAAAAGTTTATCAAATTAAACGTAATATTGTTTATAACTCTTCCTCTTTCTTTAATGGTTCTTTTTCTCGACGTAATTGACTGTAAACCTCCCATCCCCTGTATGCCCTCCCGTGTGTATGCTTAGACTGTAACTCGTGCTCCTCATTTCTAACTTCATATACTTTGTTTAATCTTACTCTTAATCTTATACCTCGTATTGCTTGAATTGTTCATACGTCAAACGTTTAATAAGAATGAATTTTATTGAAACACGTTTTGTTGAGAAACATGATTGCTAGCTTCTTTTCCGTCAAACTTTACTACCAGTGTAAGGTTTTTAGAGGAAATTTTTCAACGTGATTGCAAAACTACTGACACCAAAAGAACATTTTTAAGATGTCATTTTAATTGAAAAGAACTATCATTAAAGCTATAAACCAAACATCAAGCAGCAAGATGGAAGAGCCAAGTTTTTAAAAGAATTTCCGAAGAGCAGGTCAACACTTAAGTGATTTCTTTACCTGCAGTGACTTAAAAATCACCGACCGAAAAGGAGATTCTGGTACAGTTCGGGTTGTTGCTCATTGCAATGATTTATCAAGTCTTGTGAATCGTGTTCTTCAATCTCGCAAAATTTCTGGTGGCTATTTTGTTTAGCTTGGAATTGATGGTGGCAAAGGTTTTCTCAAGTTTTGTCTAAGCATTGTGAATACTGCGTTCAGGGATGAAATCAGCTCACCGCCACAAAAACAATCTCTCACTCAAAGAACTGGTAAAGACACTGGAGTCAAGAGACAAATTCTTGTTGCGGTATCAGAAGATTTGCCAGAAACTCACTTCAATATTGAACAAATCTGGTCACTAATTAATGCAAATTAATTAATGACCAGATTTGTTCAATATTGAACTTAAACTAATTTAGGCTTGTGATATGAAAGTTGTAAATTCAATTTGTGGTCTTCAAACCCATTTAAGTATGCACCCTTGCACATGGTGTGACTTCAAATCCAAGTGTTTTACTGAATCTGGAAACTTGCGAACACTGAGCTTAATCCAATCTAGCCTCGAGTCTTTTAAGCAATCTTGTGGGGTTGTTGATAATGCAAAGCTGTTCGGCAATGTCATTCGAAAGCCAATCATCAGCGGGCCTGACAATCTTCTGATTTTGGAAATCATCCCACCGATGGAATTGTATCTCCTTTTAGCAGTTGTCAGTCATCTTTTCAAGATCATTAAAGCTGCTTGAATAGAAGCTGTTAAGTGGCCAGCTTCCCTCCGCATTCAACTTAGCACATATTATGGGGGCCAGTTCGATTGAAACGAATGCAGAAAGCTTCTTAAAAATGCGGATGTGCTGCAGCACCTTGCTGATACAAACTTTGCTCCTAATATCTTTCACATAATTGAAGCATTTAAAAGTTTCAATTTGATTGTCAAAGCTTGCTTTGAATTCATCCTACAGCCGGATCTTGCTGAAAGAATTGAAAGTTTTAAAAGGTGCTACTTAATGATAACTGTTGCAAGCGTAACACCTAAAATTCACACCGTCTTCTACCACATTTTAACCAACTTAATCCTTAAATGCTGTTAATTTAAAAGTTGTTAATTTTGATATTACATTTCAAATAGTATTGTAGAGTATTTTTACTAAAGAGTATATTGAACTATTTATTAATAAATTTTTTGTGGAGAAAATCAAAAAACATTATCAGATGCTATTTAATGGTAATATAATGTAAAAAAAAAAGGGTTTTAATAGTTATTTTATCACTTAATTTTGAAAGTAAATCTATTTAAGAAGGTTTCAAGAGTCAATAAAAATATGTTAACAGACGACCAGGTTTTGCACTTTTTTTTAGGGTTTATTTGCACTTTGGCAGTAGCTTATACCTTAGGAAATGCCGAGACTTTTACGCTATGTATTAGCCAAGTCAAACCACGCTTTTTAGCAAACAAATATTTCGGTCAATAAAATGAAAACGGTACATGTAGCAATTAAACAATTATAATAAAAATTGTTGGTATTACATAGTAGAACACTCATGTAACCATAGTTTTGTAAATAGTAACCAAATATCACAGTAATCGGTAATGTTTTGAGGTATAAGTAGCAAAAAAGTAACAAAATTTAAACTAAAAGTGCCATAAATCCGTAACCCATGAACCAATCCAACTGAAATTTTATCCAAAGATTAGTGTGGCTATAAGCAACATTTGCACCGAATTTATCAAATTACATAGAGTGGTTCTCATTCTATCGGTGTTTTTATTGGAGCACTATGAAGTCAAAATTTCACTCAATTCGAAGATTCAAATGAAGTTAATTTCCGCGGACAAAATAAAATGATTTCAAAATTTGCATCAGAGCGTACCTTGATGTGTACGCTATCACTCCATATAAGTGGGTCAGTTAGGATGGCATTATCGTGATCCACGCTAACCGTGCCTGCAAAATTATATTCCACACGGCAAAAGGCGTTAAAAATTGTCAGTAACGGAAGCAACGTTAATAACTTCATCACTTATATTATCCATCACATCTTTATTATTGTTTGTTTTGATCTACATCTATATTGAATTCTTGATCTTCATTAATTTAACTGACATTAAAATACAATTGTTCGAAATCTATATTTTCAACTGACACCATATCAGATGAATTTTTAGTTTCATCAAATTAATCTGAAGTATTTATGACTCGAAGGCAAACGCCAAGTTTGCTTCTCAACTTCTTTTTTTTGTGAGATACTTTAGATCAAATTTCCAATTTCTTGTTCATATCTTATTTTAATATATCTTCGAAATATAATACAGTTGTGATAATGATAAACAAAAACTTTTAGAAAGTAGCGTCCGGTTCAGGCCCGGATTAAGGCGTAAGCAGTGTAGGCTTCAGCCTACACAACCACGGATTTAGGGGCACGGGCACTACATACTATCCTTTTTTTTTTTTTTTTTAAACTAGAAAAATTGTACAATCTGTAAAATAATTATTGACAATAAGCACAATACTATCCTGATGTTATTTTTATTTAAATAATATCGGAAATTTGAAATAGTAATAATCAATGCGTTTTGTCGTACGGTCTTCTAAACCTCGTTTTATTTTTAGATTGTTATTTTTCCGTAGAACCGGTAGCACACCGATAACATATGTGGAGCCGCAGACGGCAGACAATGCCAGTGCGTTTACTTATATATATTTGTCGTAGCTCGCCGCCGATGTTCATAAATTGGGTAAAATAGTATTTATACTATTTTACCCAATTTATGACCATCTTTAATTTATAAAATAATTTTTTTTTAAATATTTTTTTTTATTTAAAATATTTTAAATGATTTTATAAAATATTAAATAGTATTAGTATTTCGTATACACGTGTCACGTGCATCGAAAATTCCTCCGTTTGATCGTACGTATGTTTTGTTAACACTATTGTAACTTGTAAATTTAAATTATAAAGGTTTTACTTTAGTGCGAGTAGTGCGTTTTATATTTAGTTTAGTGTTCGATATTTATGTAAAAATGGATCAGAAACGACATATTAGTGGAGCCCAAGCGAGAAAGCGTGTAATTTTTAAAAAAGAAAAAGAAGTGATTTTACTTAGTAAAATACCTAGGTTAAATAATTTTTTCAAACAAATAAATAACATTACCTCTAGTTGTGTTGAAGATAATAAACTAGAATCTTCAAATGATATAACTATTACTAATAATTGTTCTACTACTTCTACTTCTATTCAATGTACTGCGTCTTCTTTAGATCAATCAGTTGTTGATGTAAATGAGGAATCAGAAAAATCTGAGCTAAATGTCATTCCTAATCCTCTTACGCAGAATAATACAAATAATTTTAAAGATCCAGCAGATTGGACAAATAGTAATATATGTCATAATTATATTGCAAAATTTGGATATGATCAGAACATTGATGCAGATTTAACCTCATCAAAACGATCTTATTCTGATTATGATCGTTATTGTAGTAAATCAATCTTTACGAAAAATCGAAAAAACGTAGAAAATGTTTCACGGAAATGGCTTGTTTATTCAATTTCAAAATTTGTATTATTTTGTGCTCCATGCAAATTATTTGGATGCAGTACTCAACTGGGAGATGCTGGATTTAATGATTGGAAAAATGGACATTAACTTATTTCCAGGCACGAAAATTCTTTGGCACATAAAAACAATACATTAAGTTTTATTACATTACAAAGTGATGCAGGTAGAATTGACACTCAATTGGCAACACAAGTGACTGATGAAATGAATTACTGGAAAGCTGTTCTTCATCGAATTGTTGAAGTAATTAAATTTCTCTGTGCAAAAGGTTTATCATTCAGAGGTGATAATGAACAATTTAACAAAATTAACAATAGGAACTTTTTGAGAACGTTAGAGTTACTTGCTAAATTTGACCCTTTTATTGCTCAACATATAGAAAAATATGGGAATAGAGGGAAAGGAACTCCGTCTTATTTATCATCCACAATCTATGAAGAACTTTTACTTTTGATGAAGAATGATATAATTAAAATTATATTAAAAGAATTAAAAGCAGCTAAGTATTATTCTTTAATTGTTGATTCTACACCTACTATAGCAAACGTCGATCAACTTGTTATTGCATTAAGATATGTTTTACCTAGTGGTGTACCTGCAGAAAGATTTTTAATATTCATTCCAAACAGTGGTCATAAATCTGAAGAAATGAGCAATGTTGTAACAGATTTTCTTAATTCACACAATATACCAATTGAAAATTGTCCTGGCCAGAGCTACGACAATGCGAGAAATATGTCAGGTCAGTATTCTGGATTGCAGTCAAGGATTAAAAGTTTTAATTCATTTGCAGAGTATGTACCATGTTCTGCACATTCTCTTAACTTGGTCGGAACGTGTGCAGCAGAAAGTTGTAATTCTGCTACTTCATTTTTTATGCTTCTCCAGGAACTATACAATTTTTTTTCTAGTTCTACTGCACGTTGGGACATTTTAAAAACATATTTGAAGAAAAATCTTTGTGTAAAAAATTTATCAGTAACTCGCTGGAGTGCTCGTTTTGATGCTTGCCATGCTTTATTTAATTCCTATGCATTTATAATTGAAGCTTTGCATAGTATAGTTGATAATCAGAAAGAAAAAGCTGTATATAAAGTAGAAGCTAATGGGTTGCTTGCAAGATTAAAAACTTTAGAAACTGGTTTAATGATATGCATATGGAATTCAATATTAAACAGGTATTTTTCACTCTATAAATTAATTATTTTTAAATAATAAATTATGCTTTCATTTATTTTATTTTATTTGGGTCAGCTTAATAGATAAATAAATTAATATAAAGTTTAATATGATTTTAGTTTTAATGCTACAAATAAAAAATTACAATCAACTGACATTGATCTTCATACAGTATTAGACCTATATAATGGCCTTGAAAATTACTTGGTACAGATCAGAGATGATTTTGATGTTTTTGAAAATAAGGCTGTAGAAATTACTGATTGTTCGGAGTATGCCAAAGATTCCAAGAGAAAAAAAAGAGAAAGGTATGTTTAACTTATTAATTTTAAAGTACACATAAAATAATTTGAAAAAAGTCATAAACATTAACAACATTAAAAACTATTTTTTTTTTAGGCTATGGCTGATGAATCAAGATCTCAACCTCTCACAGAAATCACAGGGAAAATAGATTTTGTTAGAAATGTATATTATGTGATCATTGATACACTTAAATGTCAACTTAGTTCAAGAAGACAAGCTTATGAAAAAATATCAGATATTTATGGGTGTATACCCACATTGTATAAAACACCGAGTTCTATTGTTATAAGGAACACATGTGAAACTTTGGCAAAATATTTTATTGATGATGTTGAAAACTCAAGCTTACTTATAGATGAGTGTATTCTTTTTTCAAAATTAATTTCCACGGATAAAAATGTAAAATCTGTTTTCTCTATGTATAAGTACATCAAGACCAAAGAATTAGAGTGTATGTTTCCAAATTTAGAAGTAGTTATGCGTATGTACCTTAGTACAGCAGTTTCAAACTGCTCAGGCGAAAGAGCTTTTTCTGTACTTAAAAGAGTAAAATCCTACTTGAGGTCAACCATGAAGGAGGAAAGACTGAATGCATTAGCAATATTTAGCATTGAAGCAGAATTGGTTGAAAAATTAGATTTTAATGATACTATTAACACATTTGCCCATCAAAAAGCAAGAAAAAGAAAAGTATAAAATAATGGTTTGTTACATTTTGTAATATGATTATTTTATATTTTTATATATCTAAAATATATTTTGCTTAATTCTAATTTTATGTTTTTATTTGTTTTCACATAGGTATTATATACATGTACATATTGATGTGGCTAATAAACCTAAAATAAAGTTTTATTTATTCAAGTATCGAGTAGAGAAATATGTAAAAAAAAAATTTTTAATTGGGGGCACCAAATTTTTTACAGCCTATGGGCACTGTAGACCTTAATCCGGGCCTGGTCCGGTTAGATAAGATATAGGTTTTCTGTAAAAGTTATTTCAATCATAAGGTGGTTCAAACATAAGGGGTGTCTTACATGAATTAGAGCAATAATAATTCCTACTGACATCAAAGATTTTAATTAATTTGAAAATTATTCAATATATTTTGCTTCAAAAAGTCATAATCTTTTCAAAAATATATTCCATTCACTACGAGAGATGGCATCAGCTCTATATTAAAATCTAGTTAGAAGAAGCCATGGACTAAGAAATATTAAAATTAGAGCAATATAGAGGAACATGGGGTCAAATAAGAGCAATGTAGATTATATTGACTAAATTTATTTATGCTTTCTTTATAAATATTAGTTTCAGGATGAAAGATAAGTATCAATAAGGTTTTTCCGATGTTAAAAAAAAAAATTTATTCACTTGCATTTGACTTCATCATTGCATCATCAGCTAAAGGTCAGCAAGAATATCTCATTCAGTTTGTTCAATTTGGAAGCCATACAAGTAATATTAAGCTATGATAACTTTTTTTATGTATAGTTCTGAATCATTTTGAAGATTGTGTAGCCTTTGGGCAAGATGTATGGGACAAGATGACTCGGTAGTCTTTTTGCCGAAGTACATGTTTTATTATAAACTGTATAAACGCTGCCTCTTGTTTTGTTTAATTTAAATTTTGATGCCAACAAAGTTGGTTTAACTTATAGTAATAAAAACATAAAAGTTATTTTAAAGTTAATTTAAATTAATTATGTTTGAATATTATTATTTATGCATGTCTATTTTTATTATGCATTTTGTATATATATATATATATATATATATATATATATATATATATATATATATATATATATATATATATATCGGAATAGACTTACACGCGATGACTCATTAACCTGCCATATAATTAAATGATAAAGCAAAAAGAACAAAAATTAAAAACAAAGATAGAGAAAAGACGTACACAAGGTGGTTCATCAACCTGTCATGTAAGTAAATTATAAAGCGAATAGAACCAAAAAATATAAAAGCTCAAAAGAAAATAGATTTTTGAGAAGAAGGAGAAGGGCAGAAAGAGAGGAAGATAGAGTTGTAAAAAGAAATAAAAAAGAGTTTTTAAGAAAGCTTTAAAGAAGAATTTTAAAGAATGAGAGATTTTTGTGATAGAAAATATTTGGATAAACAAGAAGTTTTATAAGTGAACAAAAGAGAAGTTTTATAAGTGAACAAAAGAGAAAATTTTGAAAATCAGAAGAAGTAAAGAATTAAATGGAAATCAAAAAAAGCTTTTAGATTGAAGAAGAATAAACAGAAATTTTGGTCGTTTTTATTAAGGAAAAAGTGACTATTATTTGTATTTTATAAACATAATGAACAACAGAGAGCCAACCATAACACCACTAATACAAAATATTTATTAAAAGCGCCGCCCTTACAATATATATATATATATATATATATATATATATATATATATATATATATATATATATATATATATATATATATATATATATATATATATATATATATATATATATATATATATATATATATATATATATATATATATATATATATATATATATATATATATATATATATATATATATATATATATATATATAAGGTTTTCATTTAAAAAAAAATCTAGTATATTTTCTAATAACTTATATTTGTAGTTATTAAAATGGTTCGAAACTATTTCACAACTACAAGCAGAGGTGCCAATTAAAACTGGACAATGCTAAATACGTCTCTCTCTATTAAAGTTTACAATTCCAAAGCTTGCAGCAAGAACCAAGCTGCTATAAATTTTGGCAATACTGAGACGTTACCTTTAAAAGTCTTCTGATCAGTTTCCGATCAGCAATGGAAGCTTTCTTCCTATATTTTTATTGGAAATGGAAAAATTACATGCAGAATATTTAATCAAGTTGAGTAAAAAGGTTTTTTTTGTATGATCTAAGTGCAGCTCAGAAAATTTGAATTTGCAGAATTTAATAATGTTCAACATAATTTTAACAGGGACTTAAAAATTGTTGGTCTTGACTGAATATTTCTTGATTTACTTTAAGACCTTTTGAGAACGCATAAATTTTACCTTCAAGAATCATCAATGCTGATGAAAGTGGGGTACCTACTGTATCAACAAAAATCGCAAAAGCATTTTCTGTCAAAGGCATTAAAAGAGCGGGTAAAGTTGTTTCTACTGAAAGAGAAAAAACCGTAACCATAGTTTGTAGCATGGATGCTGTTGAAATTTACATACCTCCGGTTTTTATTTTTTGACAAAAAAATATGCGGTATGATTTTCTAGACAATTCTCCACCTGATTCAGTTAGATTTGCCCGTAAGACAGGTTTGATGACGCAGCAAATTTTCGTAGATTGTCTAAAACACTTTGCTTCTCACACAAAAGCAACAACTGTAGATCCTGTTTTGTTAATTATGGATAACCATAAATCACACATAAGCTTTTTGTAGCCATTGAATACTGTAGAAAACATTCAATTTTAATGTTAACATTGCCACTACATGTCACCCATATGATACAGCCTCTGGATGTTACCTTCTTTTCACCATTCAAAATTTACTACAGTCAAGCTTGTGATAACTGGATGGTAAATCACCCAGGCTGACCAATCACTGAAGCACCGATTCCTGCACTCGTAAGACATGCATATGACCAACCAGTAACAACTTGCATTGCAAGAAAAGGATTTGAAGAAACTGGCATCTGCCCCTTCATTCCACAGATCTTTTCTTTGACTGACTTTGCACTATCATTGACAAATGATAGTCCAGCACCAAAAAATCAGATTATATCAAATAATCAATCAGGAATAAGTAATTTATATACTTTTTAGACAGTTAAGTTTTTTGTTTGTTTCTCAAAGCCAAGAGTTAAAAAATGTTTGTCTTTCTTTTTTTAATTACAAATCTCTACCTGACAATTTATATCTTTTATTATTTAAATAAGCTGATAACTTCAGTTTATGTATATTATTGGACAATTATGCTATACAATGGAATATGAAGTAACATAAAATTAACCTAACTAATTTCATGATGATTTTAATGACATTTATCATACAACTTTTTCAAAAATATTTTGCTACAGTAGTTGAAGAACAACAAAAGTTAACATTAAATCTAGACAACAACAAAAGTTAACATTAAATCTAGAACCTGATGCGGTTACTTCATCATTTACCATATCATTTAACGGCAGCAACTCTTTATTGTTATTAACTGTTAACACTGAAACAAAATGCATTCAGTCAAATGCAAATATGAGTTTTGATAGAACTCAAATAGACTTAAACGAAGTGCCAGAAACTGTATCACCTGAGAACATTCGACTTAACCCTATTGCTTCTAGGGATACTAATAATTCTAGCACTGGTGTCATTTAACTTTTGGCCAGAATATTTCAATCAATCTTAATACAAATGTGCCCTATCAGCATATCCAAACACCTGCGTAATTTCAAGTTGTGACTCGAACTCACACCTCTTCTATTAGTAAATGGAGATTTAATAATAGAAGAGGTGTGAGTTCGAGTCACTGTTTGTTTTACTTGTGAAAAATCTATAAATTACTCGGACCGAGTAATTTATTTATAGATTCTTCACAAGTCAAACTTATCTACAGTTAGTTAAGGTTGAGCCTAAAATTAAATGCTTCAGCGAGCTTTTTGGAATGTTTGTCGATTCAAAAACTCATTCTCAAGAAATCTTGTTAACAAAGCGTTCGCTTTGAGTTGAAATAACTGATTGAAATAAATCCCCATGATCAGCCCCTTTGACTTGTCTTATAATTATAGGTCTAGAAAATTGTTAATTTGCGGTTGTATGAATAAAAAAGGTGTGAATATTTGACCATGTTACCATTGATCAAAGCCTTTACAAGGTAGCGGTTGATTTTTTCGAAATAAGTGTACCTTTGTTATGAAAATATGATTTGCTTTTTTTTTCTTTGAGTAAAGACTTAAAAAAAAATTTTTTTTTAATATTACTACATAAATAGAAAAATCGCATTTGATTACATAACTGTTCGTATTTTGTTAGAAAAAAATAAAAATAATAATGATAAAGAGCTTAGGGAGAGAAAAATTTTAAAATGTTGAGTGATAACTAACTTTTCAAATACTTAGAAACGACCAAGAATCACATGAGGCAAGTCTAAAACAAACATTAACTTTTTTTCAAACTTAAACTAATTTAAATACTATCCAAATGAGTTAAGTTATTTACAATATTTACAAGATTATACAATACGGTTGTCAATCAAATTCACCTTCTCGTTAGAGGAGAACTTATCGTAGATAGTCACGGGAGCATGTGGGTAAATTGATGCCCCGCCTCCATAATGCATAAGCTAAATGAGGTAATAGGGCTGTTGCGGCTGAATTTGATAGCTTTGATTTATTTGAGTGTTTGCCATAACAACCATAGCTGGAGGTTGTTGAATAACTATTCTGGGAGAACCCTGTAAAGAGATCAGTCAATAGATCAATAGGTCTTACTTTAAATATTAATGATTTTTTTAAATAAATAAGCGATCTGAAATGTACAACTTTTACAATACTGCTGTGAAAAACATGGATGCCATGATAACTTACTATTAACAAAAAATACCTGTTCTGTATTGCAAAGTGCACAACAGCTGACATAAGAAGATATTAAAGCAACAAATGCAGAAAAAGCCACACTAATTATTATCGCAAAAAGAAGAGTTTCAATAGATGAAATTTCTTGGCAAGTGGCAGATACTTTAAAAGAAGAGCTTGTATATTATTCATTTTAGAAAGAACTGGTACAAAACATTTTATTCTAACATTTACTAAGATGACATTAAGCAAGTAAAAATGTTAAAAACAAAAGTACGATTATTTTCCATTTTGTGTGAGGGTTGTATGGATATATAGATGTATAGATAATAGATGTATGTATGTAATGTATGTAAAGTAATGCAATTCAATTCAATGTAATACAATGCAATTCAATGTAATGCAATGTAATCTAATCTATGTATGTAATAACATTATGATTCAAAATCAAAATTTGTATTGTACAAACTTTTAAAAAATTTGTACTACCATTTTTTATGGTATTATAAACATTTTAGGGAACTAATTAAACATGAAAGATTTGCACAAACTTAAAATATATTATACTATTAATATGGTACATAATCATATTAACATACACATTTAAAAGGAAAAACCATTATTCATATATAAAATATTAAAGAATGATATTTTTAGGCTCTAAAATTATAAGGCAACTTACTGTAATAGTAATTCATTTCAGACACATCAAAACAAGAACAAGTATCACTTAATGTAACACAGTTATGTTCTTTAATCAGTGTGGCTAGTGGCACCCATACTATCAAAATTCTGGCAACATATACACTGCATCCAATAGCAGCTGACATACCAAGAATGTTAAAGATCAGAAACGCAAGCATCTAAATACAAAACAAATGAAGTAAATTAAAATCACATGTGAATGTATGCAGGATGAAATAAAAATTGTCATTTTGCAAATATATTTCAGTTGTATATTCACTTAAAACATTTTATTAGATACAATAAATAGTACAAAGAAGCAAAGTGAAAAAAACAACAACAAACAACAACAACAAAAAACAAACAAAAAAAAAATGCAAAAAGTAGAAAGGAGAAAAAAAATTCAAATTTTAAAGAAATTTTTTTAGCTTCCAAGTTTCTTTAAAATATAGATTTATCATCAGTCTACTAGCAAAATAATAACCCATTGTATAAAAAGTTTTACTTAAAAATTCAGGATTTGAAGAAACATTCAATCATTAATCAAACAGACAGTATTTGATTGATATAATGGGTAATATTATCTTCATAAGTTAGCATGATTTAATTTAGTCTTAATAACAATGTTAAGATAATATTTTAGCTTTCAACAGTATTTGATGAGTGATTGCACTTTATTTTTGGCCCTAATAATTGAATCCCTATTGAAGCAGTAATTTCAAAAAACAAAAATATTTGTGGTATTTAATTTGACATAACTTACATAAGCATTCAAAAGTATTTTAATGATCACATTTTCTTGAATAATTTTACAACAAATTAAGATAAATTGTTGAAATTTTCATGAACTATTTGTTATGCTGTTAGTAAGAGATTTAACCACTTTATTTAATGAGATGCTAAATTACTAAAAGATTTACTTACATAACAGAAAACTCATAATTCAAGAGTATGTTGATGACCCTTTCAGTGTACTTTTATCAACAAGTTTTTTAAACATTTCTTTAGATAAACTTGAGTAAACAATATATTATTTGTGCATGAAAATATTTGGCATCACATGCTAACATAGCAATTCCAGGAAAGACCTATATAGTGAAATTTGAAAAATATTTGGTCTAAAAAAGCAAACCATTCAACATGTTTTGATGCATTTTTGTTCTACTGGATCTGTTCACAAAGCAAAGAAGTCTGGATGACTGCAAATAAAAGAGAGAAAGAAAAGACAAACTGCTATTTCATTTGTTAAAAGCTTATCCATGATTGAATGCAGTCTATAAATGCTGATTTCAAAACCATATGCAGTGCAAACTTTAGTAAATCAAATACAAAATATTGTTTGAATGTAGCAAATCTTATTTGAAGACCTCCGGCAAAAAAGCCATTAATAATAGTTAAGAATTGAAAAACTTGAGTTGAGTTTGCAAGAAAGCCTAAATCACAGAACTCACAACAACGGTCAAAAGTACTCTGAAGCAATTTATCTAAGTTTAAGAAACTTAGCTTTGATGGAGTAAGACATCTTTGAAGTTAGCCAAAAATTTAATATTATTCAGGACACTCGAAAAAACATCAAAGATAATGTCATCATTAAGCTTGTTAATTCAACACCAGCTCATTGTCTGGCAGTATTTGATTCAAAAGGCTATGCAATTCATTAGTAGGCATTAGTTAAATTGAAAACTCACATTTTGATAAAACTCAGTATATATATATATATATATATATATATATATATATATATATATATATATATATATATATATATATATATATATATATATATATATTGTTGAAATATTAATTAATATTTTGACACCAAAATACTTATAAAACTTAAGTTTTCCATTATGTGGGCAAAAAAATTATAATTTCACTTCTCATGTTAATCAATTAATAACATTTCAAGAAGTTAGCTTGATTCATTGCAGAGTTATTCAAGAAAATATGATTGTCTACATACTTTTGAGCTAGTTAGTTAATTCAATTATTAGTATTTAACATTTTTTATTGATGAAACTGAAGAAATATAGATGCTTGAAGTAGAGAATTTTTAGCCAGAAGATGCATTAGTGAGAAATTTATGACTTTCTGATAAAAGTGTGCTGTTCAAGTAATTCCAGTTTTGCTATGTAAAATACTTTAAAGTCATATATTTGAAATTCATGTACATAAGGAAAACATTGGTTATTTAAAAATGAAGATATTTCATGTTAAGTATGAACCTTCTTTAAGCAGCAATTTAAAAAATTAAAACTTACTGCACATATACTTTTTGTACAAGCAGCTATTATACCAAGGATTCCAGGAATAAACAACTATAAACAATGAATAAAATTGCATTTAGAAAAAAATGCTTTGAAAAAATATTTCCTCTATCCACTATAAAATGTTTAGGAATACTTTTCTAATGGTAAAAAAAAAGTGCTTAAGTTAAAATCAAAAATCTCTTGCAGTTGAATGCTTAAAATAACAGCTGAAAATACTGAAAATGTTAATCAGATTTAAAGCTAAAGCAAAAACAAAAAAACAGCAAAATAAATCAAGATATAAGTTATGTTCAGAATTATTCATATTTTAATACTTTCAAAGTTAAAAACTTATGTTTTACACATTTAAAATTACAGCAAAAAACTTGACATTTAAAATTACAGTAAAAAACTTGATATTTAAAATTACAGCAAAAAACTTGACATTTAAAATTACAGCAAAAAACTTGAAATTTAAAATTACAACAAAAAACTTGACAAAAAACCTTTTAAAATGTTTAAGTTTAGAATAAACATTTTCATCATCTTTGTAAATCCATAAGCAAGCTTTATAGGGAAAAAAAATTAAAAAGCATCAATTTAATTTAAATCTATTTGCTTATCTGAAATGTTTTTTATCATAAAGCAACTTTTTTCTCAAATGGGAAAATGATAGTAAAGCAGCTTTTTGATAAAACTAATGCCTTAGAGAATATGTAAGTAAATTAAGTCTTACAGAGCATCCACCCCACCAGTATACTCCAAAATGGATCCTATCATTTGAAGCAGTTGTAAAATAGTAATGATCTGTTAATTTAGAAACCAAAAGCCATCCACATGTAAAAGATATTAGGCTGGAGACAAGGTAAACAACTCCACATATTGTTATGGTTAATGCAAAGCCATTTTGAATTTGCCCCATACTTTAGTCTAATAAAAGTAATGATAAATAACACTGTAATACAACACATAAAACCTTTTGTTGTTTTTTGTAAGTTATAAAAAAATTAAACATATGCATCATGTAGAAAAATTAATAACCAACTGCACAACTACTCAATTAACGTGTGACTGATGCATCTGTTCAGGTGAGCTATGAGAATGATTAACTAAGAGAGGAAGTTACTTAAAACATTAAAAGATCTTAATGCTTGTTTAAATCTGTTAAGGTTTAAATTTATTTCTCATATTTATTAATAGTATAATGTGTATCTCAAGTCTTAAGTTCAAATAATATATAGTTTCCTTTAACAACTTATGATTCATTTTGCACAAATTCAGAGCCAAAAACCTGTGTCAGACAAAATTTAAAGTGATGAATTGTCAATGTGAAATTGTGTTGTAAACTTTGCTTCTATTGATGACAAAAAAACTACTTAATGTTTAATAAAACCGAAATCAGATTAAGATCCATTAACAGTTATTTGACCTTTTGATGTATCTTAGCACATTTTTGGTATCAAAAACAAAATTGAAACCCAATTATCATTTTCAAAAAAATTAAATAGAGTTCATAAAAGTTTTAAACCTTTTATAAAAACTACTTGTTTACATTATTTACAGTAAATTTAAATGTTATTTCAGAAAAATTGTGGTCACATTCACTTTGATTGTACAAATTACATTATAATTCCCTGCCTAAACCAAAAAATTTAAGTCTTGAAAACTCATAACAGTTTATAATTTGTTATTTTGAATAATCATAATTAAAAGTTATAAATGAAAATGACTTATAGGAGTTGGATTTAAGAAGAGACCTAGTTATAGTGACTAAGGAAAAGCGCCAGCAGTTCTAAGATTGATAAACTTATGCTTGTATTTTGAATCTAGAATAGGCTTTCCAAACTGATCATCATCTTTTACAACAAACTTCAATATATAAACTGGTTAATTGAAGATGACTTAGCAAATGAGAAGTTTGCATTCATTGATCAAATTTGATCACAACTGCCTCCAGATTGTTATTACTTTAGAAACCGAGAAAAAAGTTTGATAAGTTCCTAAGTTAAGCATGTTCTAGACTGATTCAGGATAAAAACAAAATATTTTACTTCCTATGAAGCCCAAAATTTTTGATTGATTTTGGCTCAGAATTATTTATTTACACAATAAGTAGTACAAATATGCAAACTTACATTCTCGATGATTGAAAAGTCTACATGCAAAGAGCGCTGTCGAATTGAACTATTTTTCAACCCATTTTTGCATTCTTTTATTAAATGCTTCTGAGAATTTTGCATTTTTCTCAGAACTCAAACATTGAAAGGCATTAAAATTTAAGTTCATTAAGTAGTACATAAATTTTTAACTTGGCACAGATAAAATAGTTGCACCAGCGTTCGGTACTTCGTTTAAATTCTGGAAATATTTCTAGATTTTGGTTTTAGAGCGGAGCTTAAACTGAAGGTAAATATTTTATTTAAAACTTTAAAATAAATCAAATCTACTCTCAAGAGCGTTAAACTTCAACAAAAAAGGATACCCATTAAAGTTATATTTTAAATAATTTTGTTTTAAATAGTAAATATTTAATTATCTTTTCTTTTAGGAAACCATAAGGAAGTCTCAGTGGGTGGGTAACTTTCTGCTGCGGATTGCGTCGCTAAAATGTATTTGAGATTGAAAAGTCGTAAATTATTTATTGATTCTAGATGACACATACTAAAAACCAGTGGCGTACCAACATGTTCTGGGGCCTAGGGCGGCACTTAGTAATGGGGCCTATATATATATATATATATATATATATATATATATATATATATATATATATATATATATATATATATATATATATATATATATATATATATATATATATATATATATATATATATATATATATATATATTAGGGCTGTTCATGTGAACACAGGAAAAAAAATTTTTTCTCGGATTTGAATGCATAGTTGTTTATTTTGTGCCATTTGACATAGTAATTGACTGTGGAAAAAATCTTTCCAATCAGATAATGTTTAGGGGGTGCTCAATGACCATAAAGTTTTACGAAAAACGTCAAAAACGTGTAAAAAGTTCCAAAGTTCCAAAAATTTCTAGAACCTGGTTAGTTAGATTTTTTCCACTGAAATATTGTCTGATTGCGTGCTATATAGATTAATTAAAGTGCAGCAGATTAACTGTCATCAGGGCACCAGACTAAAAAATGTCTGCTAGTGTTTAAAACAACTGTGTTTATATCATTTTGTTAAAATTTGTATTCATAATTTTAATACTATTATTTAACTCAATTTAGAATTTGTTCAAACAGAATAAAAAGGTTTACAAGTATAAATATTATTTTTATTTGGAATTTCAGTTTGACAACAAATGTATTAATATTTTGATAGTACCTAACCTTAGTAACCTATTACAGAAAACTAGCATGGTAGTCTGGTAGTGTATTGTTTGTTATTAAGTGCAGATAATAATAATTTCTAATTTGAAAATATTTATTTAATTTCTTTAGTAATAATTATTATAATATATTGCTGCAGCTGCATAAACCAACAACTGAATGATAAGTTTGTATAATATGGTATTGAGTTTTGATTTTCTCATAATATTTCAGTTATCATTGAAATGGCAGCATCATCTCGTGTTGCTATCTCTACACGACTTCAAACCAAAATCTTTTTAATTGGACAACCAGAGCCAAATCTTCCAGATAAAGTTCTTCCCTTAACATCTGATGTTTTAAAAACATTTTTTTATCATCTTAATTCAACCAAAAAGTCAGTGCCTGAAAGTCTTAAAACAACTGTTGATGAACTGATTATATTTGGAATAAAGCCCGTATTCCGACAGCATTTCATCTGAATGTAGTCTTAAAGTTGAAAACTTTAGTCCAGGAATTTAAATTAATAAAAAAAAATAAATCCAGATTGTCAGATTCTCAGAAATCGAGAGAGAAATCATTTACAGACACCATTGGCCTACTTTTTGACATTGCCCACAAGGATGCTGAAACTATGATCAGAATTGAAGAAGATAAAGAATTTTTATTGGATCAGAGATGTCAGAGAAAAATGGTGATGTTTGGAGAGGACAAAGAACTTTCAAAATTAGAAGAAAGAAATGAAGCAAGGAAACAAGCAGAGAGAGAACGAAAGCTAAAAGAAGAGCAAAGACAATCTGGTGCGAGTGCAATAGTTCCTGTTATTGAACCTTTACATGACGAAAGTTATAGTGATGACAACGATAACGATGCTGTTGATAATGACAAAATGGTTGATAGAGATTTTGAGATAGAAATCCCTGTTTATTACAGACAACAAGTCAGTAAAGCAAGTTCTTCAGGGTCAGCTGAATCAAGTTTAGCAAGTACTCCAAAACGACAATGTATCTTAGATACAATTCTTGACTCGCCTGATGTTTCATCAACATTAGACAGAATTAATCTATCTGACACAAAATTTACTATACTAGCAGCAGCAATTGCAAGGGCTGGTGGACAGAACCTCGATGATGGATCATTGTCACGTTCTACAGTCCGTAGAAAACGAACCTATCATCGATCAAATATTGAAGCCACTGTTCGAACTGAATTCTGCGATTTGGACAAACCACCATTAATCGTCCACTGGGATGGCAAACTGATGATAGATCGTACAAATTCTGCAGCCCCTAAAGCAAATGTTGACCGGCTATCTGTAGGTGTGACAGGTCACAATGTTGACAAAATACTTGGAATAGCAAAACTATCAGCTGGAACTGGAGAAGCCCAAGCAAAAGCAGTTATTCATCTGCTTAATTTCTGGGACATAATTGGTGATGTTATTGGAATGAGTTTTGATACTACAGCCTCTAACACTGGCTCCAAAAATGGTGCATGTGTAGTTCTAGAGAAACATATAGGTAGAAATTTGTTATATTTCGCTTGCAGACACCATGTTCATGAGATCATAGTAGCAGGAGTGTTTGGATCACTATTTGGACCATCATCTGGTCCCAACATACCTCTTTTCCAGAGATTTCAGCAATATTGGCCCAAAGTTAATCAAGGAAATTTTAAACCTCTGGATGACATTCGAATGAAAATACCCCTGGTGCAAGAACTACAAAATGAAGTGATTGCATTCCTCAAAGAAAACCTGCATGTTAAAATGCCAAGGGATGACTACAAAGAAATCATGGATCTCTGTCTGTTAATACTTGGAAAACTGCCTGATCAAGAAGAGAAAAATTATCATTTCAAGATCCCTGGTGCTTATCACATGGCTCGCTGGATGGCCAAGGTTATTTATTGTTTTAAGATTTATTTATTTCGTGAAGAGTTCAAGTTGACCACAAAAGAGGAAAAAAATCTCTGTGAATTTTGCTTATTTGCTTGTCTGGTTTATGTAAAATCTTGGATATCATGCACAAATGCCAGCGATGCTCCAGTAAATGACTTGTTTCTGTTTCAGCAACTTAAGCAGTTTGCAGTTGTGAATAAAACGATTTCCGAAGCAGCAGTCAAGAACTTTCAAAACCATTTGTGGTACCTTTCACCAGAATTGGTCCCACTAGCTTTGTTTTCAAACAAACTTCAAACGGAAGAGAAGCGAAAAATGATTTCCAAAATGAAATTTCACGGTGAGAACTGGTCTGAAAGGTTGATCAAATTAAAGAACATTGAAAGTCTAGAAAAGAAATCTCTGGACATGCTGGTGACATCAGTTTCAGCAAGTGCGTTGCGGTCAATGAAGGTTGATATTGATTTTCTGTTCAACAACGATCCAGCTACCTGGAATGATTCCCCAGAATACCAAGAAGGAAAAAATTTAGTATATTCATTGAAAGTAGTAAATGATGCTGCCGAACGATCTGTGGCTTTAATGTCGATGTTTAATGAATCGATTACAAGGAATGAATCTGAGATGCAGAGGTTAATTCAGGTGGTTGAGGATCACAGAAAGCGAGTGCCAGATGCCAGAAAGTGTACTCTGAAGAGTTATAGTCCTCGCTAGCATTAACATTGCACGAACTATAACATTACGATAATTAAATGTTAATTGCTCATATGTTTTTTTGTTTATAATTCGTATTTTAATCAATGACAAAGACTCAAAAATCCTAGTGTTTTATTTTGGAAAAATTCTGATATAACAAATACCGCAGAACTTTAGTCGTATTGCAGTATTTTATTTCATTAATTTCTCTGCTAATAAACCAGTCTAAAGTGGATGTGGATTGTAATTTGTATTCAGAAATTAATATTTAGAGATAATTAAAACTGATTAAATCTGAAAAATCTAATTAACCGGGTTTTAGAAATTTGTGGAACTTTGTTACTTTTTCCATGTTTTTCACATTTTTCGTAAAACTTTATGGTCATTGAGCACCCCCTAAACATTATCTGATTGGAAAGATTTTTTGCACAGTTAATTACTATGTCAAATGGCACAAAATAAACAACTATGCAATCAAATCTGAAAAAAAAATTTTTTTTGGACAGCCCTAATATATATATATATATATATATATATATATATATATATATATATATATATATATATATATATATATATATATATATATATATATATATATATATATAGACTACATTAATGCATGTATAACACATTATCTTTCTCCACTTTCTTGAAAACGTTTGTAATAAACAAAAATTAGCAAACACCATCTTTATCATTATCTATCAACTTATATGTTTTTATATATATATATATATATATATACATATATATACAAATATATATATATATATATATATATATATATATATATATATATATATATATATATATATATATATATATATATATATATATATATATATATATAGACTACATTAATGCATGTATAACACATTATCTTTCTCCACTTTCTTGAAAACGTTTGTAATAAACAAAAATTAGCAAACACCATCTTTATCATTATCTATCAACTTATATGTTTTTATATATATATATATATATATATACATATATATACAAATATATATATATATATATATATATATATATATATATATATATATATATATATATATATATATATATATATATATATATATATATATAGACTACATTAATGCATGTATAACACATTATCTTTCTCCACTTTCTTGAAAACGTTTGTAATAAACAAAAATTAGCAAACACCATCTTTATCATTATCTATCAACTTATATGTTTTTATATATATATATATATATATACATATATATACAATATATATATATATATATATATATATATATATATATATATATATATATATATATATATATATCCATTAACGCCATTTTATCACTTATAGAAATTCATTTATGTACACTAATGATTAAAACATTTGTTTTGATTATTTATTTTAAATGATAATACAATGATGTACAATGTACAGTAAAAAAAACAGATTTACAGCAAAGAGTTACCTCTAGAAACACATTAAAATGCTTTCTTGCAAGCCTTGACTTCTGCAAATCGTTTGATTAACTCATAAAATATCACATGTTTTGCAATTTCGTTTTCTACTGATATTATGGCCAAGCTCGTCAAACGAGACTGGCTCATTGTAGAGCGGAGATTTAGTTTTTAATTAATTTCAATTTTGAAAAACTCCTCTCACAAGAAGCCACGGACACACATATAGTTAGAGACAGTTTAAGAGCTTCAGTCACGTTTGGCAACGATTCACGAAAGTCCATTTCAATGATAAACTGAAGCATTTTCAAGGATGTCCATGCAGCTGCAATGTCTAATTTGATGCCAGAAGCCTTCAGATGCCTTCTTAGCCTCTTTACTTCAGGCAGCATTTCTTCCTCCTCTACATTATTGAAAGTTTCTGAAAACTGATGGGCATAGGTTACAATTTCTTCTACTAAAATCTTCTCACGCAGCCTTGTTAGGCCTATATGCAGGAATAAAATTATAACTTACCATGTAACTTGGTGATGACGAACTAAAGACGTGATTTGCTCTCGAATTATTGAGGTACTGAATGAAAGAGTATATTAATCACATTAACGAAACAACATAAACATCCGTCAGTCTGCCTGAACCATCATGAACCATAGACTCGTAGGTAGGGCGGGCGAATCTATTTATTAGTAATCGCGGGTGTGGGGGAGGAAGCTTCGCGGAGGGCCTCCAAAACAGTCACGGTGGTTCCAATTGGCCAAGATGTCATTTCAATTTCTTACATCTTGGTTTGTTTGCTGTAGATGTTTATTATCTTGGCAAGCAGATACAATCATGTTTCAAGTTCATTTTTGTTGTAAACAATTATGATTAGAGAACAAAAATGTTGACTATTACAAAATCCGGCTGAAGTAAAAAAAATATAAGTTGCATTAACATTTGGGGGCCTAATCCCAGACGGGGCCTGGGGCGGAATTTCAAAAGATATAAGAAATATGAAACGGAGAAGAGAAACCGGTGATGATGATGAGGATGATGATGATGATGATGATGATGATGATGATGATCATGATGATGATCATGATCATGATGATGATCATGATCATGATTATCATGATCATGATGGCGATGATAAGGGAGCAGAAGAAGTACGACCGAAAAAGTTAGGAAAATTGAAAAGAGAAATAGTAAAGTAGACTGGCTGAAACATTATATCATCAAACTCATTTGGCGATTCTTATACAATTGAGGTATTGGGATCTTGTTAATGACTTTCGTTGCTTATTTGACTCTGAAGTAAAGTTGACTTTCGAATAGGGCTGCTAGCTCGAACATGTTCAAGTTCGAACGTTCAAACTTTACGCCAAAGAAGAAGAAATGCCTAAAAAATTAAAACATTAATTAAAAATAAAACATGGCTACTTTCAAAGACGTTAGCACATCCAAAAGATCTGAGGTTTGGGATTATTTTGAATTTTCCCAAGAACTGCAACAAGCCAAATGTAAAATTTGTAAAGTTTTATTAAAAACTCCTGGCTCAACAACAAGCACTATTACTAGACACTTAAAAACGAAACATAAAATTGACATTATTAAATGTAATACCTTGGCCTCTGAGGCTTTCGATATTAGTCATGTTCCTAAAATACCAAGAATTGAAAACTTTTTTAGTTCTGGGATTAAAACTTTACCTGAAATCTTGAGCAGATTGACTGATATTGATGGAATAAGTTTTACAACCATTGCTAATAGTCAAGTTTTGCGATCAGCATTTCGTGCTCAAGGATATAATTTGCCCAAAAGTCATCAAACTGTTCGCGATTTAGTGATGAAATACTTTGAAACAATCAAGAAACAAGTAATTGCTTCATTACAAAAAGTCATTTTAACTAATGGAAAATTTAGCCTAACATTTGACGAGTACACATCAGTTAAAAACAGGAGATACATGAATTTGAATATTCATTATAACGGAGGATTTCAATCTCTTGGAATGTTAAGGGTGCATGGCACAATGCCAGCATCGCAAGCCATTGAACCAATTAATAAAAAACTTAATTCATTTGGTTTAAACTTAGACAAAGATATTGTTGCCTTTGTTACAGATGGAGCCAGTTTGATGAAAAAAATTGGCTATGACACTAAACCAGAACATCAAATATGTTACAATCATGCTATCCATTTATGCGTAATTGATGTGCTTGTTAAAAAAAAAAGTGCTGCACTACCAAACGATAATTTTGACAATGAACCTGTTGATACCATTGAAGTTGGTGATACCATTGAAGTTGGTAATAACAATGAAGTTAGTGAAGCCATTGAAGTTGATGATACTATTGAAGTTGGTGATACTATTGAAGTTAATGATTCAATTGAAGATGTTAATGAAGATTATGGTGGTGAAAGTGAGGAAGAAGATGAAAATTCGATTGATTATGTTGAAACAATTCAAATATCTACTGAAAATTTGGTGCCCTCATTGAAAACTGAATTTCAAGAGCCGGTGGCCAAAATTCGAAAATTGGTACAAATGTTTCGTAGATCACCTGTAAAAAATGATGATGATCTTCAGCCAAATATTGTTAAAGCATTTGGAAAAGAGAAAGCTTTGATTTGTGACTCCAGGACAAGGTGGAGCAGCACAATTGCTATGTTAGAACGGTTTTTGGAAGTCCAAAAAGAAATAAAAATAGCTTTAATTAGCAAAAACACCGATTTTCCTCTTTCTAAGAATGAACTTAATAAAGTTAATAACCTTTGTGTTGCCCTTAAGCCGCTCAAACTAGCTATTGAAGCACTTTCCAAACGTGATGCTGATTTATTGTCTTCTGAAATTATAATTCAATTCATCCGGAAAAAATTGGATGAAGCCAACACGCCAATTAGTCAACTTGTAAAACAGCAATTTGAAAAAAGAATTGTTGAAAGGAGAAACATAAAGTTAATACATCTAATGAAATGTTTATCAAACCCAGATGTTTTGAATCAAGATGATCGGTTTGGGAATAAAATAAAAAGAAACTCTATAGCAAATTTTGCTACCAATCTTATTCAAAGATTATTCCAGTCTAGCGAGGAAGAATCTGATGTTGATGGAGAAGTCAATAACAATGATATAACTGATGATATGAAAAATGCTGACATGAAATTGACTTTAGCTCAAGAACTTAAATGTTTCATTAAAACATCTGAATTTCAAATGACAGTAGACAAAGGTGAACTTGGATCTAACCTCATTAAAAAGGAAATGGCTCTTTTTGAAGCCAGCAAGTCAAGACCCAAAAATTTAGAAATGCTTTTTAATGCTCTTAAAACTATTCCTCCGACATCTGTGGAGGCTGAAAGGGCTTTCTCTAGCCTAGGATTATTTGCTAAGAAAATAAGGAGCTCATTACGGGATGATACATTAGATGCATTAGCATTTTTAAAACAAACACTTAAAAATACTGAGTGATGTTGTTTATTCTAAAATAGACAATTTTTTCAAGTTAAATGTAGTGAAAATGAGAAGCGGGTCTCAATAATAAACAGTTTTGTTTTTATAAATAAACAGTTTTATGAATAGATAAATAAACGGTTTTGTTTTTAACTTGTACTCTTTTATTTTGCGTGTTTAGTACATTAAAAAAAGTTCAAAAATGTTCGAACTTTTTTCCCAAATAGTTCGAACATGTTCAAGTTTGAACTTCTAAAAAAAAGTTCCAATTGGCAGCCCTACTTCCGAAGAGTCACTCAGAACTTAAAAAATAAGTCACGATTTTTCTATGCAAGATGAAGTCTATGTTTTTCTGCCAATACTGTTTCATAACTTTTTAATCTATCATTTAAAGGAACGTAACCTTTAAGTGACTAAAGTAATCAAGCTAGATAATGTGCAGAAAGAAATCAAGCTAGATAATGTGCAAAAATTAAAAGAAAGAGCGCGTGAAAATATTTCAGTTACATTTTTAGGAAGTAATGCAGGTAAATGCATCTTTGACTTAGGTATAAGTACTGCAAGTAGACAATTTCAAAATAATGAAAGCGAAAAATACTTTTCATTCAATCGATTGATGTAAGAATTTTAACTTTTCTTTAAAAATGTATAAGATTCTAAGGAGAAAAGTTAAAGAGAGACGGTACACTGATTTCGAGATATCACAATGGCCACTTCTCCTCTCCAAAAAAAAAATTTAAAAATTAATGTGAATCTGTAGCCATCTTCTTATGTGATTTTTCGGCTTTACGGTGTGGGTGCCAATTCAAATTGTGTAAAGCTGAAATAATGCATAATATTTTAAATGAAAGAGAGAGCTGCACAGCTATAGCTATACAGATTGTCGTGGTAAACTTTTTACTGGTTCGAAATATTCTTTTGTTTTTGAACCATTAATAGCGCTAGATTTTGTGAGATCATGGTTTTAGAAAGAAAATGTTTTTTTAACGGAATGACAACAAAATAATGCTCAAAATGTTCCAAATATCACTCTACTAGCTCAACCTCACAACAGATAAACGATCGTCATCAGCCTCTTCTTCGTCTGAGTTTTCTTCTACTGTTGCATTTTCAACATCGAGTGGAGGAACAACATTTCCTCATCCTCAAGTCACAATTTTCTACACATTCTAAGCTTTTCTAATAGTTAAAAATTGAAACATAGTTTTTAAAAAGTTGTTGAAAATGTACACTTGTTTTATATTGCTCCTATCAACGAAAATTTCATGTTTAAACTATTTAGATTACAAAAAAACAATTTTATAAGCAAGTTTTTTAAAGGTATGTTATCACATGTGACCAATTTTCCAAAGAGGAAAAAAAACATCCTTAGTAAATAAACTTTGCATCTTACAATCAGCAAATCAAAACGTTTCAATAAACATAATGTCTTTTTGTTTAAAAGATTGTTCAAGAACTTTTTAATACGTGTTTTTCAATTTTATACAAGCTTTTGATCATAAAGTTCAAAATAAAATCTTACTTTATTGTTAAAGCTTTATTAGTCGAAAAAACTTCTTTTAAGAAAATCTTAAAAATAACCCTCCAAACTGCGGAGCATCTCATCAACAAATTAGAACTTCTATCCGTTGTTGGTAATGGATCTATTACGAGCTATTCTGGAGTTATTACAAGCTGTTCGGGTGCTACCATGCAGTTTTTAGGATATTGGTGGGGCGGATGCTCTGAAAGACTTATTTTATACACACACACCCACACACCTAACACCCACTCACCCACACACTCATACACGCACACACACACACACACACACATACACACACACTCACACACACACACACACACACACACACACACACACACACACACACACACACACACACATAAGTTAACGCACCACTTATACATTTCGATTCATTTTAATTGTCATCAATATTATCATATATTAAGGAAAACGTATTAAGAATAAAACACATGAATACATTTAATTGATGGTAATAATAAAATTGTATTTGAGGATGGTGAAAAAAGAACTAAAACCAAAAATATGGTTTGTTAAACAAAATAAAGTAAAATGATTATTACTGTTATGCAAACTAATACAGTCAAAACTGAAACATTTTTGACTTATCAATAACTAGTGTTACCATCTCTTGATGTTATTACAGCCTGACAGCGCCATTACATACTCTCAATTAGAGATCTTATCGTTTCTTGAGGGATATTTTCTCACACGCGAAAAGGAGTTTTTCGCAGCTTGTTTTTACTTTTTACTTTGGGTGAACCACTCCAATTCAAATGTGAAGTCTATAAAATGTTAACGCAACATAGAATATTTTGTGATGACTCGTTAAAAAAAAATTTAAGGTAACTTTTAATATTCCAGATTCGATTCGATTCGCGAATATATAGGTGATTTAATTTGAGATTCGATTCGATGTATAAGCTTCTGATTCGCAGGGGCCTAAGATATATATATAAATATATGCAAGTACTTTTTAGAACATTTTTCAAAATGAATTTCTAAACCACTAAAAAAGTATATTCATGGAATATTAATAAAAGAAAAGTTGAAGATATATGCTTTTGCCGCCTTAACATTCCATTAATTCTCCTTTTTTTTATCACTGCCTCAAGCCTCAGACGCAAGGCCCCCCAGGCGCTGATTATATAGTCCCTTGACATTGAGTTCCAAGCACGGGTAATTTATGACTTTAGTAACTTTTTTTGTGGGCATGTTACTTACCTTTTTTTATTAAATTTCCGTGTAAATTTCATGTAAATGGGATCTGTAATGTCCGTGGGCGAATTGACATAAAAGAATTTTTTATTTTTAAAAAATGTTTCGTGCGAGAACAGAGCATTAAGGTGAATTGAAAGCGCTGTTTGATCTATTGTTTAATAATACGAAGATGATGAGTTTAAGCATTGACAAAGGTGGAATTCATGTGAAGACAAAGACGACGATAAATTTGATGTTTGAAGTTGATCTTTTTGCTGATCAGTTTGAGGAGTATGTGTTTGATTTTGAAGAGCCGTTGCATGTGGGTATTGAGAGTTATATCAGCAAGGCGTTTAAAACGATGAAAAGTGACAGCACGGTGACGCTTTCGATTGTTGATTTGGGTAGATTGATGATTGATGTGAGATTTTCAGACAAGTTTGAGTACAGTATTAAAGTGGTGACGGAGAGGGTTCAAAACGTGATTTTGTTTGATCATTATTCTTTTCTTACAGTCTCAGAGGAGAATTTTGTTTTCAAGATTTAGCGTTATGTGTAAGATGATTAAACCGACTTCAGAATTTAGAGTGAGTCGTGAGAGGGGTATGTTGATATTTTCAATGGAGACTAAAGGTATTTTTTCAGAAAGCTTTAAGTTTGGAGAAGAAAATGTCTCTGACAAAATGTGTATTCATCGTGTACAAACCGCTTATGATTTCATCAACGGGGGAGATTGGAATGGTGAAAGTGTATTTTCTTTAAATTTTTGATTCTTGCCAAATAAAAAATTCTTAAAATATGGGTTATTCAGACCTAAAGAATTAAATTTAAAAACGGAATGCTGGAAAAGGGTGAATTGGGTCCGAGCAATAACCCTGATCCAACGGATTCATATCCTTTTTCGCTTCTCAATTACAGTCCATCTCCATTGACAGATGTGTTTTTAGACCAAGGGCTTAAAAATAAGCCAGATACTGCTGCGATCAATTTCATTCCTTTTCCATTCTTGTTCATGTAAACAACTCCTCTTCCTGCAATTATATCGACCATGGCAGAACCGGCAGAGGAGCCTACGCCTGCAAGCAGTCCTGTGGTGAGAGCTGGGACGACTTTTGTTGCGAGAGTGCTTCGGAGCATTCCTAACAAGGGAAGTCATGCACCGATAAATCCTCCTTCCATTTTTGAGTTGTGGATTAACTGTCTTTTGCTTAGTTTAAGTGTGACACCAGTTCCATTGCCGTACGCTTTTTTAATTTTGTTCAGTTGAGACTGTGACTGCCAGGACGTAATTCCCGTCCAAATTGTGATGAGTCAGCCTTATACTGACATCGTTCTCTTCTTTAATGGCTTTTTTTATTTTATCAGCTTAACTTTGTGAAATATTCAATCTAATCTTTTGATAATTGTTCAATTTTTTAGCAAAAGAAAAAAATTCTTTGAATTTTTAAGGATCACCGATCGAGAGCGCTGCTCGTGTAAAGGTCGAACAACACTGAGGATATTCTTTCTCTGATGTGATATCTCACAATGATGTCTTCCCCTCTAAAATCGATCAAGTTTCCATTTCGGTCCACAATTTGCGTCTCCATTCTTGAAATTTTGCTCACCACAATAGGGAGGTATATTAAGTGAAAAGGGTTTTCCACAGTTTTTGCACCTGGCTTAACCTCTGGATAAAAAGAATAAATGACGTTTGTACTTTTTCCATCCAAATGAGACAAACCGATGTCGTTTGTCACTCTGAGCACCGACGTTTCTTCAATCCTCGCAATATTCTCAGACTTGTAGGTGTCGATAAAACTTGTCACTTTATCAGGATTTGCAGGATCTTCTTTTTTCTCCACGTATGTATATTCATTTTTGTCAAATCCAAGGAGTGACGCTAAACTATTATTCACGTTAATATCCACCCAATATTTCGTCGTTGTTCCTGGCTTTCCAAATGTTAATTCAGATTTTAATGTAGACTCGTTTGCCGTAATAATCACTCCGTCCGATCTGTACAAATTTCCAACTTGCTTTTTCATTTCATTTTGAAGATAATCGTTAATCTCGTTTAATTCATAAGCTCCTTCTTTAATGTAAATGGTGTAACTATTTGTGCCAGCGTTCGGACTGTACCTAAAAACGTTATTTTTAGAGTTGATGTTTGTATAACTGCGCTACGTCTCGAGCCCCACCAGCGCCATTTCATACTTTCTGTTCAAATCCAACTCGATGGATCTTTCAAAGTATGTTTTGATTGAACTGTTTTCCTATTGTGGGTGTATCATTTTTGAATTTTGCAAGTAAATAAAATCCCGACATGTTTTTTTTACACTTGGAAAATCATCAAATCCGCTTCGATATTTTCCAAGATCCTTTTTGGAGGACAAATCAATGACGGCAAATCCGTGGGGTTGGGACCAGCAATGCTTGCAAAACTTTTTAAACTCTTCTTTTTTCATGTTGACAGCGAAGTGGTCTCGATATACGTGGTCGACGTGTTTTTAATCCTGTGGAACAAGGCAAATAAAGTTGGCATTTTCTCTGATGGTTTTTCTGGGGAGCATGAAATAATTTTGAGCCAAATAGAAGCAGTCGACGATGGAATGCCTTCCTCGAATGTAATATTTCTAGCATTTATTTTGTTTGGTCAATTGCAAATCGTCAAAGATCATCAGATTATTTTTAGTGGCGTCAAGGTCTTCAGGCACGTCTTCTGCTGGTTCAAAAAATTGGCATTTCATGTCAGTTTTTTCCGCTCCATTGTTTTGAGATCTCCTCAATGACTGATTCAGGACTCGCGTTCATTTTTTCAATATTAATTTGAATGTTAAAAATATGACTGATAATAAAATGATCTAAAAAATTTTCTTTTCTTTTAAAAAAGATGAAATTTATCACCATTGAAAATTTTGACGAAAGCAAATTATCAGTTGGAGAAATTTATTCAGCAACAAAACCAATTCAATATCAGAAAATTCCGCTGTATTATGATTATTCCTCTGGAAAATGTCCTGTCGTTTTAAGAACTTCCCATTTATTCTCGCTGGGTGTGTTTGAAAGCCGCAGCTTGGAAACGAAAGAACTTACGGAATATTCCATGTCTTTTGTTGCTTTTGACGAGAAAAAGGGTATGACTACAGAAGAAGAAAAGTTTATTGAAGTAACTGAAAAAATATCAAAATTTCTTCGCGAACAAGTCATCAAAATTACGCCTTTGTTAAAAAAAGGAGGAAGAACAAAAAAAATAATCACTGAAGATTTGTCGATTTTCAAGCACAAAGAATCTGGAGCTCCTTTGTTTTTCGGAAAGTTGTTCACAAAAGAAAAAATATTACTTCTTCGTTTTTCAAAAAGAGAACAAAAGAAGAAAAGTGTGTCAAGGAAAATAAAATGCTCGTTAAAACAAAATCTTTGGAATACATTCGAAAAAGTGCTTCGCCATCGCCTCTTTGAAAATTGAAGGTGTTTTTATCGGCTCGCAGATTGAATCCATCCAAGTAAAGCTTCCAAAAGTCGTCATCATAAAAAATGCGCCTTCCTTTCAAAGCATTATGGGTGACGATTTGGATTTGGGAGAAGTGGAATCTGATGATGACTTGTGATTTTTAAATTTTTGCGCGAATTTAAAAATGATTAATGTGGAAGGAATTATTTTGCCTGACGAGGCTTTGACGAATTTTGAATTAATAAAGGCAGCAAAAAAACTCAAAATAAAAAACTTTATAGGCGTTTTTGTCAGAGACGAATTGCCAAAAAAGCCAAGGAAAAAAGAATGCGGGATTGTCAAAACGGGAGACTCGAGCACGAACGGTTTTTATCGAGTGTGCTGGTAAAAAGACGGGGACAAAAAATACAGCTTTGACTCTTATGCTCAACTCCCTCTCGTCAAGCTCGTTGAGTATTTGAAAAATTCTTCGAATTTTAAGGGAAACCAAAGGATTTCAAAAAGCCCCGTCTTTTACAACAGCGAAAGGATTCAGTTTGGTGACACTTCTTATTCCGGTCATTTGTGCCTTTACGTCTTGAAAAAATTGGATGAAGGAAACGACTTTCAAGACGTTGTCAACACCCTGTGGTGAAAAAAAAAAAATCGGACGTAAATAAAAATGATTGATAAATTTGGAAGAACAGAATTGGGAATGTATTTATATAATCCTTATTCAACCTATCTCTCAAGTGAGCTGTATGTCAGAACAGATGGAAATAGCACCATCACGTCGGACGTTGAACTCAATTCACACAAAATCATCAACCTGGCAGAACCGACCAGGTCGCATGACGCCGCCACGAAAAATTATGTGGACACGCATTCGTCAGGAGGAACTTCGTCGGACTTGGATTTAAATTTCCATAAAGCGATTAATTTGAACGAACCGACAAGTCTTCATGACGCTGCCACTAAAAATTACGTAGACGTCAGCTCAAGCATGCATATCAAAGTGGACGGGTCGAGCACGATCACGGGAGACTTGGATTTGAATTCTCACAAATTGCTAAACGTCTCTGATCCCACCAATTTATGCGATGCAGCCACAAAAAGCTACGTCGACACTATAGTGGCTAACCCCAATATCTTTTACACAGGCATTAACAGAACAGCGCAAAAATTGACAAATCTTGCTGAGACTACTTCATCCTCAGACTCTGCCACGAAAAATTATGTGGACACGCTTACGTCTTCAGGAGGAACTTCAGTGGGTACCGCAGACTTGGATTTAAATTCGCCCAAATTGATTAACGTGCTCGACCCCAAAAACGCGCAAGATGGAGCGACGAAAAGTTATTCTGATTTCTCATCGCAAAAATCCAACTTTTTAGGACTTGTTGTAAATTCGAGCTTTTCATCCTTGGGTCAAAAATCACAAATTTTAGCAGGAGGATCAACCAGCGCAACTACAGTTTTTGCATATTCAGACGGACATATTCAATTGTTCAACAAAAATGCTTCCGTAATCACTTACTGGATTCAACCTTTCATTTCCACATTTACCACCATCCCACCCTCTTTAGCGTTTTTTAAACTTTACTCGTGAACGTTCAGCTACCTCAACACCAATTATGGAAACGAATATGTGCTTCTCAATTCAGCAGGAAAAGAAAATGGCGTTTTTCGGAAATACATAAGACCACACATCATCGGCACCTCTGGAGACTGGTGGGAGTCCAGAGTCAGAATGTATGACGGAAGTTTGCCTCCCTGAAACGGCACCGTCCTCAGTCCTTGGACACCATACAGCACAAACAAATACACCAGCTTCTCTGGATATGACGGCGACAGCAAATGCATCTTCTCCTCATCCGGATTGGGAGATTTTTAGTTGTCCTCATGGAACGGATCAAACATATCCTCGTTTAACAACAAATCGACTGGACTGCTGCATCAATCTGGTTCTTCCATCGGTTCCACCACCACCACCATCTCCTTTTACAGAAATTTTGCAGAGGCTGACTCCATGCCAAGCGTCGCAGCTGGCAGAAGGCTTGTCGTCACGCTCAACTCCGGTGACGCTCAAGTCGGTCATTCCGGAAGCTTTTACCTTCTCCTCGGACAGGTGTATTATTATGCATAAGTTTAAAAAACCCAAAAGAGCAAAATGACTTAAAAAATCGCAGTTTTTCCACGGATCTAAAAAGGATCTAAACAAATTTCTTCCTAAGTGAAAAATGAGATCTCCAATCCGAGAAACTTTTTCCATTGAAAAATTCGACAACGAAACAGGCAGAATGGAAATTCACGTTTTCCACACACGAGAAGGAAGAATTTTAAGACAACTCAAATGGAAAGAGAGAGAAATTTATAAATCAATTATCGAAAAACAAAGAGAGGATGAAGAATATCAAGCAAAAAGAAATAAAAGATTAAGCAATTTGAAAAAGAGATCTAAAGAAATTTTCGGTTCTTGTTAAAAAGATGGATTCACTGAGTGTGTGAAGAATAATTCATCGCGATAGAAAGAGCAACAAAAGTTGGATTAAACCAACCGATGGAAATTTAGATCATCCTCCTCGAAAAGCGCGTTCTAAATACGAAATATTTGCTCAAAGCGACATTAAACTAAATCGCCTTGCTCATCAGAAAATAGCTTTTATGTTTGGAATTAAACTTGAAGAAGGAATAGCCTTGGTGAATTTGAGGGAGAGCATAAAGTCAAGGCTAAATTATTTCAATCACAGTCTGATCCTTTCAGAGTCGGTGGATAATGTCATCATGGAAATTTTTAAGAACATCAATTCAGACGTGAGGATTAAAAAAGGAGAAAGTTTATGATTTGTTAATTTCTTTTAGATATATGAAAAAATAAATTTTTTTTAAATTTATTTTTCCTTTACTTAATAAAATGGAGCATAATTGTTATAAAGAAAATCAACTGTATCCGACTCTTCCAACGGCTCAAGCAGATGATGGGCATATTTACCGTCTTCAAAATAAACGAGATACAAAAAGAGATTGAGGATGAAAAGGTAAAGAGAATGGCTCTTAGCAAAAAGTACCATCGCGCTTTCAGAATCATCTCGAATGTGGACAACTCGATGTAGGTATTGTGCATTGCATTGGGGACTGTGGGAATTGGACTCTTAACCACCATTAATTCCACTCCAGCAGCAATTGCGTGCGAGGGTATTGCTATTGGAGTGGGGTTTTTATCCATTGTCGGAGGTCAAGTGAACAAAAAACTGGCATTAAAAGCGGAGAATCATAAAAAATTGAAAGTTCTTGCAGAGTCAAAATTGAACACCATAAGAAACCTCATTTCAAAGGTGCTGATGGATGGAAAAATTCAGAGCATGAATTGATTTTGAGCGAGCTTCAAAAATTTAAATCCTAGATGGATGAAATACGGACAAAAACAAAATGCAACATTGATAAAATCACAAAAGAGTCTTTGATAAATAAAGGAAGAGAGGACGCGATAAATACATTTAACAACTTATTAAAAAAAATTGAAGATTTTTTTAACGGATTATGAAATGAATAATTAATATTTTTATACTGATATCAAGAATTTCAATCTCATCGGGTTTAAGATTTTTTTTCCGCGTATTTTAAAAACCATGTCTTTTCTTAAAATACAAGACCCGAACAAGAGGGATGAGCTTGTGAAAGAAGTGGTTGAGAGCAGAAAAAGAATTTACAAGCCGCTCATCACTACTGTAGAATGCGGGTTTAGCGCATTGATACCCTTATATATGGGAGGGTTAGATGGCGTCGTTTTAAAATTCTTGTTAGACATGTTGTTCCTTTTTATTCAAAAAAAAAATTTCTTACCGTCCAGGCGCAATGATTTAAAATTATTTTCTTCTTATTTTAAAAAATGTTTTTAAAGAGAACAAAGCATGCAGGTGAAGTGAAAGCGTTGTTTGATCTTTTGTTCAATAACATGAGGATGGTGTGTTTGAGAATAAGTAAAGAAGGAATAAGTGTGAAAACAAAAACAACGATAAATTTAATGTTTGAAGTAGATCTTTTTGCAGATCAGTTTGACGAGTACGTGTTTGATTTTGGGGAATCGTTGCATGTGGGTGTTGAGAGTTATGTGAGTAAGGTGTTTAAAACGGTGAAAAGTGGTAGCGAGTTGACTGTCGATTTTGAATGCGGGAAGTTTAGAAATCTCCGTAAGATCTTTAGACCAGTTTTTGTATAATATTAAGGTGACGACGGGAAGCGTTCAAAACGTGAATTTTAGTGAGCGTTATTCTTTTCGGTCAAAAAGAAGAGTTTTTGCTTCTAGGTTTAGCGATATGTGAAAGATGATAAAGCCTTCTTCGGAATTTAGAGTGGTTTTAGAGAAAGGGGTGTTGATATTTTCAATGGAGACAAGCGGTGTTTCTTCTGAGAGTTTTAAGTTTGGAGAAGAAACTGAGGATGAGAAGAAATTTGATTTGGTGCGTAAGTCTGATCAGCTGTATCGAGTTTCAAAAATAGTTTCTTTTGCTAGCGTGTTGGATGTGTTTGTTGGAGAGACGTTGATGATTTCGTCTACAGGAGAAATGGGTATGGTAAAAGTGTATTTTTTAGAGCATGGCGCCTAAGAAGGGAATGCTATTGAAGGGTGAATTGGGTCCGAGCAGTAAACCAGAACCGGAAAATTAGTCTTCACCAGAACTAATACGCTCGTAGCCTTTTCCAATTTTAATGAAGAGTCCATCGCCTTGAGTATTTTTATTCCAAGGACTTAGGTATAGGCCAGAGCCAGCTGCGGTTAATTTTATTCTTTTTCCGTTTTTGCTCAAGTAAACTATTCCGCGTCCAGCAATTTTGTTGAGCATGGCAGAACCGGTAGAAGCTCCAACACCTAAAAGCAGACCAGTGACAAGAGCAGGGACAACTTTTGTGGCTAGAGTGCTTACGATCGTTCCGAGAAAAGGGAGTAAAGCTCCGATGAAACCTCCTTCGACTTTTGCGTTGTGCATGAGTTGTTTTTTGCTGAGTGTGAGCGTGACGCCTTTTCCATTGTCGTAGGCTTTTGCAATTTTGTTCAATTGGGTTTTAGTGACAGCGAGAATATGTTCACCGTTCAAGTCTTGATGAGTGAGTTTTATGCTGACTTCGGTTTCGTTTTGAATTGCTTTTTTAATTTTGTCAGCTTGTCCTTTCGAAATATTTAGTCTGATCTTTTGATACATTTTTAATAGAAATAGAAAAAAATTTTTTCAAATCACCGACTGAAAGCGCTTCCGGAGAAAAGATCGTGTAGAGTTGAGGAAATTCTTTCTCTGATGTGGTATCTGACGATGATGTCTTCCCCTCTAAAATCGATCAAGTGTACATTTTGGTCGATAATTTGCGTTTCCATTCTTGAAATTTTGCTGACAACGATGGGAAGGTAAATAAAGTGAAAAGGCTTTTCAACAATTTTTTCGCCGGGTACAACTTGTGGGTAAAAGGAGTAAATGTCGTTTGTCGTTTTACCGTCAAAATAAGACGAGCCGATAATGTCGTTAGTTACTCGGATCACTGCAGTTTCTTCAATTCTTACGATGTTTTCAGACTTGTAGGTGTCGATGACGCTTGTGACTTTATTAGGGTCAACAGGGTCTTCTCTTTTTTCAACGTAGGTGTATTCGTTTTTGTCAAATCCGAGTAGCGAACCTATGCTGTTATTCACGTTAAAATCAACCCAGTATTTTGTCGTTGCTGTAGTCTTTCCAAAAGTCAATACGGCTTTTAACGAAGACTCGTTTGCTGTAATGGTGACTCTGTCTACTCTGTACAAGCTTCCTGTTTGTTTTTGCATTTCATTTTGAAGGTATTCGTTTAGCTGGTTAATTTCGTAGGATCCTTCTTGAATGTAGATGGTCTAGCTTTTTGATCCAGCGTTTGGGCTGTATCTGAAAACGTTATTTTTAGAGGTGACGTTGGGGTAGCTTCAATAGGTTTCGAGCCCCACAAGTGTCAATTCGTACTGTTTGTTTAAATCCAGCTCGATGGGTCTTTTAAAGTATGTTTTGATGGAGCTGTTTGATACGGTGGGTGTATCTTTTTTCGATTTTGAAAGTAAATAAAATCCAGACATGTTTTTTTATACGTTTGGAAAATAAAAATCGTCCAACCCGCTTCTGTATTTTCCATGGTCTTTTTTGGAGGAAAGATCAATGACGGCAAATCCGTGGGGTTGAGACCAGCAGTATTTGCAAAACTTTTTAAATTCTTCTTTTTCATGTCGCTGGAAACGTGATCTTGATAAATGTGGTTAATATTTTTATCGTCTTGAGGAAAGAGGCAAATAAAGTTGGCATTTTCTCGGATGGTTTGTCTGGGGAGCAAGAAATAATTTTGAGCGAGGTAAAAGCAGTCGATGTTGGAGTATCTTCCTCAAATGTAATATTTTTCGCACGTGTTTTGTCTGGTGAGTTGCAAGTCGTCAAAAATCATCAAATTATTTTTGGTTGGGTCTAAGGAATTTGGTTCAGGCATGTCTTCTTCATTTTCGAAAAATTGACACTCCATGTCTGTTTCTCCTTCCAAATTTTCAGAGGTTTTTTCAATGACGGCTTCAGGACTGGAGTTTAACTTTTCAATTTTGCTTTGAATGTTGAATAATTGGAGAATGAGTTCTTTTGGTAGTTTCTTGTCAAATGCTTTTTTGAGTATTTTGTATTCGGGTTGGAAAAGGGATTTGCCAAAGACCTGTAAGTTGTTATAATCCAGCTATTCAGGTCTATGCAGTAAATTGAGCAGCAAGGTTGTTTTTCCGCAACCGGATTTTCCGACAATGATTCCTCGAATGCTTCTTGGTAAAAGCTTGTTGTTGTATCTTTTGGTTTTTCCGATATTCCATGACAAATCAATGACTTCCATTTTGTACTAGGAAAAAAAAATGTTTTTCTTTATTTAAAATGTACTGCGTTAAATGCAAAAGAGAAACTGAAACCAGTCATTTGAGAAACGAGATGACAAAAAACACCAACAATATGTTGAAAGGTACTTGCGACTCTTGCGGAACGACCAAATGCAAGTTTTTTTCTTCGACAACAAAAGGAGGTGATTTGGTGGATTCTTTGAATAAATTAACGAGTAATATTATGCTTCCGTGGGCAAAATTTCCAGGAGAAATACACATTCCTGGGATGAACTTTGCGGGACCTGGTACAAAAACGGACCTAAGGCTCACGCCAACTGGAAAGTATCAACCTTGGAGTAAACCAGTCGATCGATCGGACAATGCAACGTACCACCACGATTTGGCTTATATGCATTCCAAAGGCCCTGCCTTTAGGAAATTAGCAGTTCAAATATTGCTTAAAGAATTGGACTCCATTCCAAACCCAACTCAAAGAGAAATCAACGAAAGAAATATTATCAAGCCCATTATCAAAGCCAAAGCTAAATTTGGATTGGGTGTAGCATCTAAAAATTTAAAGAATTTTCATGGATCTAAAAGATCTAAAAAAAAAAAATGCCTCTGAAATGGACGGATCAGCTTGCAGAGGAGCTTCATAAACCTATCATTCGCCATTTTAAAAGAAGAAGGGTGATTGTGAACGACATTGATGAAATATGGGCTGCAGATTTGGTTGACATGCAATCGTTTTCAAAATTCAACAACGGAGTAAAATATTTGCTCATGGTGATCGACGTGTTTTCAAAGTATGGGTGGATCGTTCCGTTAAAAAGCAAAACAGGTCTTGAAGTGGCTGAATCGTTGAAAAATATTTTTGGTGAAAGAAAATGCGTCAAATTGTGAGTAGATAAAGGAAAAGAATTTTACGACAAACACGTGAAAGCGTTGGGTGTTCAATTGTATTCCACTGAAAACGAGGAAAAAAGTTGTGTCGTTGAGCGATGGAATAGAACGATGAAACAGAGGATGTTTAAATATTTTTCAGCCAACAACACCAATAAATACATTGACGTATCAGGTAAGATGGTGAAAAATTACAACAGCACAAGACACTTTTCCATTAAAATGACTCCAGTTGAAGCCAGCAATGAAAAGAATAAAAATAAGGTCTGGATGAACCTGAATGGTAAACAGAGAGAAAGAAAACATCCAAAATTTTCTATGGGTGATCAAGTTCGGATCACAAAAAAGAAGTCTCGTTTTGAAAAGGGGTATACGCCGAGATGGACTGAAGAGGTTTTTACCGTGTCAAAAGTTCAGTATACGGATCCGCCCACGTATAAAATCGTTGATGCTAACGGTGAAGAGATAAAAGGCACTTTTTACGAGCAGGAGATGCAAAAGACGCATCAGAGCATATTCAGAATAGAAAATATTGTTTGCAAAACCAAGAGCAGATCATTGGTTAAATGGTTGGGATATCCAGACTCGTTTAATTCGTGGGTGAACATTAAAGAATTGATCAGTTTGCTTTCGAGCGACATTAGTCATTTCCTTACCGAAAAAAATTTTCAGGTTCATTAAAAATGAGCAAGATAATGGTTTTGTTTGAGCCCTTTATAAATGAGTACCTTAAGACGGAGGATTACGAGGAGTCGTATTATTATTCGCCTTATGAAGAAAAGTACCATTACAAGATTTACAGCTTTGAAAATGATTTGGATTTTACCATTATTCGTCAATGTGAAGAATTTGAGTTGAAAATAAAGTGTGGAGGGATTCGTTTTGAAAAAAGTGACATGCGGCTGGAAGATATGTTTGAATATGCTAGAAGAAAAATAAATAAAGTCAAGAAGCAGGTCAAAGTGTCGGATCCAAAAAGGATCTAAAAAAAATTTCTTTTCCATTAAAAAAGATGAATTTCGTGACGATTGAGAATTTTGACGAGAGTAAATTAATAGCTGGGGAGATTTACGCAGCCACAAGACCTATTCAGTATCAAAAGATTCCTTTGTATTACGAGTATGACAATGGAAAAGGTCCTTTTATTTTAAGAACCCCCATTTTGTATTCTTTGGGTGTGTTTGAGAGTTTTGATCCAAAGACAAAAGAGCTGACTGGATATTCCATGTCTTTTGTTGCTCATGACGATAAAAAGAGTTCAGAAGAAGAAAAGTTTATGTAGGTGACTGAAAAAATAACAAAGTTTCTTCGCGAGCAAGTCATTCTTAAGACAGCCTTGTTGAAAAAAGGAGGAAGAACGAAAAAAATAATGACAGAGTATTTGTCCATTTTTAAAAACAAATCTGAAAATCCAAACGCTTCCCTCATATTTTTCGGAAAGTTGTATACAAAAGAAAAGAGCATCACTTCCTTGTTTTGCAAAAAGGAGAACAAAAAGATGGTAAAAGCAGATCCATTGGGGTATCTTCGTCAAAGGTGTTTTGCTATTGCTTCTTTGAGAATTGAATGTGTTTTTATTTGCTCTCTGATCGAGTCCATTCAAGTAAAGCTTCCAGAAGTATTCATCACTAAAAATGCTCCTTCTGTTCAAAACATTATGAGCGATTTGGATTTGGGAGAGGTTGAATCTGACGAAGAGATGTGAAAATAAAAAAATGATATAAAGAAATTCTTTTTTCATAAAAAATGAATAGAATTCCCGAAGTGGTTATTGCAAAAAATGAAATAAATAGCCACCGTTGCACACAGCATCTCAAAACGGTAACATTGACGATGTAGAATCGCTGTTGCAAAAAGGAGCATACGTCAACGCACAAACCAACAACACATTGACACCTTTGCACTTGGCATGTCAATAAGGTAGCATTGGAGTTGTTCAATCGCTGTTGGAAAACGGAGCAGAGGTCAACGCACAAGATATTTGCAATGAGACACCTCTTCACTGGGCATCAGAAAGGGGTCACATAGGTGTTGTCAATTTTTTGTTACAAAATAGAGCCGAGGTCAATACGCAAAATAAATACAATTGGACACCGTCGCACATAGCAACCATAAGAGGTTATCAAAAAGTTGTAAAATCTTTGGTGCAAAAAGGAGCCAAGGTTAATGCAAAAAATGAAGACAATCGGACACCGTTGCACTATGCATCTCAAAGAGGTGATGTTAAAATGGCTGAATTTTTGTTGCAAATTGGAGCTGCGTTCAACGCGCAAGATAAATACGGTAACACGACGTTAAAGTTTGCTAAAAACGGTCATGTTAAAATGGTTGAATTTTTGGTGAAAAATGGAGTAAATGTCAACGCTTAAGAAACCCTTTGTGTTTCAAGGTGAATTTTAAATTTTACACGAATTTAAAAATGATCAACGTCGAAGGAATAAAATTGCCAAATGAGGCTTTGACCAACTTTCAATTGATAGAGGATGTTAAAAAGCTGGAAAAAAGAAACTTTCGAGGTGTTTTTGAAAGAGACACATTGCCGAAAAAACCGAGAAGAAAAGAATGTGGTATTGTGAATACGGGAGAATCAGGCACGGGAGGATTTCATTGGGTGTGTTGGTACAAAGAGGGTGATAAGAAATGCAGTTTTGATTCTTATGGTTAACCTCCTCTTGTCGAACTGGTTGACTATTTGAAGAGTCCCGTTTATTATAACAGCGACAGGGTTCAGTTTGGTGATACCTCTTACTGCGGTCACTTGTGTCTTTACGTCTTGAAAAAATTGGATGAAGGAAACAATTTTCAGGACGTCATTAATACCTTGTGGTAAAAAAAAATTAAATCTGAGGCATATAAAAAATGATTGACAAATTTGGTAGATCAGAATTGGGTCGTTATTTATACAACCCTTATTCAACCTCTCTTTCAAGCGATCTGTATGTCAGGACAGATGGAAACAGCACCATCATTGCAGATTTGGATTTCAACTCTCACAAAATCATTAACCTGGCAGAACCGACCACTTCGCACGATGCTGCCACCAAAAATTACGTGGACACGCATTCGACAGGAGGAGGAGGAACGGTGATTGGCACAGCGGACTTGGATTTAAATTTTCACAAAGCGATCAATTTGAAGCAGCCGACCAATCTTCACGACGCCGCCACTAAAAATTACGTGGACGTCAGTTTGAGCATGAATGTTAAAGTGGACGGATCGAGCACGATCACTGGAAGCTTGGATTTAAATTCCCACAAGTTGATCAACGTCTCTGATCCAACGGCTTTAAAAGACGCAGCGGTATGTGGTCACAAAAGTAGCTTACAACAATATCTTTTACACGGGCTTTAACATGACGTCACACAAGTTGACCAATTTAGCAGAACCTACTTCATCCTCAGATTCAGCCTCGAAAAATTACGCGGACACGCATGCGTCTGGAGGTACTACTGTGGGCACCGCGGACTTGGATTTAAATTCGCATAACTTGATTAACGTCTCTGATCTTTCAAACGCGCAAGACGCTGCGACGAAAAGTTACATAGACGCTTTGTCACAAAAATCCAACTTTTTAGGATTTGTTCCCAATTCAAGCTTTTCGTCCTTGGGATTAAAATCGCAAACTGTAGCAGAATCGACCACCGCACCAGTCTTTAGCTACGTAGACGCTCCTGGAATTCTGAGAAGATTATGGCTGGCTTTGAGTGGAACCACAATAAACGTACCTGGACAAGTCTTTATTCGAATATTGGCCGACGGAGAAACTAGAGTGGGGAATTATTCAATGGTCACCGACGCTGTTGGTGTTGACGTCACTGCTCTTGCTTGCGACTTGCTCTTTTTCCCTCTCGGTGGACCAGCTTACTTCAACTCTTTGCAAGGATGCAACGTTTTAAGCACCACTTCCTTGGGAGGATATTTTACCGTCGACTTGCCGTTTACAACAAACTTGACCATCCAATTGGTTAATAATAATGCTGCAGCCATCACTTACTGGATTCAACCGTTCATTTCCACATTCACCTCTATCCCTCCTCTCCTTTCTTCCGTTAAATTGTACTGCAGGATGTTCAGATATTTTCAAAAGACTTACGGAAACGAATATGTTTTGCTGAACACCCATGGAAATGGAAATGGAGTTTTTCTAAAATACATCCAGATGCACATCATTGGCTCTTCTGGAAACTGGTGGGAATCTAGAGTCCGAATGTATGATAAAAATTTACCTCCAGGCAACGGCACTGTCCTCAGCCCATGGACGCCTTACAATGCAAACAACTACAACACTTTTCCTGGTTACGACGCCGACAACAAATGTATCTTTTCCTCGTCTGGATTGGAAGATTTTTACTTGTCTTCGTGGAATGATATAAACGCAACCTCGTTTAACAACAAATCGTCAGAGCTGTGGTACCAATCCACATCCTCCATCGGATCCACCACCACCATTTCCTTTTACAGAAATTTTGCAGAGTCTGACTCCATGCCCAGCGTCGCAGCCGACAGAAGACTCGTCGTCACACTCAAAAAAAGTTTCCTTCACTGTTAAAAAGATGAGAAGAATCGTTTATTATGACGGGAAGAAGTTGAAAGGCACAGTTTATTTTAACGAAAATTTGGCTCATCCTCCTAGAAAGGTGCGTTCCAAATGCGAAATATTTGCTCAAAGAGACATTAAGCTGATTCGTTCTTCAAAGCAAACGATTATTTTTATGTTTGTAATCAAAGTGGACAGCGGGATGGCTTTGGTGAATTTGAGACATGATTTAAATTTAAAGTTGAATTATTTCAGTCACTTTTTGCTTTTTTCAGAATTGGTAGATAACGTCGTCATGGAAATTTATAACAGAAGCGACAAGGACGTCGTGATTAAAAAGAAAGAAAATTTTTGCCTCGTGAATTTCTTTTAATTTTTCCGGGGACCACGGAAAAGAAATTTTTTTATTTTTCCTTAATAAAAAAATGGATTATAACAATTACAAAGAAATATACCCAACTCTTCCAACGGCTCCTGCAGATGAAGGAGGACACGTTTACCGTCTTAAAAAAATAAGCGAAATCCAAAAAGAGATGGACAACAAGAGGAAAAAGAGAGTTCATCTCAGCAAAAAGTACCATCGCGTTTTCAGGATCATTTCAAATGTGGACAATACGATGCAAGGCTTATGCATAGCTTTGGGTGCGACTGGAATTGGACTTTTGTCAACCATTATTGCCAGTCCAGCAGCGATTGCGTGTGAAGGTGTGGCTATTGGAATGAGTTTTTTATCGATTGTCGGAGGTCAAGTGAACAAAAAGATGGCGTTGAAAGTGGAAAAGCACGAAAAGATAAAAGTGTTGGCCGAATCAAAATTGAACACGATCAGCGTGCACATTTCAAAAGCGTTGATGGACGGAAAAATAAGCAATTCAGAGTTTCAATTGATTCTTGGCGAGCTTCAAAAATATAAAGCGTTGACGGAGGAAATACGATCCAAAACCAAAAACGGAATGGATGAATTGGCTAAAGAGACACTGATCCAAAAAGGTCGAGAAGGTGCCATTCAAGCGTTCAACAATTTGTTTAAGAAATCGTAGATTTCCAACGGCGATGTAGTCGGGATCTGAAAAATAATTTCTATCGTATTTTAAAAACCATGTCTTTTTTTAAAATACAAGACCCGAACAAAAGGGATGAAAATGTGAGAGAAATTAATGACAGAAGAAAGAGGATTTATCAGAACAGCATCAACGACAACATTTTAGATGCGGATTTTCAGACGGATGTGGAAAAGCTGTTTAAGCCGATCATCCAAAGCAACGAAAAGATGCTCAATAAGATAAAATCCGAGGTTAAAAACGAAGTTAAATCTGAGCAAAATAGCATCAAGGCTGAGCAAGATAGCTTCAAGTCACCTTTAGAATCAACAGGAATAGAAGAGTCGTCTATTCTTCCTAAAGGCGATGATCCTTTGAAGCATTTGTTTGATTTGGACACAAGAGCAAAATTTAAAAGAAGCTTTAAGAACAAGTTTGAATTGAGCAAAAACGATGGTCAATATACGATTGGAAAAATGGGAGTGATGTTTGAAGGCAACGATATGATTGTTGGGGGTGAAAAGTATGAAGGAACAAAAGGTCTTTGGGAGCTCATGACCAATTCGAACATTTCAAAGGACGTGACAGCAGAAGATGTGGCTAATTACTTGCAAATTTTAGTAGAGGTGAAGCCGTAAAGTCGGATGCGAGGTATAACAAACCCAGAGCTGCAGAGATTGAAAAATACAATCAATTCATCATCCCTATTGAAAAAGAGCTTAAAACTCAAAAGGGTGAGAAAGAAGATCCTATTTCAGCTCCTACTAGTTACAATCTTCAAATGCTTGATCAAATGCGTGCTGAAGATGAAAAGAGGAGAAGAAAGGAACAGTTAAAAAAGGATTACCGTGAAGGCAAGGCACGTATTGAAGAAGAGAAAGATAAGATGGGAATTGAAAAATATAATGAGTATAAGGATCGCATGAAAAAAGCTTATGATAGGAGAAAGAAAGGTTTAGGAGTGATCATTCTTCCGAGGAATCCGAATGCGTTGGTGGAAAAGCTTGAATTGAGCGTGGCTGCTTGTCGTGCTGGGAATACGGGATCGAGAAATGAAGCTGTGAGCATTTGCGATGAGTTGTTGAGATAAAAAGTGATTAGCAAAAAACAGTACAAATCAATGATGAAGGTCATCGAGGTGAAATGTTCTGTCAAAAAAAATTTTTTCGCGTATTTAAAAAATGATCATTTACAGAAACAGATATGTTAAGAAATACGTTGTTGGAGGAAGTGGAATCATGGACACGTTGCGACATTTTTTAAAAAGAGCAGCAGCATCGAGCGCGTCGAGAGCAGCGTCTACTTTGGCTGGTAAGATTGCAAAAAGCGAGTTGGGAAGAGAAGCGATTACAGCTGCAAAATCTGCTGGTAAAGAGTTGACTTCTTCAGCGATTGCGACTGCTAGAGACGTAGCTATTGATCAAGGTAAAAAAGCGATAGAAAAAGTGTATGCCAAGACTGGAACTCCGAATCCTAAAAAGACTCCGCTCACTCAAAAAAGCAAAGACATTATTTCAGGAATGGTTGCAGCTCCAAAGATTAGTAGCGATTATTCTTCTCTTGGAGGGTCTCTGTCCAGGAAAAACGCCATCCGAATCCAAGACCTGGTGAAAATGGGAAGCGGGATAAAAATCGCATAAGAACCTGAAAATTTTTTTTTTCTTTGGTATAGAAAAATGGCAAATTCCGATATTTTAAACATTACAGAAGAAATCATCGTTGATGAAGAAATTGAGAGAAACGAATTTCACGAATATGAACCGGTCAGCACCAATTTAAACACAGCCGGGGAGATAAGAATCAACATTGAGCAGCAAGATTTGTTCACGCATCCCTTTGAGGCGTACCTTTTGATCGAAGGAAGGTTGACAAAAGCAGACGGGACCTCCTATGCGGATGCGGATGCGGTTTCTCTTGCATACAACGGCATCATCCACCTGATCAGTCAGATTTCATATCAGTAGTCGAATCAAGAGATGGAAACCGTATACAGCCCGGGTCAAGCCACCACCATGCTGGGTTTCATGAAATATCCGGTGGAGTTCCAAGTGTCGGAAGGAATGAATCAGCTGTGGCAAAAAGACACCACTGCCCTTGCCGATCTTGTAGATAACAGCGGGTTTAATCAAAGACAAGATTACATCTTTAAGAAGCCTGCTGATAAAGGTACATTTTCATTTTGCATTCCTTTGAATCACATTTTTGGCTTTTGCGATGATTACGGAAAAGTTCTTTACGGATTCAAGCACACCGTGACCCTTGTGAGAAAGAGCGACGTTGATGCGATTTTAAAGAACGCTGAAGTAGCTGCAGGAAAAGTAATCTTGAGCAAAGTATCATTGTTCATGCCTCATGTCAGTCCCTCTGTTATGGGAAGCAACAACCTTTACAAGCTTATCGAGTCAAAAGTGGAAGCTCCATTTATGCTTAGATCTAGAAAGTGCGACACCATTGCCGTTCCAGTGTCTGGAACGGCAATGGTGTCGCACTTTCTAGATCTAAGCAACAACCGAGTTGGGTCACCAAGCAATTTTCTCACAACGTTGAAGTAAGTTATCAAGACGCCTCTGCCTTCTTAGACTTGGCGAGAGACGGAGCGATGAAAGTCATGAGCGAAAAAAAATAAAAAGTGAATATTGTTTTGACGTGTGAGATGACGCGTGTGAGCATTGCCATAAATGGTTTGATGTGAAATGACGCGGTGGAATTAGCATAATTTCAAATCGGTTAGGAACTTCAAATAACAAATAAATGGGGGATTCGTTTGACCCAGATAAAGAGTCGTCATTCATCCAGTACTTGGACGCCAACAACTTGTACGGATGGGCCATGTGCAAACCTCTTCTCACTCACGGGTTTGAATGGATGAGCGAAGACGAGCTCTCCCATTGGAAATCTTTGCCGTGCATTTTGGAGGTAGATTTGGACTACTCTGAAAGTCTTCATGACGAGCACAACGATTACCCTCTAGCTCCTGAAAGAATGACCATAAACAAAGTGGACAAGCTTGTACCAAACTTGAACGACAAAAAGAATTATGTCATCCATTATAAGAACCTGAAACTGTATGAACGATTATGACTAAAAATTTCAAACGTGCACAGAGGCATCAAATTTGAGAAAAGAGATTGGCTGAAAAAATACATCGATCTCAACACCCATTTAAGAACTCTTGCCACCAACGACTTTGAAAAGGACTTTTTCAAACTAATGAACAATTCAGTCTTTGGAAAAACCATGGAAAGCATTGAAAATCATGTGGACGTCAGACTGGTGACAAAAGAGGAAGAAGCTGAAAAATTGTCTAAAAAGCCCAATTTCGAAAGTCGCACTATTTTCGATGAAAAATTAATCGCCGCGCACATGAAAAAAACAAAACTGGTTTACAACAAACCCATTTATTTGGGAATGTGCATCTTGGATTTGAACAAAACGTTAATGTTTGAATTCCGTTACGATTACATCAGGAACAAAAACTCCGATAAAGCAAAGCTGCTCATGAAGGACACGGACTCCCTCATTCAAGAAATCAAAACGGACGATTTTTACAAAGACATTGCTGATGGCGTTGAAAGCAAATTCGAAACAGTGGGCCTGAGCATGCTCAAAAAAAAATTTTTGTACCCAATTTTCTCACATAGTAGGTCTGAAAGGTGTTACTTTTCTCAACTCAAATCTGTTAAAATTAACAAGGGGTTTTTGAAAAAAAAAGTATTTTCCTTTTTTAAGAATTTCTCAGTAAAAAGCACAAAAAATAACATGAATTGCTATCTATGCTGTCTTTAATATTTCATAAATGTTTAGATATAATAGAAGAATTTAAATATCAATAATAAAAAACATTAATTTATAATTAAAGCTAGTAATTCTATAACAGTATTGTTCATATATTGATAATAAATGAAAAATCTCAAAATATGAAATGTCATTAGTGAATATTTGTGCATAATATTACAGATATATAACAATGTTTTGTACATTATATCAAGTCTGCAGAGCTATCGACTATTAAAAAAAACTATACATCTTATTTATGTTTTTTTTAAGTTTATTCATTTAAAAAGCTTCGATATCCACAACACAAAATAGACTTATTGAGTACTTATCAAAAATAATTTACATAAATAACTCTAATACATACTTTAAAAGTGCGTAATATTGTATGCTGCAACAGCATTCTTTAATGTTTTAGAATAATTTGGATGATAGTGCCCGAATTTTCTTTTGTTCCAAAATTGCTTGAAATCCTGGTGTACTGCTTCCAACGCCTCCTCCGTCCAATAACCAAAGCCTAAATATTTTTTTATATAATATAATTTAAAGATTTTTTAAATTTGTTTAAATATAAAATAAAGTTTTCGCAAAAATATAGTCCATATTTAACTAAATATTCAATATTATCTAATAGATATTTCCTGCAAAAAAACACTTACCAAATGTGCCCCCTTTAAGGTCAATGAACTCTACAATATGTTGCTCAACAATATGAACTTTAACTGTTACACTGGCTCCTAAGTTTCTGTAGTCATCTGAGAATTTTTTGATGTCATTTTTGTAAGTTTTACACAATGTTTTCCTAAAACATCCTTCTATAACCTTTTTTGAAAGATATTAGCGCCTTTATACATTTGGCCCCATGAATACCAAGACCATGTGTACAAAAAAATCTATTTAAAATATCAACTTTTTTTAAAAATATATTCGAAGCATTTCCTTCAAGTCTGTGTTGTCCTTGATACGATACTCTGCCAAGATTAATGGACTTAAGATAGACTGACATGAAGTTAAAACCATCTTCTTTGTTCTTAAACATATTTTTTTCAATTTCGGAAATAATTTTGTCAACAATACCAAGTAGAATATGTAGTCCAGGAATGTTTATTATCTCAACAATTTTTTTCTCAGGATCTCCTGTAACAAGAGGAGGATGAATGCTATTTTGAAATTTTTTGGCCTGACTAAGTTTAGAACCATTTTCTAACCATTTTTGGTGCCATTTATGCAAAGAACTGATTGTGCTTGCCTTAGCTTTAGGCAACAAAGGAATCTCAGTTTCGCAGAATAGACACGGGTGTTTAGAAGATGCACATTGCTTTCCAACCATTTGTAGTTGAACTTTAATATCTTTTGACAATGAGTAGTCTAAAGATCCTATATTAAGCTTTTCAATAAGCATTCTTAAGTTTACATAACTTTCATCCATGTGAGGTACAATTGCTAGAATAAGGGTTTTAAAAACACTGGAATCTTTAAATTCTTTTTTTTCATAGCCTTCTGAATATTTTATTCTCTTTTGAGGAGTTTCCTGATCTTTTTCATCAGGCTTGTATGTTATAGAGGCAGTACACTTTAAAAAGCCTTGTCCACCATCTATTCCCACTTTAATATAAATCTCATTTGGTAGTAGTTTCCTGTGGTTCATTACCATAGATATCAGTTTCTCTACATCATTGCAAATTACCCCAGGAACCTCTTGTTCAATAAACTATAAAATTATTGTTTGATTAAATCAATAAAATTAATAATCAATGTATAACCATTCATAAAACATTAGACTACCTCATGTGAATTTCCAACTTTATCTTTTGTGAAAACATTTAAAAGTTCAGAACTGAATAAAGGAACTAGTAATGAGTTTTCTGTAACTCTTGCAGCTCTGTAGTTGCTTGCAACAGAATTTCTATCTCCGGTCTCGTACCTAAGAAACTTAGCAATCTCTAACATTTTGTTGTCGCTAAAAATAATTTTTGAGTTATTTGATTTGCTATAACTTTAAATATAATTTATAGGTTTATAAATCATAAAATAAAAACTATATATTAAATTCTTGCCTAACATGAATTTTATTTTGCAGCATTTTCAATTTTTCTAAACCAAAGTGTGGCTTCTTAATTTCAGTATTGGTAAAATAAACCAGACATTTATTCCGGCCATAAGTTTTTAGCTTGATTTTATTGTCACTTTTACCAGCCATATGTTTTAGAGTAGAGGATACAACTCTTTCTAAAAAAAATTTTACAAAATATATGACAATATTTTAGTTTTCTATTAAAATAAATTAAAAATTCTTTTCTTTTTAATTAATATATATAATAAAAATAATAAAATTATAATTAATATTATTATGTAATTATTACACCTTTAGTTTTAGGTGAATCAGCCTGTAATAAATTGGACAAATTTTTCTTTCTCTGTGTTTTATTGCATGGATGAGCAAACCTTTTTCTGTTTCTTTAAAGCAGAACATACAGATCGGCCTGACTTTCTGGTGGTCTCTTTCCAAATTTATTTCTAGTTCTTTATTAACTTGCATGAAACTTGGCACTAAGTGAGTCTTATTTTCTTTACTATTAATAGCTTCGCGACCTTTTTTACATATAAAGCATTGGTATCTGGCTCCTCTGATAACTCTTGTGTTCAAGCCTAAAGATAAATCTTTATAACAACTATACTGTGTTTTACTAGGTTACAGTAATGTATAAGTTATCTGAGATTAAATACATTAATTTTTTAAACTTTTATATTACTTACTTTCGTATTTTGTTAGAAAACTAAATGGTTTGTATCTGGGATCTTTTTCCTCTAGTTCGATGAGTTTTCTTCTGCATGAAGGACATAATTTTTTAGGCAGGGTATTATTTCCAAAATTATATTCTTTCCAGCAATGATTTTTTATGATACTTTCATAATCTATACTTATTTTACAATACTCTCTTGGTTTGATAAGCCTAAATTGTGGGCTTCCTTTCTTTTCTTTAGAAAGACACAGAAGACACACTAGTTTTATGAAATCATTGTGTTCTTTTGGTTTCATTTTTTAAAATATTAATTTGTTTGTTTTCTATTAAAAAATAATAAATAAATTTAAAAATAATGACATAAGACTAGATGAAAGTTTACTTGGTTTGTTAGATTACATAACTTTATATAAATGTTGGTGTAGACAGTATGATGTATAGAACAGTTATAGTAATAAGTGTATTAACTATTTTTAATGATATCATAATAATATTCTTACTGCAATGTATAGTACCAATAAAATACTATATATATGTTGTATAAAGTATATAAAGTAAGCATTCCTTGTATTTGAAATATATGTTTACTTTTACATAAGGTATATAAATTTGTTTTTTTTGTTGTTGTTGTTTTTTTTATAAAAAAATTCATAAAAAGGAAAATACTTTTTTTTTCAAAAACCCCCGTTCAAACATTTTCATTTTAACAGATTTGAGTTGAGAAAAGTAACACCTTTCAGACCTACAATGTGAAAAAATTGGGTACAAAAATTTTTTTTTGAGCATGCTCAGGCCAACTGTGGTACATTACAGATCCCAATTACATGAAATTTACACGGAAATTTTTTAAAAATAGGTAAGTAACATGCCCACAAAAAAATTTAGTACGCAAAAAAAAGTAGCACGCAAAAAAGTTAGCACACAAAAATATATTAAAAATGAAAACGGCCCAGAATCGGCATTTCTCTACTACTCTGGATGGTAGCCGAAATTGTTTGCGCCAGAAATTAGCCATATAGTTCTGAAGATATTGTTGGGTTTTTCTGGACCTATGACAAGGTGTATTGTTCTGTGGTAAGATGTAATTGTTTTCTGGGAATGTCTTCTTCAGCCATGGCATCACATAACGTTTTAGTAAGCTGATATACACATCAGAGGCAACATTTTCTTTCTCTTTAATATAGATCTCCATCTCCAATGATTGCTAGTATCATGATGGACTGAGAGTGCTTGGTGTGACACTCAAGTGGTGCTTGGTGTGACCCTCAGGCGGTGCACCCTTTTGTACTCTGAATCTGTCATTTCGCCTATTGAGCATGAAGTCAACGCTAAAAAGTTTTTTATCTGAGAAAACTTTAACTGTTGACGAAGCATAGCTTTTCAGTTAATACAGATGCTTATTTGATTGCTCTAATCTCAAAGTTTTTAGCCTTTCTTTCGAAAGTTGGCACGTATGTCGGCCCGCATTGGCTTTTCGAAGTGTTTTTAGAATTCTTCCGACTGTCCTCTCATCAACATTGAACAAACTGTTGTTTTTTTGATGGACATAATAGAATTCTTTTCAACATGCTTTTTAAGCTTTTCTGTGAACTTTTTATCAGCTTTTTTGTTCACTGAAGAGGGCATTTGGGCTCTCTCAGCACTGCCACGTTTTTACACTTTGTAAATTGAAGTTTTAGACGCCCCAGATAAACGAGTCACTTCAACAATGGTTCTTTTGGTTTCCATTGTAAAACTTTTAACTAAAATATTTTTAATTCATATTTTTAATCAAATCTAAGACGCTCATTGAACCTTAACCAACGAAAACAAATCGCGAAAGAATTTTATTTACATCACAAAATCTTGCCAAAAATTAGTTTGCGAGACGCTGCCACACCCTGTATAAATAAATATATATATATATATATATATATATATATATATATATATATATATATATATATATATATATTAGGGTGGTTCAAAAATAGGTCATGTCAAAAATTTGAAAAGAGCCCTAGCTTATGATCTGCCTTGACCCCAAAATAGTACTTAACATTTTTTAGAAAAATTTTTTTGATCATTGCTCTTTTCGAAAATAAACATTCAAAGAATTTCATTTTTTCTGCAAAAAGCGGGTTTTTAGTGGGTATTTTCAAAATATCTTACATTTCAATTTTTTTGTATAAATTAATATATAAAAATATTGATGTAATAAAAAGAGTAGATGCAATTGAGTTGGGAGCCGTTGATGTAAGCCGACCCGATGACGTTGTTGAGGATTCTGATCGTGTTGATGCTTGAAATTCTAACAACATCGTCAGACTCATATTCGGAATTAGGATCCAATTGTCTTTTTGTGAATCCTAAAAGTGAGGCGATGCTGTTATCCACATTCAAATCCATCATATAATTCAATCCAAGTGTGATGGTTGATTTTAAAGTGTTTAAATTGGATCCGATTTTTATGTTATCTGGAGAGTAGCTGATTTTATTTGTTGTGACGATGCTTGCGCTTTGAGATGCATAATTTTTTATTGTGTTTGAGACGGTCTTTTGTAAATAATTGTTAATGTCTTTAATGTCATAGCTCCCGTCTGGAATGGCGACATTTTCCCAATTGATTCCGTTGTTCATGCTATACCGGAAAGAATTGTTTTTGCTGGTGATGTTTGGTAAGCTGTTGTACGTCTCAAGCCCTAGAAAAGCCATTTCATAAGTTTTTCCTTTTTCAAAAACGATTTTGTCTAAAAATTCTGTTATGATTACGTTGGAATTTCCATCCACGTCGATGATTATGCCTGACATTTTATTATGTAACATTTTTTTTAAATCCTTCGGATTCAGGCGTATTTAAATGGCTTCTTTTGGAAAATAAAAAGTGTCAAATCCGCTTCGATATTTTCCATTGTCCTTTTTTGAAGACAAATCAATCACCGCAAATCCGTGAGGTTCAGACCAACAATGTCTGCAAAACTTTTCAAACTCTTTTTTTCCCATATCGCTCGAAACGTGGTCTTGATAAATGTGGTTAATGTTTTTTAAGTCTTGGGGAAAGAGACAGATAAAATTGGTGTTTTCTCTGATCGTTTGTCTTGGGAGCATGAAATAATTTTGAGCGAGGTAAAAGCAGTCGACGTTAGAGTGTCTTCCTCTGATGTAATATTTTTCACACTTGTTTTGTTTGGTTAGTTGCAAATCGTCAAAGATCATTAAATTGTTTTTGGATGAATCAAGATCTTCAGGATTAGGCACATCGTCAGCCGTTTCAAAAAATTCACACTCCTTACCCTCGGTTTCGGAAAAATTTTTTGAAAGGTCGTTGATAACGCATTCAGGGTCTAGTTTCAATTTTTCAATTTCGGTTTGTACCTTGAACAAGTCGAGAATTATTTTTTTTAGTAATTTTTTTTCGAACGAACTTTTTAGTATTTTGTACTCGGGTTGGAAAAGAGATTTTCCAAAAACTTGCAAATGGTTATAATCCAACCATCCAGGTCTGAGCAATAAATTGAGAAGCAACGTTGTTTTTCCACATCCAGATTTTCCAACGATGATTCCTCGAATGCTTCTCGGTAAAAGCTTGTTGTTGTTTCTTTTGATTTTTCCAATATTCCATGACAAATCAGACACTTCCATTTTTAGTTTAAAAATATTTTTTTTAAAATAAAATGTACTGTGTTAAATGCAAAAGGAAAACAGAAACGAATCATTTGAGAAACGAAATCACAAAAAACAACAAGCATATAGTCAAAGGGGCTTGCAACGTTTGCGGAACGACCAAATGTAAGTTTGTTTCTTCGCATGCACTCAAAGGATCATCTTCGCATACGGCAAAAGGAGGAGACTTGGTGGAATCGATCAACAATTTTTCAAAAAAAATAAAGCTTCCATGGGCAAAATTTCCAGGAGAAATGCACATTCCAGGAATGAATTTTGCAGGACCTGGCACAAACTTGGACAAAAGACTCACATCCACCGATATGTATCAAGAGTGGAGCAAACCGGTAGACCGAGTGGACAATGCAGCATACTATCACGATTTAGCTTATAAATATTTAAACGACGTTCAAAGCAGAAATTTGGCAGATCAAATGATGCTTGAAGAGATGAACTCCATTCCAAACCCCACTCAAAAAGAGATAAACGAAAGAAAACTGATCACACCCATCATCAAAGCCAAAGCTAAATTCGGATTAGGTGTATCCGAAGGATCTAAAAAAAAGCACCGGAGAACCTGAAATGGACGGATCAACTTGCAAACGAGCTTCATAAACCAGTCATTCATCATTTTAAAAGAAGAAAAGTGTTTGTGAACGACATGGATGAAATATGGGCTGCAGATTTGGTTGACATGCAATCGTTTTCAAAATTCAACAACGGCGTAAAATATTTGCTCATGGTGATCGACGTGTTTTCAAAGTATGGATGGATTGTACCGTTAAAGAGTAAAACTGGAGTTGATGTAGCTAACGCTCTAAGCAAAATATTTGAGGAGAGAAGGTGTACAAAGATGTGGGTGGATAAAGGTAAAGAGTTTTATAACAAGCATGTACAAGCTCTAGGTGTGCAATTATACTCCACTGAAAACGAGGAAAAAAGTTCTGTTGTCGAGCGATGGAACAGAACGATGAAAGAGAGAATGTTTAAATATTTTTCAGCCAACAACACTCATAAATACATTGACGTATTAGATGAAATGGTGAAAAATTATAACAACGCCAAACACTCTTCTATCAAAATGACTCCAGTGGAAGCTAGCGATAAAAAGAATAAATATAGGGTTTGGATGAACCTGAATGGAAAGACGCAAACAGAAAGAGCAGGACCAAAATTCTTAATGGGTGACAAAGTGAGGATCGTAAAAAAGAAGTCTCATTTTGAAAAGGGATATACACCGAGATGGACTGAAGAGGTTTTTACCGTGTTAAATGTTCAGCATACGAATCCACCCACGTATAAAATCGTTGATGCTAACGGTGAAGAAATTAAAGGTACATTTTATGAACAAGAAATGCAAAAGACCAATCAAGACATATTTAGAATTGAAAAAGTCATTCGAAAGCAAAAGAACAGATCTTTAGTCAAATGGTCTGGATATCCAGATTCATTCAACTCGTGGGTGAATAATAAAGAATTGTTACGTTTGCAAAAATAGACGCGTCGTTTTGTATGGCAAGAAAAAAAATTTTTGAAATGACTTAAATAAATTCACGGTAAGAAAAAATGAATGCAACAATGAATGAGATAATGAATAAGATGATTAAAAAAATAAATGTGCTTGAAGATGATATGTATGAATGCATGAAACATATTGACTTGGATATGTTCATGTCTAGATACCAATTGATGTTGAATGAATTACGTTGTAGTATGTATGAAGCAGTGAATTTAGATAATATGAATGATATCCTTGAAAAGATGTTTTATTTTGAAATTGTATTGGTTAGTGATTTTTTAGAAGTGGAACAGAAATTTCGATGGGATAGAGGAAATATGAAATTGGAAACATACATGAATAACTTGCATAGACACTGTGGTATAATTAGTAAAATAATTCAAATGATGATAATGTTATGTTAAATCCTTAGTCAAATGGTCTGGATATCCAGATTCATTCAACTCGTGGGTAGATCATAAAGAACTGATTTCTCTGAAAAAATGAGTTAAATAATTTTCTTTTCTATATAAAAGAAATGAATTTTATTACAATTGAAAATTTTGATGAGAGCAAATTATCAGTTGGAGAAATTTACGCAGCAACAAAACCAGTAGTCTATCAAAAAGTGCCAGTAAAATATTCTTATCCAACTGGAGATGGTCCTCTTGTATTACGAACACCTACATTATTTTCGTATGGTGTGTGTGAGAATAAAGATCCGATAACACAAAAATTGACTGGATATTCCATGTCCTTTGTTTGCTTTGATGCTAAAAAGGGTAAAACTGAAGAAGAAGCAAAGTTTATTAGCACAATGGAAAAGATTACTTTGTTTATTAGAGGTGAAGTAGATAAATTGTCATCCAAACTTAAAAAAGGAGGAAGAAGAAAGCAAATTAACTCTAACGAATTGAGTATTTTAAAATATAAAGCTGACCATGCTGATGCAGCGCCAGTGTTTTATGCTAAAATGTATATAACTAAAAATGAAGACGAAATATTCATTACTTCTACATTTCATAGAAAGAAAACAGCTCTTGATATAAAAAATGGAGTCAAAGGAGAACGTCATAATAAAAATTTGGTCATATCTTCTGGACATGGTTTTATCAATCGATGTTACGCTATTGGAGCACTTAGAATTGATGGGGTGTATATTGGTCCTTCGATTGTGTCTATTCAAGTTAAACTGTCCGAAGCCATCATCGTAAAAAATGCATCTTTACCTCATAGCATCATGATGTGTGAAAACTTGGATTTGGGAGAAATGGATTCTGACGAGGGAATGTAAAAAGCACAAAAAACTGAAAATAAAACGACTTAAAACATTTTATTTTCATATTAAAAAATGCATGTCCCACACAAGTTGTTTAAAAACAGCGCCTCAGCAGAGATTCACAATTTTAATTTCCATCTGAGTCATTTAGAGGATAGAATCAAAGAGTTGGAACGAAAAAATATGAAAAACATTATTGTAACAAAGAAAAAGTTGGATTATCCTACCTATTTCAACACCTACAGACAGCACGAGATTTTTGCTCAACAAGACATTAAATTTCCTCCTGTATCTCACAAGCAGATATCGTTGTCTGTAGGTTTACAATTAGACAAAGGAATTGCTGTCGTCACTTTGATGAATAAAATAAGCAATCAATTGAATTATTTCAAAAACGATGCTATTTTTTCCGAGTCTGTGGATGACATAGTTATGACCATACACAATTATAACAACCAGGAAGTCACCGTTAAAAAAGGTGAAAAGCTTTGTAAAATAAACTACATCGATTCGAATTTAAAAAAATGTGTCTTTGTTAAAAAGATGGAAATAATAAAAAACACTGAAAAAATTTATCCAGTTCTTCCAACGGCACCATCAGATGGAGGACATTTATATCGACTTCAAAAAATAAGCGAGATCCAAAAAGAAATAGAGAATGAAAAAGTGAAACGAATGGCTTTGAGTAAAAAATACCATCGAGCGGCAAAAATAATTCGTTTCACCGACGACGGATTGCAAACGGTATGCATTGGTTTAGGGGTTGCAGGGATTGCACTTTTATCAACCGTCGTTGCCACTCCAGTTTCGATTGCGTGTGAAGGGGTTGCTGTTGTATTGGGAGCTTTATCCATTTTCGGAAATCATCAGAACAAAAAAATGATGCTAAAGGCTGAAAAGCACGAAAAATTGAAAGTTCTTTCCGAGTCAAAATTGAATACGATTAGTGACCACATTTCAAAATCTCTTATGGATGGATTTGTGAGTGATTCCGAGTACGAACTCATTCTCAGCGAGCTTCAAAAATTCAAAGTCATGAGTGAAGAAGTCCGAACCAAGACAAAAAGCGTCATTGACGAATTGACTAAAGAGTCGTTGATCCAAAAAGGAAGAGAAGACGCGATAAAAGCATTCAACAACTTGTTCAAGAAATCGTAGATTTCCATGGATTCAAAGAATCTAAGAAAAATTAAAGATTTTTCCATGAATCCGCGTGCGGATTTAAGAAATCGTAAACGCAATCGAGTTTTTGTTTTAAGTTTTTTTTTCCGTATTCTAAAAATGTCTTTTTTTAGAATACAAGATCCTGAAAAGCGAGATGAGATTTTGAGAGAATATAGAGCTAATAGAGAAAAGCTTTACAATGAGAGTCTCAACACCAACATTTCAGATGCAAATTATCAGACTGATTTGAGCAAGTTTTTTAAACCTCTGATTGAGAGCAATGAAAATATAAAAAACGAACTAAAAAGCATTGCATACAGAGAGGTTGAAAACACTCCACTGGCTTTGACTTATCCAGAAAATGAAACGTCTTTTGAAAGTCCAAAAAGTGATAAAACTTTTGGAAAAATGAATGTTGGAAATATTGCTTTGGAATATTTATTTAAATATGCAGCCAAAAAATTTTATGCAGACAGAGTGTTTGGAATTCACGCAAAAGAACGCGGAAAAATGTTTATTGGAGACAAAGAAATTTTTATCGATAATAACGACATCATTATTGATGGAGAAAAATACGAGGGGACGACAGGTTTTTGGGAATTGATCACAAGATCCAAGCCTGATATAACAAAGGTAACAGACGAGGACATGAAAAATTATGAAAAAATACTCGTTGAAACGCATGCAATGGAGAAGGAAGGGAGACCAACCCTGCCAAAAGCTTCGAGAATTGAAAAGTGGCAAACGATTGTTTCGCCCATTTGGAAAAAAAATTACACACTAACGAGTGGAAGAAAAGGTCGAGGAGTGATCATTCTTCCGAGCGATCCAAATGTGCTTACGCAAAGGCTTAACTTGAGCATCGCAGCAGGACATGCTGGAAATATAGCATCGAGAAACGAAGCCGTTGCCATTTGTGACGAGCTTTTGAGACAGGGGGAAATAAACAAAGAAGAATACAGAGCAATTCAAAAATACATCGAGTCGTGAAAACAGATCTAAAAAAATATTTTCTCATTTTAAAAAAATGCTCATTGTGAACAACAGAAGATATTTTAAAAAGAACGTCGTTGGAGGTGGAGGAATCATGGACGCGATTAAAAATTTTTTGAGGAGAATGGCAGCCACAAATGCTTCACGATCGTCTCTTCATTTATTGAGAAAAGCAGCAGCAAGCGAAATTGGAAGAGAAGCAATCACAGCCGCCAAATCTGCTGGAAAAGAATTAGCCTCTTCAGCTATATCCACTGCTAAAGACGTTGCCATCGACAAAGGAAAAAAAGCGCTTGAAAAAGTTTACGCCAAGACAGGAACAGTAAATCCAAACCAAATACTCACCACGATTGTAAACGAAGCGGCAAAGACTGATCCGTATATTAATCCAATGGAAGAGCTGCATAAAAAAATGTTTGGTTCTTCCATTCAAGTGAAAAAGAAAATGACGAAAAAGAACGCGGCTAGAATCCAAGATCTCGTTAAAATGGGGAGCGGGCTTTTGATTGCTTGATTATTTTAACAAATCAAAAATGACATAAATTTTTTTTTCTCATTTTAAAAATGATAAACACCGATAGATTAAGAGTTGATGAAATGCCAGAGTATGACACTGGAATTGAAAAAGTTGATTTTTTCGAGTACCTCCCAACAAACCTCGATTTAAATTCTTCAGGATCGATCGTTTTTGAAATTGATTGTCAATCTGTGCAAACAGTTCCGTCTGATGCTTACATCCTCGTTGAAGGGGTTCTCAAAAAAGCGGATGGAACTGCATACACAGCAACAGACAACATTGCTCTGATAAACAACGCCATCATGTATTTGTTCAGCGATGCCACCTATGATTTATCAGGACAACAAGTGGAAAGGGTTATGTATCCAGGTCAAGGAACAGCCATGCTTGGATTGTTGAAATACCCTTTTGGTTTTCAGCTTGCAGATGGTTTGAAGCAAATGTGGTATAAAGACACTTCAAACGCCACCGGAAATTCAGGATTTGTTGTAAGGCGAGACCACTTGTTTGCAGACACGACATCCATTGGCGCATTTTCGTTCAAGATACCATTAAAACACATTTTTGGTTTTTGCGAAACTTACGACAAAGTCGTTTATGGATTCAGACACACCATTACCTTCACAAAAAAAGAATACGACGACGCCATTTACAGAGCTGAGACTGTTGCCGCAGGAATGATCGACATTAAAAAATTCAGACTTTTTATGCCTAGAATTGAGTTGGATGTTTCGAAGAAAGCCGAATTCTTGAAATTAATGGCGAGTAAAATTTCCGTCCCAGTGGCCTATAAGTCAAACAAAGTCGAAAGACAAGCCATTCCTGCTGGTCTCACAGAATTTACTTGGACCCTTGGAAGAATCACGGACAAAAGCGTTCCGAGATATATCGTGTTTGGGCTTCAGACAAACAAGCAATCCAGTCAAATTGTAAATCCAGCCATTTTCAACCATTGTGATGTCAGCAATTTTTTCGTAACCGTCAATGGAATAAAATATCCAAATTACAATTACGATTTGAATTTTGGAGAAAAGAAAATTACCATGGCTCATTCTGACGCGTTCTCTTTTGACGATAAATATTATGGTACAAACGAACTTGTTTGTCAATCTGGTTTGTCTTTGCTTGAATATAAAAATTTGTTTCCGTTGTTTTTTGTAGACATTAGCAAGCAAAAAGAAAGAGTTGTTTCTGAAACGGCAGAATTGGTGGTCAACCTCAAATTTCGAACAGCAGTTCCAGAAAACACCGTTATTTTTGCAGTGATCATTTCAGACAAATTGCTTAATTTCGTTTCCAACGGAACCAGCATGAACGTTGTTTATTAGGTTTGAAATACCGTCATGAGATTCTTAACAAAAATGATTTAAAAAAATATTTTTCTTTTTAAAAATAAAACATGAGATATACAAAAAGTTATCTGAAAAATTTGCTTATGGAAAATGGAATCACATTAACCTCAAACAAATTGTTGCCTTTGATGATGATTGCGATTGATAATAATCTAATAAGTAAAGATTCGCTTTTGAAAGGTGTAAAAGAACACAGGTCAGTGGGTCGACCAAAAAAAGAAATAAAAATGAAAAATGAGAAAACGGAAAAAAAACCGATCGATCCAAAATACGAGAGACTTGCTTCAATTCGAAATAAACCTGTGTCTGTGAAAACAACCAATATGGAAACCGGGGAAGTGACTGAATACAAATCCCTTTACAAAGCAATGAAAAAGACAGGGCATGGATGGAGATATTTGGAACGTCGAAATGGAAAAGTGGAAGATGGAATAAAGATTGAAATTTTAAATTCGGAAAAGCTAGAAAGAAAAAGTCCGTGAGAAATGTAAAACTTTTTTCAATTCTTTTTTCAGAGAATTGAAAAGAAATAAAAATATTAGAAAAATGATTTTGGGTTAAATAAATTTCTTGCTATAATAAAAATGGAAAACAAAACGTTGAAAGAATTAAAAGAAATTGCTAAAGAGCAAAAAATAAGAGGATATTCTAAAATGAGAAAGGGGGAACTTATAATGGCTTTGCAACCTCCAAGACCTGTGGTAAAACCTCCTATTGCTCCGAAACCAGCGATCATTCCACCAAGACCTGTGGTAAAGCCTCCTATTGCTCCGAAACCAATTCATTTGCAAAAACACATCCTTGATGAACCGGTTTTAGATTTAACACCTGCCATAACACCAAAACCAGTCATTCCACCGAGACCTTCATTTATTTCAAGTCTGACGACAACTGCAAAAAGTGTAGCGTCGTATGTTAAAACTAAGTTTAATGATATTAAAAAATGGATAGAACCCTACGTTCCTGAAGTAGTCAAGGAGAAGGTAAGCGAATCAGTGGAACAAATCGATAAAAAGATACAGTCTATCAAATCACTTGTATTAAAAACAGTGTATAAACAGCCCGTGTCAAAGCCTTATAAAATAAAATTCAAGTTGACTGAACACGCGTTGGGTAGTACTGTTAGGTTATATTCTTACGAGCCTTCTTCTCAATATCAAGACATTGCATCCTTTTTTAATTTGGTAAGAGAGTCTGCCATTCAAACCATGGAAGGAGAAAGGAATACAAAAGTAAGAATTATTTTAACGTGCGAAATGAAATCTGTAAGCATCATGACTGGTGAAGAAGTGACTCGGGAAGCAAGCTTTTCATCCAGCTCGGAAATTATTCGAGCAGCTACAGATGTAAGAGAACTCATGGGTGAGATGGAAGAAAAAGTCTTGGAAAGTAGTGTCAAATCCAATGCTTTAGGTTCCAATAGTATCCTATCTAAGATTTTAAGAATGGATATAAACTTTATCGATTACACACCTCTCAGCGCTTCTTCCTACATTGAGCTGACTGACGATCTAAAAGACAAAAAGGCAATCATCAACATGAAAAACAACGTCAATCAATGCTTTAAATGGTCAGTTACCAGAGCGTTGAATCTGAAAAATAAAAACAACGAAAGAATTGATGAAGACTTGATTGAAAAGTCAAAAGAGCTGAATTGGGAAGGAATGGAGTTTCCTGTGAATTACCATAATATTGACAAGTTTGAAAAAAATAATCCAGACATTAGCATCAACGTTTTTGAGTATGAAAATGAAAAACCCAACCCTTTGAAAGTATCTGACTTTCTCGATCGAAAGCATAATGTTGATTTGCTGTATATTAAAAACGAAGACACAGAACATTACTGTCTCATTAATAGTTTCAGTCGATTTGCCGGCTCCTCAGCATCAAAAGGTAAAAGAAAACAACATTTTTGCAGAAGGTGTCTTCAACGTTATGATCAAGAAGAAAAGCTTCAAAAACATCGAGAAGATTGTTACAAAAACGCGCCAATGAGAATTGAACTTCCTAAAAAGGGTGCAACTCTTCAGTTTAAAGGCATCGGAAAGTCAATGAGGGTTCCATTTATCGTATATGCTGACTTTGAAAGCTTTATCAAGCCGATAGACACGTGCGCTCCCAACCCAAACCAGTCTTACACAAAAAAGTTTCAAAGACACATTCCATGTTCCTTTTCCTATTACATCAAATGTTTTGATGAAACCGTTTTAGAGCACGATCCAGTCATTTCCGTATCGTTTAGCGAGAACAACGATGTTGCTCAATTTTTTGTTGAAAGTTTGGAAAGCGCAATAAAAGAACTTTTTGGAAAAATCGAGAAAAAAAAGATGGTTTTGACAAAAGAGGACGAAAATAATTTCAAATCCGCAACAGTTTGCCACATTTGCAATAAAAATCTCAAAGACGACAAAGTACGCGATCACTGTCATTTTACTGGAAAATATCGAGGAGCGGCTCACGACGATTGCAATAAAAAATTTCAAGTTCCAAAATTCATCCCGGTCGTTTTTCATAACTTGTCTGGATACGACGCTCATTTGATCATCAAGAAATTAGGTGGAAAGATCACTTGTATACCCAACAATGAAGAAAAATATATCAGCTTCTCGAAAAAAATCAAAGTGGGAGAGTACATTGGAAAAGATGGAAAACTAAAATACAAAAAAATTGAATTGAGATTTATCGACAGCTTTAAATTCCTTTCCTCCAGATTGGATACTTTGTCTAAAAATTTAAAGCCAGAGCAGTTTAAAAGCCTTGCATTACATTTTGAAGGTGAAAAATTTAATTTGCTTTGTAAAAAAGGCGTGTACCCTTACGATTGGGTGGACGGATTCGATAAATTTCAAGAAACGCAATTACCGCCAAAAGAAGCGTTTTTCTCAAAACTTAGACACGAGGGAATAAGCGATGAAGAATACGCGCATGCGCAAAAGGTTTGGAACACGTTTCAATGCAAAACGTTCAGAGATTATCACGATTTGTACAACGTGTCGGATGTGTTGATACTGGCAGATGTCTTTGAAACTTTTAGAGACACTTGTATGAAACATTACAGTCTTGATCCTGCTTGGTATTACACCTCCCCTGGTTTGGCTTGGGATGCTATGCTAAAGAAAACTGAAGTTGTAATAGAGCTTATAACCGATATTGATATGCTAAACATGTTTCGAAAAGGAATACGCGGTGGAATCTGCATGATCTCCAATCGACATGGAACTGCTAACAACAAATACATGAGTGATGATTATAAACCTTCAGAACCTTCGAAATTTCTTCAGTATTTAGACGCCAATAATCTTTATGGATATGCTATGAGCAAACCTCTTCCAGTTAGAGGATTTAGATGGATGACTGAGGATGAACTTTTAAATTGGAAATCCATGCCTTGCATTCTCGAAGTCGATTTAGATTATCCTGAAAGTCTTCACGATTTACACAATGATTACCCTTTAGCTCCTGAAAGAATGCTCATTGGAAAAGTGGAAAAGTTAGTTCCCAATTTAAACAACAAGGAAAAATATGTCATTCACCATGAAAACCTAAAACTCTATGAACGAATGGGGTTGATCACTACTAAAATTCATCGAGGTATCACCTTTGAAGAAGAACCTTTCATGAAAAAGTACATTGATCTCAACACCGATAAGAGAAAAGAAGCTACAAACGAATCTGATAAAGAATTTTTCAAACTCATGAACAACTCTGTCTTTGGGAAAACCATGGAGAATATTCTAAAACGCGTTGATGTTAGACTCATTACCACGAGAAAAGAAGCTATAAAATTATCTAAAAAAATTAAATATAAACGAAACACCATTTTTGATGAAAACTTAATCGCGGTTCACATGGAAAAGACATTTGTTCTTTACGACAAACCTGTTTTCTTGGGAATGAGCATCCTAGACATCAGCAAAACCCTCATGTATGAACATCACTACGACTACATGAAACCTAAATACGGGGATAAGCTGAAATTACTCATGACTGATACTGACTCGCTCTTTTATGAAATAGAAACGGAAGACTTTTACAAAGACATTGCTAATGACGTTGAAAGCAAGTTTGACACGAGCGACTTTCCTAAAGATCATCCTGCCATTCAAAACTTTGCATTTAACGTTGGGTTTAAAAATAAAAAGGTTATCGGTAAGTTTAAGGATGAAACCGGCGGTAAGCAAATTAAAGAGTTTGTTGGACTTCGTCCTAAGCTCTACTCTTACAAGATCCTTGAAAAAGAAGAGAAAAAATGCAAAGGAATTCAGAATTGTGTGGTCAAAAAACACATCACTCATCAAGATTATAAAGAATGCTTAATGACTAAAGAAAAACAGCTCAGAAAAATGAACGTCATACGATCTCATCATCACGATGTCTACACCGAAGAAATCAACAAAGTCGCACTCAGCTCTAACGACGACAAAAGGATCATTTTGGAAGATGGAATACACACGTTGGCTTATGGTCACTACAAATTAAAAAAATCGGCAGAGACAGAGGAAGAACACGGTGCAGAGGAAGAACCAGAACCAAAGACAGAGGTAAAAAGGTTGATCGCAGAGTGCAGAAAGATAATCGAGGAAAACAAAGAAATTTCAGGTAAGTCAAAAAGGTTGATCGAAGAGTGCAGAGGGATAATCGCGGAGACAAAAAGGTAAGTGATAAAGGCGAGTAACAAAAATGAAGGATTTAAAAAATAACAAAATAAAAAAAATGAGAAACAAAAAAATAAATGTGGAGGGAATTGTTTTACCAAACGAGGCTTTATCCACTATTCAGTTGATGGAAGCAGCAAAAAAACTAAAAATAAAAAACGTTCGAGGAGTTTTTGTCAGAGACGCGTTACCAAAAAAGCCTAGAAAAAAAGAATGCGGAATTGTCAACACGGGGGATTCGAGCACAGATGGGTTTCATTGGGTGTGTTGGTTCAAAGACGGAGACGAAAAGTTCAGCTTTGACTCTTACGCCCAGCCACCTCTCGTCGAGCTCGTTGACTATTTGAAAAGCCCTGTCTTTTACAACAGTGAAAGGGTTCAATTTGGAAACACGTCTTATTGTGGACACTTGTGTCTTTACGTCTTGAAAAAATGCGAAGAGGGAGACAGCTTTCAAGACGTTGTCAACACCCTTTGGTGATTTTTTAAAAGTTTCACCCATTTAAAAAATTTTTTCCCATTAAAAAATGATTGACAAATTCAACAGAGGCGAATTCAGTGTTTATTTTGATAATCTTGCATCAGACTCAACCAGCAACGTTTATATCAAAACGGACGGATCGAGCACCATCACTGCAGATTTGGAATACAACTCTCATAAAATCATCAACCTGGGTGAACCCACCAACGCACACGATGCCGCTACTAAAAATTACGTGGACAATCACGTGGCAGGTGGTACTGGAACTGTAGTGGGAACTGCAGATTTGGATTTGAACTTTCACAAGGCGATCAATTTGAACGAACCCACCAATTTGCATGATGCTGCCACTAAAAATTACGTCGACGTCAGCTCGAGTCTATGTGTTAAAACTGACGGATCCAGCACCATCACAGGGATCATCGACATGAACTCACACAAGTTGATCAACGTTTCCGACCCCACCGCTTTAAAAGACGCAGCGACAAAAGGGTATGTAGACACCAAAGTCTCTTACAACACTATTTCATACACCGACATTAACATGACGTCGCACAAATTAACTAATTTAGCTGAACCTATATCAGCTTCAGATTCGGCTACGAAAAATTACGTAGACACGCATGCGTCAGGTGGAACGACTGTGGGTACAACAGACTTGGATTTAAATTCTCATAAATTGATCAACGTGACTGATCCAACCAACGCGCAAGACGGAGCAACAAAGAATTATGTAGACTTGTTGTTGCAAAAATCGAGTTTGACCAGTGACGTTCCAGGATCCAGTTTTACCAGTTTAGGGTTTAAGTCTCAGACGGTAGCAGCGTTAACGACTTCTCCTGTGTTTGCGTTTTCTGGAAAATCTGGTGTGCTGAGAAGATTGTGGCTGGCTTTATACAGCACCTCTGGCACGAATATTCCCGGTCAAGTTTTTATTCGAATCTTCACTGACGGAGAAATCAATGTAGGGAATTATGTAGAAACAACGGAAGGAATTGGAGTGGATCAAACAGGACTTGCTACTGATTTGCTTTTTTCTCCTTTGGGAGGAGCTTTTTACGCCAACTCTTTGCAGGGATGCAACATGTTTAACACCACTTCCTTGGGAGGATATTTCACGTTGGACATGCCTTTCAGAAACGACGTCTCCATTCAACTCGTCAACAGAAATGCTACTGCCATCACGTATTGGATTCAACCGTTCATTTCCACACTTGCTTCCATTCCTGCAACCATCCCTCTTTTCAAGCTGTACTGTAGAACGTTTCGATATTTGAACACCACTTACGGCAGCGAATACGTTTTGATGAACACCAACGGAAAAGGAAATGGTGTGTCGTTGAAATACATCAGGATGCACATCATTGGAGCTTCTGGAAACTGGTGGGAATCTAGAGTCCGAATGTACGATGGGAATTTACCTCCAGGTAACGGTACTGTTCTCACTCCTTGGACACCGTACAACACCAACAATTACACGTATTTTCCAGGATATGACGGTGACAGCACATGCTTCTTTTCCTCTTCTGGATTAGAAGATTTTTACTTATCCTCATGGAACGGATCAAATGTGACTTCATTCAACAACAAATCGACTGGACTGCTGTATCAATCCACTTCATCCATCGGCTCTACATCTACCATCTCCTTTTACAGAAATTTCGGAGAAGCAGATTCTATGCCTACTGTCGCAGCTGGTAGAAGACTCGTTGTCACGCTCAACTCTGGTGATGCTCAAGTCGATCAATCTGGAAGCTTTTACCTTCTTCTAGGACAAGTCTATTATTACGCTTAATGCACAGATGAAAGAAAATTTTGAAAATGACTTAAATAAATTTCTTACTATAATAAAAAAATGGAGAGGAAGTATGTGATTGAATTTGATACCATGGGTTGTGCGCATCTGTTTGATGAAGAAAAAGAAATTCATGCGGCTGGATGCGAATTTACTGCACATGACGAGTGGGGAAGAAAGTATACGATTAGATTTGATGAAATGGGTCAAGCACATGTATACGACTCAATAAGCGAAATTTTTACCAATTATCTTGTTTCATAAGTTTTTAATTCTCACGCGAAAAGAATTAAAAAACGGTAAAAACTTTTCGAAGAAGAAAATATGCTGAAAGTGTGTCAAGATTTAAAAAAATTGAATTGACTTAAATAAATTTTTTCTTGTTATAAAAATGATGAGGATGAGTGATGTAGAAGATCTTATTGATCCTGAAGATATTATTGATCCTGAAGATGGTTTTCCTGAATATTACTATGAATTAACGAGGGACGAGCGACGAAATTTAATAATTAGTCATATCCGAGGAGAAAATTATGAAACGAGAGCAAACAGAATCCGTGATGATAGAGAAAGAAACCAAGAACATGATATTATTGAACGACGTCGAAGAATTGAAAGGCCTCCGTCTGAAATAATTATAACAGAACCCACTGAACCTGGTGGGAAAATTAAAGTTAAACTTATTATAAGGAGACCCTCTGTACTTGAAATTACATTAGAAGAAAAATTAACTCTTAAAAAACAAAAACGATATGAAATAATTGAAAGAGGACCAACAGTAATACTTAATGGACGTAGACAATAGTTTGAAGAACAACTACAAAGAATAAATTAACTAAGACATTCACAACCTTTTTTTCATAATGTCATCTCATTATGAAAATGCGCAAAGAAATAATTTTAGAACGGGAAAAAATATTCAGACAACACTTTACATTAAAAAAACACCACGCCATCTTGCATTCCTTAAGTATGGAAAAGTATCAACTGACTACTGACTATTTATTGTTATCGGCCAGGTTATTGTCTATATAATTAAGATAATTAAGTGGTTAATACAATATGCTTATCTTGTTTTCAATTCCAGTTTATGTAATTCAAAGTAAAAATTTGATAAAAAAAATGTCACTAATTAAACCAAAGAAAAATGACATTGAAAAAACCAAATTAAAAAAGTCGGTAAAAAAGAAATACTTGAAAGTATTGAAGTCAACTAATGAAATATGGTTGGTTGGATATCCGTTAGAAGATTTAAAAACAAGCTCTTTGCCCACTACCAGAAATGTTTATAAATTTTTCAGGTTAGGCTTAATACTGTATTAAGACTGAAGTTATGACTTTATGTTTTTGAAAGTTTATTTAAAGTTTTAAATTATTTGCATCATCCATTGCAAGTTATTGATAGCTCTTATGAAGAGTTTACTAAAGTTAGGGTGGCATTGCACACTCAAAGCAACATTTCAAAATCTAAGTTAGCTGCATTGCTTACTATTAAATCAGTCAAGCTCTTTTGGGATAAGGCTGGCATTCCTTATAAACAAGACAAGTACAGTATTGACAATATTTTAAGGCTACATGACAAATGGGGGTTGCTTGCAAAATCTAAAAATAGGATTTCTAATAAGAAGAGTTTACTTGAACAAAACTTTATTCAATCATTAGATGGCATTTTTGATATTAGTTCTCCTAGTTGGAAAGATGCCATTAAAAAAACCAGATCAGCTAAGGATGCAGATGAAGATATTGCCTGGTTTACAGCTCTTAAAAATGGAATAAAAACTGGAGGAATTGGTGTAAAAGATAACTTGCTATATTCTAATGTTAGAAGAGAAAAAGAAAGAATAGAAAAGAAACAGGTGGCAACTGAAAAAGAAAAAAAGAAGAAAAATAGATGATGAAGAACTGTTAAGTTGGTTGGTTATAGTAGTGACGCAGATGAATATTCTCATATCACTAAATCTAGTCATTCTATGAGTTCTACATCTCCAAACTCTCCTAAAAGTGATCCTGAATTTAATATTTCTAAAAAGCAGCAAGGAGAAAAAAAGATACCGGATCAGATAATATCACACTGGTTTTGCCAAAAAACTTCATTTCTCACCCAATGATAGCAGCAACTCCTGATAGAAATAAGTTATCAAATCCTCAGCTGATGATGAATATTTCTGCAATTCTAGTTTTAGGTTCGTTTTTTATTAATAAATAAACAAGATTATTGTATACAAATTTAAAAAGAAATATACATTTTTTAATTTTATACAGGTGGTGTTAAACCTGACGATGTTAGCTTTACAATAAATACTATAAGAAGATCAAGAAAGCTAAATAGGCAAGTAATGGCAAGGAAAATAATAACAGAATTTCAAAACAAGATTAAATCATATTATTTGACAATTCAGTGGGATGGAAAACTTTTAAAAAAAATCTCAGGGCAAAGGTTTGAGTATTTAACTGTTTTGGTCAGTAGTTTTCCTAATTGAGTAGAAGGAAAAATATTATCAATAAAACCTATACAGTCTGGTACAGGACTTTCTATTTGCAAAGGAATCTTGGAAGACTTAGAGAAATGGGATCTCAAAGCCAACATTGTTGCCCAGGTTTTTGATACGACTGCATGTAATACAGGAGTTAAAAATGGAGCTGCAACTCTTATAGAGGATTGTAAATCAATGAAAACTCTTCTTTGGCTGGCTTAAGATCTTAAAAAAAGTGTCTCATATTGAATTTTATTTTATTTTTTATTCAGATTCCACTAGATTCCACCAGATTCCACCAGATTCCACCAGATTCCACCAGATTTCACCAGATTCCACCAGATTCCACCAGATTCCACCAGATTCCACCAGATTCCACCAGATTCCACCAGATTCCACCAGATTCCACCAGATTCCACCAGATTCCACCAGATTCCACCAGATTCCACCAGATTCCACCAGATTCCACCAGATTCCACCAGATTCCACCAGATTCCACCAGATTCCACCAGATTCCACCAGATTCCACCAGACTCCACTAGATTCCATGCTAGTTTTAACATTTTCCCATTGATAGGTATATATGAAAGCAGAAAAAAAAATCAGTCGTCCAAATTTGCCCCAATTTAGTATATAACCTTTTAAAAAAAGTGAACTTTAAAATTTCATATTAATTATTTTTCACACCTTTTTCATACTACATAAGCACTACAGAGGTAACTTGTCATAAATTAAAAACTAACCTTCAAAAACTCATGCTTAAACAAATCATGCTAGATTTCAAACCTCAAAAACCAAATGTTGCATAATCTGACTGCCTGAAATAAACGTTTGAAAACAAAACTTTCATACAAAATAACGAATAACTTCGTTCGTCGCTTACTATCATCATGAAAATACATTTGTTCCTACCATTCAACAGTTAGGAATTAATCATGATAGGGTACTTGAGGCTCTTCTACTTGAGTTTCGTAGATTGGAAAGTCTAGACCATGGAAGTATTGATGAACCTAAAATGATAAATCTCAATTAACCTAAGTTTAAATCTAAGTTTTTAAAACATTCGAGAACCTTCTCAAAACTTCTGGAACATTAGCCAATCTGGTTGGATAAAGAAAGAACAGTTAACAGAAAAGACGTTGCGGCTGGTCCAGGTAGAAAGAACAAGGACTGGGAAGATCTAAGTGAGGGAAGCAAAAGATCTAAGGTACATCAATTTAATTCATACCAATTCAAAAAGTAGTTCACTCACTTAAATATTAAATATTATCTTGTTTAAAGTTACCGATTGGCTGAAAATTCTTTTGAAGAATTGGTATTAGCTTCAATAAGAAAAGCATCTGAAGATCCTAACAAGAAAGATTTTTTTTTGTCATAAATGCTATAAGTTTAGGCAAAGTCAAAACCATGGAGGTTAGTTTTCCGATAACAATGAAGATTGAAGATGCCTAGAGCTAAAAAACTCAGTTCGATCTTTCCGATGAATATCAAATGATCTGAAATTCATTCATAATACAGAATACAGATGTTTATCCTTTACTTCATGAAAATAAGAATGAAAGACAGAAATGTTATCTTGTGTGAGGATGTAGTTCTGACAGAAACATTTGTTTCAACTCCTCAACAGAGTACTCTGACAAGGATGCAAACTTTTACTGAATACCAAAACTCTTTGAGAATATTTCGCGAGGTTAGAATTATTTTGTTCTATCTCCAAGTTTAAACGTTGGGAGAAAGTTTTTGATTTTTTTCTAAAAGTAAAAATTATTTAAAATTTTAGCTTTAATTTTTAAAGAAATAATAACTTATACTTTACGTATTTTATGTTTAAACAAATTATTTAGAAAAACATTTCTAAAATATAGCGTATTTTAAAAGTAATCATTAATTACTAAAATTGATAACTCATTTTCTCCCAACTTTTAAAATAGGAGATAGAACAAAATAATCTAACCTCGCGATTTGCTGAGAGTGGTAGAAAGTTAGGTGTACTTCACTTTAAAGGGGGTTTATATGGTGTCTCCAAAGTGTTTTGCTAATAATATTTTTTTCTCTTTTTTTGTTTTGGTCATGGATAGGGATAGCAATCCCGGGATCCCGGAATTCCGAAATCCTTGGATTCCGTACAAATTTTTGATCCCGTAATCCCGAAATTTTTCACAAAGATTTCCCGGGATTTCGGGAATGTAATAAAAGAAAAATAAAGATAAATAGGGATTAAGTTATTAACTTATTTGTACATTATAAAGTGTTTAGTAAATATAATCTTTGGTAAAATATTTGTTTCATAGCTGAATTCTCTTTGCAATGATTTAATTTAATTTCGAATTTTCGGCTTCATTTTAATTCCAAATCGTTGCAGAATTAAAGAGTTCTATCTGCCTTTTTCATATTATAAGAATTTATTCATAAAAGTTTTAATTAACAATTTCTAATAATAAAAAACAAAAAATTTTAAATGTTTATAAATAAAACTATCGGTTTAATTATGAAACATAAATAACAAAAAGAGTCATAGTTTAAATTATAAAATATGACAGCAATAAAAACATATTAACTAAGAAAAATTGAAAGTTAAATTCTTACAATATCAAAAGTTAGATAGAACCCAACAATTCTTATGCGACGAAATCTATGCGTGAGTCTCAAAATATTTCAACAATGGTTTAAATTAATGAAGTTTTCAAAATACAGAAGGATTTTTAAGTAAATAAGCTTTTTTTGCAGTAATTCAAAGTGATAATCATTTTCATAGTAACAAATTCAGTTAGAATTATAGATCTGTTAAAGAAACGTAAGTTGAAATAATTTAAGAACTTTAGAACTTAAAAAAAAATTTAACTTAAGCAAATATCATGACAAACTACGCTGAATTCAATAGCACAAATCTGATATGGAGACATTTCTTAAGAGGATCAGATGAAACAGACATGTGCAAAGTTAGTGCATGCAAAAAAATATTGAAAATTGCTGGTGGTTCAACAAAAGGTCTACATTCCCATTTATTGTCTAAACATAAACTTAAATTAACATTGCAATCGCAACAACTAAGTTTATCCAAAAGAGCTTCAAATTCGAAAGATTTTGAAGAAGAACCTCAAAATAAAAAGCTGAAAATCTCGAACTTTTGTTCAACAACATTGAAAAAAGAGGAAAATCTGTCTGAAGTGTTGGCACATATGGCAGCAAAAGATGGTATATCATTTAGTACAGTTTGTAATTCCATTGATATACGAGCCGGGTTAGTTGCACGAGGATATAAAAATGTCCCAAGGTCACGTAATACTATCAGAAAAATGGTGTTAGACTACTACGAGCAGATTAAAAAGCAAGTTAAAAAGGAAATAATTGATCAAATATCAACAGGCTCTAAATTTTTCTTAACACTTGAGGAGTGGACTACTTTTAGAAACTGCAGATGTATGAATGTGAATGTACATGAGTTGAAAAGCTATTGGAACTTAGGTTTGATTCGCATTTTAGGGTCTGTGCCAGCAGAAAAGTGCGTTTCACTTCTAAAAGAAAGACTCCACAGCTTTAAAATAAACCTTGAGGATGATATCATTGGTATTACAACTAAAAGGTGCAAGCCTTATAAAGAAACTTGAAAAAATTCTAGAAATTGATCAACAATTATGCTTTGCCCACGCCCTACAACTGACAGTTATATCAGTTCTTTACAAAAAAGACGCCAGTCACTAAGAAGTTGATGAAAGTTTAGATGATGAAAACACTGTTTTTGAAAATTTATAAAATAACGATGATGAAGACGAAGATGATAATTATAAAAGCGACCATGTTTATGAAGAGGAAGATAGTACTGGAGATTCGAACGATTTCTTGCTAATTAATGAAACATCTGAGGTTAATATTAAACATCAAATTATTGGACCTATCATAACCAAAGTCAGGAAAGTTGTAAAAATGTTTAAAAGGTCCCCAACAAAAAATTAAAATTATTTACAAAAGTACGTAAAAATTGAGTTTGGATAGGTCATTTATTTAATCGTGGATTGCAAAACCCGAAGGAGCAGTTTGCTGTTTATGCTTGAAAGATTTGACAAGTTAAAACATTGTGTTAAAAAAGCATTTCTAGATTTAGAATTGGATTCCAATTTTGATGATTCTATTAAGATGAACGAAAACGAATATCAAACCGTATCAGATTTAATGGTACTTTTGACTCCCGTTAAAGCAACTGTGGAGGTACTTTTTCGATGAGACGCAAATTTAATTACAGCTGAAACTGCATTAGAGTTTATGTTGTCCAAAATAAAACAAAACAACAATCCGAAATTGGAAAAAAAATTGTACGCTGCTTTGAGTCACCAAATAAAAGAGAGGAGAACACCATTTAGCTGCACAATTTATAATCTTCATAATGCCCAGGTTACTTTATCGAAAATCCCAGATGTTTTTGTACCAAATACAAGTGTCCAAATAAAAAAATTATAATAAACCTGAAAAAGCGTCTAAGCTCGGCAAATGTAATTACATAAACAGACGTGAATGGTGATAGTGATGCTTAAACACTACCTATAAGGGTAAAAAGTATAACTTCTAAAATTCAAGGAGAAATGTCGTTATTTGAAAGTGGTGCTACAAGAGGTAATCACCTTCAAAAAGCATATGGTTATATGCTATCTATACGGCCAATAAGTGTGGAGTCCGAACGAGCATTCTCAGCGGCTGGGTTTTTATGCTCAAAAAATCTTTAATTTTTTTAAGGTATACTTTCAAAAATGAATATAGTTCATGTATACTCCTTTATATTCTTATTACTTTTACTTATATTGTGTTATCTTTTTAAAGCATTATTTTATAATTTAAACTACTTAGGTTAATTAGTAAATGAACTGTTTTACTGAACTAAAAAATGAAAAATGATTAGTTTATTCATAATATAATTGTATTATTAATAAATTAATTAACTTTCAGTGTTTAATGAGTACTTAAAAATTTGTTCTTTACATGCTTCTCCTAATTAATCCCAGGATTTCCCGGGATTTCCCGCGGAGAAATATCTCAATCACGAAATCCCGGGATTGAGAATGTCCGGGATTTTGCCATCCCTAGTCATGGAATAGTTAGATAAGATAATACGGCATTTTGGTTTTTTGAATCCAACTCGTTTATTGTTTTAAGTATATGAGCGCGTTTTAGTTTGAAGAACCCAAATTGTTTTGTTTGTAATCTTCGTGCGCGTTAAAGACTCTAACAAGCTTACGCAGTGTGTTGTACGCGCCTAAGATACACGTAAAATTTATTTAAAAAATATGTGGTATATATTTTATACGTGGTTTTATATGGTATTTGAGATCGAGGAATCCAAATTTTTTATTTAAGTTATTGTTTGCGCACATAAATGGCACTGAATCGCGTACGCGCGTGTAGTACGTGTCTTAGGTACGCGTGAAACTTGTCTCTAATAAATTTAGAATTTCTGACCGAAAAGTTCTTGTATTAATGTATCACATGTTTTTATTTTATGATTATCATAAACGTATAAGAGATGGACGTGCAACTGATTGTTTAACATCAAAGAGTAATCAGCAAGCCATGCGAGTTTCCAACTAACTCTAAATTTTCACCTATCAACAAAAAAATCTATTAAAATGGCTACCCAACAGAAACTCTGATCACATGGTGTTAGTTTAAACTTTTATAGCATTTGTTTAATAAGGCTATTCAAGATAAGGTAATTATTTCACGCGTTGACAAATTGCTAGACAAATTACACCAAGGTAAAGGAAATTATTTGTCGGCACGAACAGATTTTCATCATTTTTTCAAGATGAATATTTTGTAAATTTGGGAACTTTTTTCGTGTAAACAAAGTCTGTCAATGATAAAATAGACCTGTAAAGTTAATTTTGAAATGAATAAAAAAGTATAGCAAAATATAAAAAAGCTTAAATAAAAGTTTTTGTCAAGATCCTGGTTTCATTCAATTTCTTGGTCCTTCATTCACCAGCCTTAATTTTGTGTATTTTTTTAGTTTTTTTTCCGATATGTCGCCGTTTTTTGCCTCAATTACTCTATAACCTCCATTAAATATATTCCACTATTCATTATTTTTTAGTAGATGAATTTTCTAATGGGCTTTTTTATGATTCATTTGATAAAGCAAAGTCTTTTAAAAAGTCATTCGAATTTATAATTATCTTGCAAAATGCGGCCAGATAACTCATGTTTTCGTTTTTTATATTTCATATATTATTTAATTTATCATAAAAAGCACATAATAACCGATTTGTTTTAATTAACATTAAGATTTACCAGCTATATATAAACTAATAAATATTATTTTATATATATAGCTGGTAAATCGTAATATATTAATATTAAATACTTAGTTATTCTTGCGGATTCCCATAAATTGGCTTTGCTAAAGCTTTTAAAAATGTGACAAATTATTTTTTCTTTATTGTATTTATATTCATTTTATGTATAAGTTATATATCCTTAACTCAATATATTTCTGTTATTGAACACAAAAATAGAAAATTCTATAGTATTTACAAACTGTAAGTCTACAGCAATATAGTAGATGGACTAGTTCTCTGGACAAGAAACCATTGTGCTCCAGGTAGCTACAATACCAGTTGATACTTTGGATTAATTATCATGTCTCTAGTTATACATGTACTAAAGTAGCTAAGTAAATGATTTCAATTTCTATATCATCCTCAGCGTTATTTCTGAAAATATCAAGAACGTCTATCTATATAATTTAAGCTTAAAACTTGGTTTTATTGCTTGTTATCTTGAATAACTAAATGGAAGTTGATGCGTCTGGTTGGATACGACCAAAAAGTTTCGACGAATCCGATAGACTTTAATATAATTAAATTTCTATTGTTTAAAACAAAAGATTTGTAATATTGGTTTGCAAAAAAAACGAGAATTGTTCGCAAAAAAAAAAATGTTGCACGTCCATCTCTTACACGCCCATGATGGTAAAATAATTTTTCCCGTTTTTTTATCTTTCTGAATTACTGTGTGTTGGTGCTTCTGTTTTAAACGCCCCAGTTAAAAATAATTTGTGTAGGCTCAACAAATGTGTTAACTTTTAAAAAAATATATGTATTCATAAATTTTTAGTTTTTATTCATAAAAATGTTTTAGTTCTAAGAAAAATGTACGATTCTTAGAAGTGTTCAATAAATTATAAGTCGGGCCGTTTGTTAATAAGTCGGTCCGTTTTTCAACTTATTTTATCGCCATAATGAGTTAAAAAACGGCCCGACTTAATAACATTCTGTTTATATCTTGTGTAAATAAAACTTGTGAAGACAAATCTCTGTATATTGCGTAAATAATTTCAAACCAAGATCAATCTGAATTTTTGGGCTCCAAAGGTAGAAAAGCATTTTGTTTTAATCCTGAAACAGTCTAGAATATGCTTAATTTTGGGACGTATTGAATTTTTTTTTTCGCTTTCTACAGTGATAACAATCTGGAGGCTGTTGTGATTAATTTTGAATAATGAGTCTAAATTTTTTATTAGCTAAGTCATTTTCAATTTACCAACTTTAATGTTGTAATTTGTTGTAAAAGATACCTATAGTCAGTTCTCAATTTAACGTTTTTTGATAGGATTAGGAAACCTTATCATTTTTTCTTACCTTTCCTACAGTCAAAATAGAAGCATAAGCTCATTAATCTGGTAATCTCTGGCACTTTTTCTTAGTCATGATTTCTTCATCTTTTCTCAAACCTTACAGAATTAAAATTGGTGGTAAAATTCAGTCCAGTGGGTGGTACTTTTTATTAATTTTCAATAAAACTTGATTCATCATTATTTTTTTACATAATAAAATATTATATCTTTTACTGGATACAAAAATTTAAAAACCTCACATTTTATGTAATATCTATATATATTATATATATTGTAAACTCCAATGAAATTTGTATTGTATAGATTGTTTAAACTCAAAAAAAAAAGAGAAGCAAAAAAAGGTCTTGTGTGTTGTATTATAGTGTTATATATACTTCCTTTTATTAGACGAAAGAATGGGGCAAATTCAAAAAGGTTTTGCATTAACCATAGCAATGTGTGGCCTTGTTTACCTTATCTCTGGCCTAATATCTTCTGTATGTGGTTGGGTTTTGGCTTCTAAACTAACAGATAGTTTCTCTATCTCAAGCTCTTCTGACTCTGGCATACAGTTTGGAGTATACTGGTGGGGTGGATGCTCTGTAAGACTTATCATACATATATACTATTACTATTTGTCATTATATTATTTCTATAAAAAATCAATACTTCTATCTTTAAATTTAGAGAAAAGTTGTTTTCAGATGAAAAATGTTTCAGATTTGAAAATATATTTAATGTTTGTTAATTCTTTTGAAATTTTTTTCTCTGCAAATCATAATGAAGATTCACAAAGACAATGAAATTGTATATTCAAAACTTCTATAAACAATTTTAAAGGATTTTTGTCAAGTTCCACTGTAGTTTTAAATGTGTAAAGCCTTTACTTTTTTACACTTTTTTATTTTCATTTAAGCTTTAAAAACTGTTTTCAAGTTTTGTATATATTCAGCTATAATTTTAAACACCTACCTGTAGGGAGAATCAGAGTTTTACTTTAAACACTCTTTTTTCCCTCTATCTGCTGTTAAAAGAACATATATATATATATATATATATATATATATATATATATATGTATGTATATGTATATATATGTATATATGTATATATATATAGATATAGATATAGATATAGATATAGATATAGATATAGATATAGATATAGATATATATATATATATATATATAGATATATATATATATATATATATATATATATATATATATATATATATATATATGTATGTATGTATGTATGTATGTATGTATGTATATGTATATATATGTATATATGTATATGTATATATATATATATATATATATATATATATATATATATATATATATATATATATATATATATATATATATATATATATATATATATATATGTATATGTATATGTTCTTATAACAGTAGATAGAGGGAAATATTTTTCTTAATGAAGTCTTTATAATTGTTTATAGCTGTTTATTCCTGGAATTCTTGGCATAGTAGCTGCTTGTACAAGAAATATATGTGCAGTAAGTTATCACTTTTTAAATTGATGCATAAAGAAGGACACTTGAAAATGAAATATCTTCATTTTTAGATAACTGGTGCTCTTCTTATACCTATGAAATTTAAATATATGACTTTAAAGTGCTTTATACAGCAACACTAGAATTAATTGAACATAAATTTCTCATTAATGTATCTTCTAATTTAAATTCTTTACTTAAAGCATCGTTTTACCTTCAATTTTATCAACAAAAAATGTTTAATATCTTAGTGGTTTAGATGACAGTTGAAATCAAAAGTATGTTGGCAATTACATTTTCTTGAACAACTCTGTAATAAATGAAGCTTACTTTTTGAAATTTTTAAAAATTATTTGTTAAATTTGTTATTTGATTAATATGAGATGAAAAATTATGAAAGATTTTTCTGTGTAATAGAAAACTTAAAATTCAAATTATCTTGGTGCAAAAATATCAATCAAAATTTCAAAAAAATTTCAAATAATTTTAATGATTTTTATCAAAAAGAGAATTATTTCATTTAATTAATTTTTAATATTGTGTTGCATAGCCTTTTGAATCAATCACTGTCTGACAATGAGCTGGTTTTGAACTAACAAGCTTTTTTATGACATATATGATGTTTTTCAAAGTGTCCTGAATAATATTAATTTTGTTTTTTTTTAAGGATTTTTTTGGGAATTTGTTTATTGATTGGTTTTCATAAATATTTGATACTATTTATGCCTAGACTTTTAGGTAGGGATTGAAGAACTCAATTTTTTTTTGATTGAAAAAACTCTTTCAAGTCTTCTGATGGATGTTTAGGATCATCTTGTTGGAAGATCCTTCTCTTAGGCACTTTTTCTATTCTGTTTGCCAACATCATATCTTTGTAAATGCTTTTGAATCCACTATGCCTTCGATTTTATGAGTTGTATACAAAAAACATCCCCAAACCATTACATTTTCTACCACCATGCTTAGCAGTTGATACATTTGATCAAAATCAGTGATATTATGACATTTTTCTCCATGAGAACCAAATATCATTAACTTAGATTAATTGCTTTAATGTACTTTCTTTAAAACTTTAACTCTTCCATTTTAATTCTTATTATATTGCTATTGTTATTATTCAATCATTCAATTCTTATCTATTTTCTTATTCAATTCTTATCTAAACTATATATTAATGGTTTCTTTGCCAGATGATTTAAAGTAGATTTGCTTTGTAGTTAAGTTACTACAGTTTGCAATCCAAATTGTTTTTAAATTAGTATCAGTATTTCACATTTTCTTGAATAACACTGCTACGAATCATGCTAAGTTCTTGAATTTTACCAAATATTTGTTATGCTTTTCTTCTATACAAGAGTTTGTATCTTTTGACTAAAAGTTCTTTACTTGAAGCATCTTTTTTTTATTATCAGATTCATCAATAAAAAACTAACTAACAATATTAAATAACTAACAATATCACATTTTACTTGAATATCTTCGCAACAAATCAAGCAAACTTCTTAATTATTTTGTCAATTTTTTATTAGAGAGAGATGAAACCATTTTGATTAAAAAGAGATGTTAAATTACAAAAGTTTTGCCTACATAATGGATAACTTATAGATTAAAGTAAGATGAGGACAAAATGATAACTAATATTACATCAAAAAATACAATTACTGTAAGAACGTGCATATTTAAAAATATCAAAACTTTTAGCTGAGCAATGTTTTTTATGCAATCAATTTTTAAAATTTTTTGATAGAGTTTAAGTGTAAGTTTTGAGATGTTCATTCAAGAACTGAATTTTTTTGATTGAAAAAACTCCACAACTTTTAATCATTGTTTTGGATTACTATCTTGTTGGAATATAATTACATGTGCCAGCATCACTCTTCTAAAAATGTTTTTTTATCCATTTCCATCGATTATGTCTTCAATTTGATGAGTTGGACCAAAACAATTACAAGAAAAATATTTGTTTGCCAGATGTTTTTCAAGTAGATTTGCTGCATTCAAATGACATTCTGTATGTAAGAAATGCTTCAAAACTCAATGAATTGCTTGCTTTTTTAGAACAAATGTTTTTCAAATTTTTTATATAGGTTTAAATTACTTAGTTTTTTCCAAAAAAATATTTTTTAACAACTTGTCAATAACAAAAACAAAGGGTTCATCACCATACTTTTGAATATTCAGCTTTTAACAAATGAAATAGCAGTTTGTCTTTTCTTTCTGTCTTTTATTTGCAGTCATCCAGACTTCTTTGCTTTGTTAACAAATCCAGTAGAACAAAAATTCATCAAAACATGTTGAATGGTTTGCTTTTTAGACCAAATATTTTTAAAATTTCACTATATAAGCCTTTTCTGGAATTACTATGTTAGCATGTGATGCCAAATATTTTCATGCACAATTAATGTATTGTCAAAAAATAAGTAAATTTAGTGGAAGTCAAAAAGTAAACTTCTTTTTACTTTTTACACTTGTTTTTACTTTTTACACTTGTTACTTTATATTTGGGTTGTTTTTCTTTTAAGTTAAAATACAGCTTAAATATGCACAATGGTAAATTTATTTTCACCCTCAATACATCCACATGTGATTTTTATTTTATTTGTTTTGTTTTTAGATGGTTGCATTTCTGATCTTTAACATTATTGGTATGTTAGCTGCCATTGGATGTACAGTATATGTTGCTATAATTTTGGTGGTATGGATGCCTCTAGCCACACTGATTAAAGAAAATAAGTGTGTTTCATTACTTAATACTTGTACTTGTACAGATCCAAGTGAATATTTCAAGAATATTTATTCTAGTAAGTTATAATATAGTTTTAGAGCCTAAAAATATCATTGTTGAACAATGCAATATGGCTTTTGTTTGTATGATTGTATGCTAATGTGCTTATATAGCATGTATGAAGAATTTGTCTCAATCTAACATGTTTAATTAGCCTACTAAAATTTCATAGTATCAATATAATCTATGTTTGTGGAGCATATTGGTCTGAAAAATCTTTTACTTCTTTCTAAAAATATAAGCTTTTAGTGAAGCATGATAATTGCATTAGAAGCAAGCTAGTATTAAAAAAAAAAAAAAACCCATCAGGTTGGCATGTTTATCAGATCATTTTTTGAGTATGGGTTTTTTCAGTATGAGCAAAATTAATGAACAAAAGTTTGTTAAAACATTTTATTCACCTTTAACTTGACAATCTGATAGTCAACTACCTCAACCCATTCCACCTCAATATACACTTCAGGTAATTGAACTCAGAGTGTTTTACATTAATTGGTTCTTGTTTTTGTTTCGATCAAAATGTGAAGTTCTATCAGAGTAAGTTTCTTAACAGTAACATTCCTGAACAACAGACAATGGTTTTTCCTTGTATATGTATATGCTAAAATGCTTAAGCAACATTTATAATGAGCTTTTTGTCTATCTGTCATGTTTAATTAGCTTACTATAGGGGAGAACCTTAACGAATGGGATGATTATTGAATGGGACAAACTCAAATTCTTATAAAAGCATCGATGTAAAGATATTCAAATTCCTGTAACAAAGAGTGATAAAAACAAGAACTCAACTGGCTGACTCATCCATTCTATTGCTCTATGACCGTAATGACAATAGATGTTATTGTGTTTTCGAATCTAATAAGTAATTTTTAAAAATGTTTTTTTTTTTCTGATTTTGCAGCAATTTTTGAAGTTACGGAAAATAAAATTCCATGCTTAAATAGATAGCAGTCTAAAGTACTACAGTGAGTATAACATTCAAGCTTAATTAATGGTGTTTTTGGTGTGACTAATCATTTTTGGATAAAGTGATGCGCATATTGAATGGGACAAAGTACTACCTATTGAATGAATTTAACAAAGTATTATTTACAGCTCAGCAGAGGGATGCTGCAGTCCCTTACTTTTATCCCCATGGCAAATGGGTATTATTTACACACTTTTATACTGCAATATTTTACTTAAATAAAAATAACTCAATATAATATTCTAAAATGAGAAAGTTCTGCTTTGATTGATATTTAATTAGAACTAAAATGTTTAGATTAAAAAATATTTTTTGTGTGGTCTTTATGTATGTATCTATATACTTAACAACATTTACAATTAACAAAATAATTTGAAAAATGATTGAATTAAATACGTTTATTTTTAATTCTTTTATGTTTGTCCCATTCAATGAGACATACTTAATGAATGGGACAAATGTCATGCTCCAATAAAACTCTCTTTTTTCCAATGTATGTATGTATGTATGTATGTATGTATGTATGTATGTATGTATGTATGTATGTATGTATGTATGTATATCTAATTTTTTTGTTTTACTATATCATTGAGCAAGAGTCGGTGGTTGTATGTATGTATGTATGTATGTATAAATGCAAATCTAATTTTTTTGTTTTACTATATCATTGAGCAAGAGTCGGTGGTTATCAAACATAATTAAATATATATATTAAACAATTTTATCTACGTTTAAAAAGCATTTTGCAAAAATTGTCCCATTCATTGAGGCTTTCCCCTACTCGTAATACTATACTCATTTTATCCATTAAATCTATGGTTGTGGTAGCATATTGGTTTAGAATACTTTTTGTTTACTTCTAAAAGTAAAAACTTAAGCAAAAGCATGACGATTTGCATCAGAAGTGTCCTTGTAAGAAAAAAAAAGGCCCCATCAGGTTGGTATATTTGCATCCTTCAAGTATACTCCAATCATTAGATGCTGGAGTATTTTATGATGTTAAAAAATCTAAGCAAAAACTGCTTTAGCTATGCTTTTTTTGCATAAGTTCGCCAAATTATTTTATTCACTTTAAAAAATCTGATGTTCAAACACTTCAACTCAGACCATCTCAGTATGCACTTCAACTAATTGAACCCAGATCCTCTTAATCTACACCTAAACTGAAACCAGATCTTCTCTTAGTATACACTTCAAGATGATAAACAATAGCAAACACAGGAAACAAGAACAGACCATGTGTGCTCTTAAAGTGATAAAAATCCTTTTTGGCTTTCATGCAGACAACATACTTTTGAAATACCAAATGCTTTAGGTGAAGCATTTCAAGCAGCTTTGCCTACAGTTATATCTGAAGCTGATGTACTACTTTTTGTCCACTTTTGGCTATATCGGTCTAATATTGATTAGCCAGTATATCATCACCCCTCAAGTCTCTTTTTGATAACAAATGAAATGGAAATAGTATTGTTGATTTTTATCAATTTTTGCCTCTGTGTATTTATGATAATCAGAACTATCAATTAAATTTTATTGCAAGGAACCTGCCAGGGGAATGAAATACTTGATATCTGGTGCTACAGAGTCATTGTCATTTGATGTCAAAGTTTGTTTACTTACTGATAATGTTCATGCTTAGTAAACAATTTGGTCTAAATACAATGAAGAAAAAGGATTCTGAAGAAGTTTGCATTTTTACTGTGACAATCTACATAGAAGTTTGGTTTACAGCATTACTAGCCTTATGAACTCCAAACAACAACTTCCACCTGATAAAGGACTTGGTACAGTATAATTAATCACTAATTGCAAAGGCCACACTAAAAAAGGATATTTGTTGGAGGAGTTATGGGTCTATGCTATGCTATGAGAAAAATGTTGTTTAAGGAGTAATGTGTAAGGTAATTTATGTGAAGATCCAAAAACTTTATCTTGAAATTCATATAGTGCAATCAAAAGTTGATCAAAAGAATAACCAACATTTGCAACTTAAAGATTTTGCAAATAGAAATATTATGAAAACAGTAAAATCGTTTGGCACAAAAGAGTTCTTAAATATTGTTGTGACAGTGAAATAATTCTCAAAGTCACTTGGTAGTAAAAGAACTCTTCAAGAATCTTTGTGTGGCTAGTGATATTGCTGAAGGAGAAGTAGCATTTATGCAAGAAATAGAAAACTCATTCAAGACGAGGAGCAACTTTACTTTCAAATAGTTTCTGAAAGCAAAGGGCTTATTCTAATTGCAACAAAAAATGTTTTAAAAAATACATATTTTTTTTTTAAAGTATCTATCATTTAAATAAATGCATCCATTCATATGTACATGCTTGCATACATACATACAAACATTCATACATACATACATACATACATACATACATACATACATACATACATACATACATACATACATACATACATACATACATACATACATACATACATACATACATACATACATACATACATACATACATACATACATACATACATACATACATACATACATAGGGTAAGGTTGCTAATATTGTACCGATGCCTATATTGTACTTTTAACATAACTCGTTATTTTTACAACCCACAAGAAATTTTTTAAATTGTTTTTTATCTTTGCTGAATGAAATTAAGTAGTCAACTGTTTTTTTTTGTCATCCAACTTCATTAAGCCCAGAATAAGCTCTTGTTGATTTGTTATTGAAGATTTCTTATTTTAAGTTTTTATGGCTAAGCGTATTTCACTAAAAAAGCAGAAGATATGATTTGTTCAGTGTACTTATGTTAAAGCATAATTTATCTAAATTCAAAATAAATACTTAGAATTTAAAATATCTTATTTTTAGTCGTCAAATTTTTTAATAAACTGAATGTCAGATTAGTTGCGTAAATTGTACTTCAAGGCATGCAAATTTTAGTATTACTCTTGTATTGACAAGCAGTCCTTAAAAAGATGCACTCTCTAGTTCAGTTTTACCAATATGTCAAGGCTGGTGTCATGTTGGCTGTGCAGGTGTTAATCACAAACAGACACAATATATCTGAAACTTTTGCCAAAAATAATGTTTTTATGTATTTTATTTTACAATATTTAGTGTGGTTGTTTTTAAAACAGATATATTATATATTGTTTTGCATTATTTAGTATTACTTTCTTTAATACCTACCTTCCTCCTCTAATCTAATCTTAGCTAACCCATTGGTAAATATACAATTTAAATAAAAATTGTACCATATGTGGTGATACCTGTTTTCGGCATTTTCCAGAAGAAAAAAAATTCAAACTGCATAGAGTTTGTTAAATAAAAAACTTCATTTCATTATATTAGGGGCAGTTAGGTGTTATGTTATGTTATATCAGAATATTTCCAATTGCTGATTCTATAAAAACCATTCCTTTTAACCAGTTCTTTAAATCCCTTAAATCTAAAATCATAAAATATTTGCAAAGCTGTAAAGTAATTGAAATCAAGAAAGTGGTACAATATTGGATTACAATGGTACAATTAAGGATCTAGTTTCCTTAATTATACTCGTAGCGCTATTTTTTTAATTTGATTCTTCGAGACTTAACGCTTTTTAAATTTTGAGTTTTTTTAACATCTTTACAACAAACAATCCCTAAATTATGAAATCTGATTGAAAATCCATGTTTTCACTAAGTAGATTACCTACATTTTTAAGTTTTGTCTTAGGGGGTACAATATTGGCAACCTTCCCCTACATACATACATACATACATACATACATACATACATACATACATACATACATACATACATACATACATACATACATACATACATACATACATACATACATACATACATACATACATACATACATACATACATACATACATACATACATACATACATACATACATATATTACATACATACATATATTACATACATACATATATTACATACATACATACAAACAAACAAACAAACAAACAAACAAACAAACAAACAAAAAAACAAAAAAACATACAAACATACATGGGTGCATACACACATTTATACATTTTAAAAGTTCTTTTTAAAGTGAATAATATACAAGCTCTTCTTTTAAAGTGAATGCCCCTTGCAAAGAAATGTCATCTGTTGAGCCTCTTCTTTTGGGAATAGTAGTTGGTGTGGCTTTTTGTGGGTTTGTTGCTTTTATATCTTCTTATGTCAGCTGTTGTGCACTTTGTAACACAGAACAGGTATTTTTTGTCAATAGTAAGTTATCATGGTAACCATTGTGTTTACGGCATTACTATAAAAGTTGTACATTTCAGATTGATCTAATAATAAACAATATTAAAAGTAAGAACTAATATTTAAATAACTAATAATTTAACAAATCTCCTCTATAGGGTTCTGTTGGAATGGTTGTTCAACAGCCTCCAGCTATGGTTTTTATGGCAAATGCTCAGACCAATCAAAGCTATCATCCACAACAGCCCTATATCTTCAACCAGCATATGCCTTATGGAGGCGCCCCACCAGTTTACCCAAATGCTCCCGTGGTTTCCTACGATAATTTCTCCTCTAACGATAAGGTTAAATTGATTGACAACCGTACAGTGTAAGTGTGAAGATAAATATTTTTACTACACTTATTAAGATTGTGTTTAAATTTTGTTTAAATTTGAAAAAGGTTTTTATTTTTGCTTTGACTTACTTCCTCAAGTTCTCGATCGTTTGTAAATATTTTTACAATTTCTTATCACTGAATGTCACAAAATGTTTTCTCTCCTTACGTTCTTTATCTTTTTTTTCTTATACTTTATGTTGGTGCAGGAGAAATTATGAACAGTTATGTATTCATTCAAATGCTGTTTTTTTATATATGTAGTAATATTAACTTTATTTATTTTTTTTTTCTTTTTTATTCTTTCCTTTAAAAAAAAAGATGAAACTGTATTTTTGTTCGACAAAAGTTGTCTTATTTCGGAAAAATCAACCCCTACCTCGTAAAGGCTATGAAAAAAGGCAACGTAGTAAAATATTCATAACTTTCAAGCCATATAATCATAAATTAACAACCTTCACGTACTATAGTCACTATAAAGTCTAAGTGACTGATGAGGATTTATTTCAATTAGTTATTACCACACAAAGCGTTTTCTAATCGACTAATATTTCAAAGAGCTCACTGATGCACTTTGAGTCTCAACATCCGCAAAGTAATTTACCTAACTACAGATAACTTTCGCTAGAGGAGAATTTCGCAATTAATCGAAACAGATCCAAAAACAAATTTGCAAGAATGCCCAGCTGTAATAAATAAATTAATTAAATATAATAAATTAATAAATAAATTACTCGGTCAAATGTATCTCCATTTACTGATGGAAGATGATTGAGTTTCAGTCAAAACTTTGCACAGACGTTCAATCATATTGATACATTTGCATTAAAAATTGATTGGATTTTTTTGTTATAAGCAATTATTTTCATTATTTTTACAAGGGATTTCTAACGAAACCGGGTGCCTCGTGTAAGTGCCGAATTTCAAAAAGGAAGACAATTAGACATCAGATTCCCAGATGTTGATTATGTTTTATCACACGATAAAGTGTTGTGAAAAAAATATTAAAAAATCGTTGAAAATGTTATCAAATAAGATTATTTGATTTTCTGAAATGAATTTATTGAATTTTTTATCACTTGGAAGTGAAAAATCATGAAAAAGTACAAAATTTTTACTTATTTAAAAGGTTTTTAAAAATAAGTACATAAGTTTTTGTAATACATAAGTACATAATTAGTTTTTAAATATTGGACTGACGTCATCTGTCTTAGTGAGTGGAAAATACTTTCGAGAATATTATGACATTTTATTGAACCAAAAAGAATGTGAACAATTTTTGAACTATTTAGAGCTTATGATATCGGTGGGAACCATTGTTGCTCTAATTTATGCAAGACACATCTAATGCTCGAACTCCAATTAGATTGATGTACCTTTTACAGAAAACCTTTATCTTATTTGACCTCACGCTATTGAATAAAAGTTTTTTTTTTTTTTTTTTTTTTTTGTCATAGTCACTATTGTATTTTATCACAACCGTATCGTAATAAAATAAATTAGGGATATCGAATTTATAATTTTGCTTGTAATTATCTTACGAGGAAAAAAAGTAAAGGGATATAGGTAAAATTTGTTCACCGTTTGGCTTCGAGTCATGAATACTTTAGACAAACTTGATAAAAGGAAAAATTCATCTTATATGGTGTTAATTAAAATGAAATTGTATTTTTTAATCAATAAATTTCAGCAGCTTTTATAAATTAGATGCTGTGCATTTCGGCCAAAGAACACTTCAGATATTGGTAGCCATAGAAAATGATCCAGGTATTCAGTTGGAACAAAAACTGCTAATAAAATGGTTTCAACAGGTTTGCTGCCGAGCGACATTTCCACCACGCAAAATAGTTTTTATAAAGTTATTGTTATGTAAAACTACGAAATATATATTTAAAAGTAAGTTATTTTATCTAAATATTTATCATTCGCTTTGTCAATCGATTCATAGAACATAAATATACTACGGTGTTAATCGTATGCGGAGTAGATAACAAAAGAAGGTTGGTAAGTGTTAACTCGCAGTCGGTAGCGAATAGGTTTGCTAAATACTGTCCGCCAAAGAGAGAACGCATTCTATTGTAACTACTAGAAAAGGAGAGTTCTGGGACAAAATCATTTTTTCATCTTTGTTGCGAAAATTTTGATAATCGCGGGGTGAAAATTTTCTGGGGCAAAAAAAAATTTTCAAAAAAAAAATTTTTTTAAAAAAAAAAAAATTCCGGTGACAAAACATTTTTTTTTCATGACGTGATAACGCGTAATGAAAAAAACTTTTTAATTTTTGTAAAGGTGTTTAAATCTTGCCCGAAAAATTTCTTTTTTTATTTGTTCTTGTTCTTGTTCTTGTTTTTCTTCGAGAATTAATTTGTACCTTTCAATTTCACGCCATCCTAATCCTTTGTTCTTTAAATATTCAATTCGGTCAAGTGTTTTTAAACTTCTAATTTTTCCGTCCTCATTTCGTAAGATTCTAGTTTTGCCATTCATTTTATTACGCTAAGAAATTTATTTAACTCAAAAAAAATTTTTTTTACAAAATTAAATTTAAAAAAGGGACGCTTGAGAATGGTGAGTTTGGCCCGAGAAGCAATCCGGCGCCGATAGATTTATATCCTCTTCCGCTTTTGACGTAAAGTCCATCTCTGACTGAGCTTCCTTTGACCCAAGGTGTTAAAAACAGCCCGTTTCTCTGTGAGTCCCCATTTTCATTCCATTTCCTTTTTTTTTTTTTGACGTAAACGACACTTCTTCATGCAATTTTATTGATCACAATGTATCCGAGCGAAGAGGCAACCCCACCCAATAAGCCATTAGCAACCACTGGAGCGGCTCGAGCCGCAAGCATTCCTATTAAAGGCAAAAGAGCTCCAATAAATCCTCCTTTCACATTTGCGTTGTGTTCCACTTGAGTTTTGCTCATTTTAATGGTGACCCCAACTCCTCGATGGAGAGCGTCAACAATTTTTCGATATTGACTTTCCGTCACAAGCAAAACATCGTTTCCGTCAAAATCCTCTCTTGAAATCCTTATGCTCACGGGTTTGCCTTCCATTATTGATTTTTTTATTTTTTTGATCTGACCCTGAGACACATTTAATTTGACACTAACATATTTGCTCATTTTTTAAATGCCGGAAAAAATATTTATTTCACTTCTCGAATGTGATAACGGATCGTGATGTCCTCGCCGCGAAAGTCGATTAAATTTCCGTTTTGATCGACGATGCGTGTGATCATCGTGGAAATTTCTGGAACTTTGACAGGGAGGTAAACCAAATGGGTGGGTCTTTCGATGATTTTAAAACCCGGACCCACGTCTGGATAAAAGGAATAAATGCAATTTAATTGCGATCCGTTGATGTACGCCGACCCGATATTGTTGTTGATGATTCTGATCGTGTTGACGCTTGAAATTCTGAAAATGTCGTCGGACTCGTATTCTGAATTGGAGTCCAATTGTCTTTTTGTGAATCCCAAAAGCGAGGCGATGCTGTTTTCCACGTTCAAGTCCATCAAATAGTTCAAGCCAAGTTTGATGGTGGATTTTTAAAGTGTTTGAGTTGGATCCGATTTTAATGTTTTCCGGGGAGTAGCTGATTTTATTTGCGGCAACGTAGCTTGCACTTTGTGACGCGTAATTTTTGATTGTGTTTGAGACGGACTTTTGCAAGAAATTGTTGATGTCGATGATGTCGTAGCTCCCGTCTGGAATGACGACATTTTCCCAATTGCCTCCGTTGTTCATGCTGTAACGGAAAGAATCGTTTTTGCTGGTGATGTTTGGAAAGCTGTTGTACGTCTCCAGACCGAGAAAAGCCATCTCATAAGTTTTCCCTTTTTCAAAAACGATTTTGTCCAAAAATTCTGTTATGATTACGTTGGAATTTCCATCCACGTTGATGATTATACCTGACATTTTTTTAAATGGACGAAATTTTTTTTAAATGTCTAATTTTCGAAAATAAAAATTGTGAAGTCCGCTTTGATATTTTCTATTGTATTTTTCTGAAGACAAATCGATTACAGCATATCTGTGAGGTTCAGACCAGTAGTATTCGCAAAACTTTTGAAACTCTTCTTTTTTCATGTCGCTTGAAACATGGTCTCGATAAATGTGGTCCATACTTTTGAATCTAGAGGAAACAGGCAAATAAAATTGGTGTTTTCTCGGATTGTTTGTCTTGGGAGCATGAAATAATTTTGAGAGAGGTAAAAGCAGTCGACGTTGAAGTGCCTTCCTCGCATGTAATAATTTTCGCACTTGTTTTGTTTGGTCTTTAGCAAATCGTCAAAGATCATTAAATTCTTTTTGGTTAAATCGAGATCTGCAGGGTCAGGCACATCGTCATCCGTTTCGAAAAAATGACTTCGTTTTCGTTTTCGGAATAATTTTTTTGTTGATAACGTATTCATGGTTTAAATTTAATTTTTCCATTTCTTTTTGTAACTTGATCACGAGCAAATCGAGAATAATATTTTTTGGTAATTTTTTTTCGAACGAACTTTTCAGTATTTTGTACTCGGGTTGGAAAAGAGATTTTCCAAAAACTTGCAAATGGTTTCAATTTAACAATCCAGGCTGAAGCAACAAATTGAGAATCACCGTTGTTTTTCCGCAACCAGATTTTCCAACGATGATTCCTCGAATGCTTCTCGGTAAAAGCTCGCTATTGTTTCTTTTGTTTTTTCCAATAATACATCTCAAATCGATCATTGCCATTTTTTTTTTTTAATTTAAAAATATTTTTTTTTTAATTTAAAAATATATTTTTTTAATTTAAAAATATTTTTTTTTTAATTTAAAAATATTTTTTTTAAAATAAAAAAAATGTACTGCGTTAAATGCAAAAGGAAAACCGAAACGATCCATTTGAGAAACGAAATCTCAAAAAACAACAGAAAAATGATAAAAGGGACTTGCGACTCTTGCGGAACGACAAATGCAAGTTTTTTTCTTCGACGGCAAAAGGGGGAGACTTGGTTGAATCGATCAACAATTTTTCAAAAAAAATAAAGCTTCCGTAGGCAAAATTTCCTGGAGAAATGTACATTCCAAGAATGAATTTTGCAGGGCCTGGCACAAACCTGGACAAAAGGCTCACATCCATCGACATGTACCAGGAGTGGAGCAAACCGGTAGATCGAGTGGACAATGCAGCGTACCACCACGATTTGGCTTATAAATATTTAAACGACGTTCAAAGCAGAAATTTGGCGGATCAAAAGATGCTTGAAGAAATGAACTCCATTCCAAACCCAACTCAAAAAGAAATAAACGAAAGAAAACTTATCGCGCCAATCATCATAGCCAAAGCCATATTCGGACTGGGTGTCTCTGCAAAAAAAAAAAAATTTCAAGTTTAAAATGGACGGATCAGCTTGCAGAGGAGCTTCACAAACCGGTGATTCATCATTTCAAAAAAAGAAAAGTGTTTGTAAATGACATCGGTGAAATATGGGCCGCCGATTTGGTTGACATGCAATCGTTTTCAAAATTTAACAACAGCGTAAAATATTTGCTCACGGTGATCGACGTGTTTTCAAAGTATGGATGGATCGTTCCGTTAAAAAGCAAAATGGGTCTTGAAGTGGCTGAAGCGTTGAAAAAAATATTTGAAAAAAGAAAGTTTGTCAAAATGTGGGTGGACAAAGGAAAAGAATTTTACAACAAGCACGTGAGAGCGCTGGGTGTTCATTTATATTCCACTGAAAACAAGGAAAAAAGCTGTGTCAGAATTCAAGACCTCGTCAAAATGGGGAGCGGACTTTTGATTGCATGAATTTTTTTGACGAATTAAAAATGACATAAAATTTTTTTTTCCTCATTTTAAAAAATGATAAACACCGACAGATTAAGAGTTGATGAAATGCCCGTGATCAAAACCGGTATTGAAAAAGTTGATTTTTTCGAGTAACTTTTATTATCACGATTTGTACAACGGTCAGACGTTTTGATTCTGGCGGATGTCTTTGAAAATTTCAGGGACGTTTGCATGAAAAATTACAAGCTCGACCCCGCCTGGTAATACACATCTCCCGGAATGGCTTGGGACGCTTGTTTGAAAATGACAAATATAAAATTGGAATTGTTAAGCGATCCTGACATGCTTCGAATCGTCCAAAAAGGAACCAGTGGAGGAATCAGCATTATTTCAAACCGGCATGGAAAATCGAACAGCAAATACATGGGCGACTCGAACGATCCAAGCCAACCGTCTAAATTTATCCAATACTTGGACGCCAACAACTTGTACGGATGGGCTATGTGCAAACCTCTTCCCACTCACGGTTTCGAATGGATGTCCGAAGACGAACTGTCCGATTGGAAATCGATTCCGTGCATTTTGGAGGTTGATTTGGATTATCCGGAAAGCCTTCACGACGAACACAACGATTACCCTTTGGCTCCTGAGAGAATGAAAATTGAAAAAGTGGAAAAACTCGTTCCAAATTTAAACGACAAAAAGAAATATGTCCTCTACAGCGAAAACCTAAAATTGTACGAACGATTGGGAATGAAAGTTTCAAAGGTGCATAGAGGCATAAAATTTGAGCAACGGGATTGGATGAAACCGTACATTGACCCAAATACTGATTTAAGAACAAAAGCCACCAGCGAATTTGAGAAGGAATTTTTCAAGCTGATGAACAACTCGGTGTTTGGAAAAACAATGGAAAACATTGAAAAGCGAGTGGACGTGAGACTGGTTACAAAAAAGGAAGAAGCAATAAAATTATCGGCAAAACCAAATTACACCCGGCACACGATTTTCGACAAAAACTTGCTCGCAGTTCACATTAATAGAACAAATCTTTTTTTCAACAAACCAATTTATTTGGGAATGTCCATTTTGGATTTGAGCAAAACTTTAATGTTTGAATTCCACTACGATTACATTAGAAAAAAATATCCAGGAAAAGCAAAATTATTGATGACGGACACGGACTCGCTGGTTTACAAAATAAAAACGGACGATTTTTACAAAGACATTTCCGACGATGTGGAAAGCAAATTCGACACGAGTGATTTTAGCAAAAGCCATCCGGCCGTTCAAAGCGTTGGGTTCAAAGTTGGCTTAAACAAAAAGGTCATTGGGATGTTCAAAGAAGAAACCGGAGGAAAACAGGTTGAAGAGTTTGTCGGCCTCCGGTCAAAATTGTACTCTTACAAAATACATCAAGAAAAACAAGAAAAAAAATGCAAAAAATGCAAAGGTGTCAAAACAAAGGTCGTCGAAAAATACATTACCCACGACGATTACAAAATGTCTCGAAACCAAAAAAGAAAAAGTAAACAAAATGAACGTCATCCGATCCAATTTGCACAACATTTACACGGAGGAAATCAACAAAGTCTCTCTCAGCTCCAACGACGACAAAAGAATCATTTTGGAAGATGGAATTCACACGTTGGCTTATCGGTATTACAAATCAAAAGGAAACAAAGGTAAGTGACAAAGGAAAAAACAAAGGTAAGTGACAAAGGAAAAAACAAAGGTAAGTGACAAAGGAAAAAACAAAGGTAAGTGACAAAGGAAAAAACAAAGGTAAGTGACAAAGGAAAAAACAAAGGTAAGTGACAAAGGAAAAAACAAAGGTAAGTGACAAAGGAAGAAACAAAGGTAAGTGACAAAGGAAAAAACAAAGGTAAGTGACAAAGGAAAAAACAAAGGTAAGTGACAAAGGAAAAAACAAAGGTAAGTGACAAAGGAAAAAACAAAGGTAAGTGACAAAGGAAAAAACAAAGGTAAGTGACAAAGGAAGAAACAAAGGTAAGTGACAAAGGAAAAAACAAAGGTAAGTGACAAAGGAAAAAACAAAGGTAAGTGACAAAGGAAAAAACAAAGGTAAGTGACAAAGGAAGAAACAAAATTAAAAAAATAAAATAAAAAAAAAAAAAAATAAAATAAAAAAATGAGAAACAAGAAAATAAATGTGCAAAAAATTTTAACCAATTTTCAATTGGCGCATGGAATTAATTTGCCAAACGAGGCTTTGTCCACTTTTCAGTTAATGGAAGCAGCAAAAAAACTAAAAATAAAAAACATTTGTGGAGTTTTTGTCAGAGACATATTGCCAAAAAAACCGAGAAAAAAAGAATGCGGAATTATCAACATGGGGGATTCGAGCAAGGGAGGATTTCATTGGGTGTGCTGGTACAAAGACGGAGACGCAAAGTTCAGCTTTGACTCTTACGCTCAACCCCCTCTCATCGAGCTCGTCGACTATTTAAAAAGCCTTGTCTTTTACAACAGCGAAAGGGTCCAATTTGGAAACACGTCTTATTGCGGCCACTTGTCTCTTTACGTCTTGAAAAAATGTGAAGAGGGAAACAGCTTTCAAGACGTCGTCAACACCCTTTGGTGATTGCAAATTGAATTTTAAAAAAATTTCGCCCGTTTAAAAAATGATTGACAAATTCAACAGAAGCGAATTCAGCGTTTATTTCGACAATCTTGCAGCAGACTCAACAAGCAACGTTTATATTAAAACGGACGGATCCAGCACTATTACTGCAAATTTAGATTTCAATTTAAACAAAATAATCAATTTGGCAGAACCTACCAACTCACACGACGAAGCAACAAAAAATTACGTGGACACGCATGCGTCAGACGGAACTATTGTTAGAACCGCAGACTTGGATTTGAATTTTCACAAAGCGATCAATTTGAACGAACCGACCAATCTTCATGACGCCGCGACAAAAAAGTACATCGACGTCAGCTCGAGCATGCGCATCAAAACTGACTGGTCGAGCACCATCACTGCGGACTTAGATTTAAGTTCCCACAAATTGATCAATGTTCTTTATCCGTCAAACGCGCAAGACGGGGCGACGGAAAGTTACGCAGATACTTTGTTACAAAGATCTAACTTTTTAGGTTTTGTTCCAAATTCAAGCTTTTCGTCCTTGGGATTAAAGTCTCAAATTGTGGCAGGAGCCGCCACGTTTACAGTTTTCACTTAATCGGACGGACCTGGAGTTCTGAGAAGGTTATGGTTGGTCCTCAATGGAAACTTTCCTGAAAATGTTTTCATTCGAATATTTACAGATGGTGAAATTAACGTTGGAAATTATTCCGAAACCACGGAAAGAATAGGAGTGGACAACACTGGACTTGCTTGCGACTTGCTTTTTTTTCCTATCGGCGGCCCTTTTTACGCCAATTCTTTGCAAGGATGCAACGTTTTAAGCAACACTTCGTTGGGAGGATATTTTACTCTTGACATGCCGTTCAGGACAAAAATCAGCATCCAATTGATCAACAAAAAACCTCTTCCATCACTTACTGGATTCAGCCTTTCATTTCCACATTCACCTCCATCTCCCCTCTCCTTTCATCCGTTAAATTGTACGGCAGGACGTTCAGATATTTAAGCACCACTTACGGAAACAAATATGTTTTGCTGGACACAAATGGAAAAGGAAATGGAGTTTTTCTAAAATGCATCAGGATGCACATCGTTGGAGCTTCTGGAAGCTGCTGGGAATCGAGAGTCCGAATGTACGACGGCAATTTGCCTCCTGGAAACGGAACCGTTCTCAGTTCTTGGACACCTTATAATTCAAACAATTACGCTACTTTTTCTGGATATGGCGGTGACAGCAAATGCATCTTTTCCTCGTCTGGATTGGAAGATTTTTATTTGTCTTCGTGGAACGGATCAAACATATCCTCGTTCAAGAACACATCGACGGGACTGCTGTACCAATCCAACTCCACCATCGGATCCACCACAACCATTTCCTTTTACAGAAATTTTTCAAATGCAGATTCCATGCCCAGCGTTGCAGCCGGAAGAAGACTCGTCGTCACGCTCAACTCCGGCGACGCTCAAGCCGGTCAATCCGGAAGCTTTTACCTTCTTCTCGGACAAGCGTATTATTACGCCTAATTCTAAACCTTTTTGAAATTTAATTTTGTGAAAAAAGAAATTTTTCGGGCAAGATTTAAACACCTTTACAAAAATTAAAGTTTTTTCAATACGCGTTATCACGTCATGAAAAAAAAATGTTTTGTCACCGGAATTTTTTTTGAATTTTTTTTTGATTTTTTTTTTTTTTAAATTTTTTTTTTTTTTTTAAATTTTTTTTGCCCCAGAAAATTTTCACCCCGCGATTATCAAAATTTTCGCAACAAAGATGAAAAAATGATTTTGTCCCAGAACTCTCCTTTTCTAGTAGTATTGTATGTACGAAATGTATGTTATGTATGCATGAAAAGGATTTTTATTTCAACTCCAAAACTATTGAACTTTTTAGTTTATACCATCAAAAAAATATTAGATCAGGAACTGATGGGATATCCATTTTTCATAAAAACCTCTACACCTTTAACACATCTATAAGGCATAGGCTAGATAAGTTGGTTGATTTGAACTTGCTTAATTTGTCACCAGGCAGGTAAAAAGTTCTGACACAACTGCTCAGCCTTTCTGATCCTACCATGCAATACACTTTATCATTAAATTGTATACACAAATTTTCAATAAGATTTGGGTCTAGGAAATTGTGCAGGCCATTGAACTACAGTGATTTTACTTTGTGTGTTTGGGATTATTGTCCCGTTGGACAGACAATGTGAAAAAAAGTATGAGTAGAGGCAATACTGAAAATTTGAAAGGTCATCCTTGATTCTGTTGCGCAAAAGGGTTTTTTAGAATATTTATGGCACTGAAGCTACATTCTGTTGTACATGGAGTCATGGGAATAGTAGAGAAAATTTAAAGGAGTGTCTTGATCAATGATATAAGACAAAATTCATAAATAACATAGGCTAAAACTGCTAAAGCAGTTTAACTACATTAAATGAGTGTAACTTTCAGGATTAAAGTCTAATATTATTAATAAAAATTCGGGATGATAAATTGGGAATATATTTCGTTCAAATATTCCATATATTCCGTTCTAGGACATTCAGATGAGACAACTGTCTATTATTACTAAATATATAATAAAGGAAAGTTTTCTTAACTGAATGTCCTATTACAGATTTGCATAAAATTACAGGTCCACCAGATCAGTCCCTAGTCAGTGCTACAACAACAACAGGATCATAATGACATCTTTCTATGTTCTTGCGTGGCAAAGGTTTTGCTATAACGCTCATAAACAGTTTCCTCTAAACACCTTGCGTTGATATTAAAGTTTGAAGAAAAAGAAGGTATCAATCATGCTTCTCAATAAAACGTGTTTCATTAAAACTCATTTTTACCATTTACAGTGGGTTGCATTGTATGACGGATGTACAATTTAAACAGTACGAAGTGTAAGGTTAAGCAAAAGACTAAACGGAGAATATGAAAGAATTAGGAATGAGGAGTACGAGTTGAAATAGTTTCGCACTTGAACCAGTTGCTCTCCTCAGGAGAATGTTTCTTAACATTTTAACTTATTTTTATTCATTGATTTCGAAGTAAAATAAAATTAGAACAAAAAAAAGTTTCAAAAAAATTCTTTTTTTAGTTATAAAAGTGAAAGTAGAGTGATTATCACTAATGGGCAACTTCTACGAAATGAATACGGATAATACTTTTCATTCAATTGATTGATGTAAAGATTTTAACTGCTCTTCAAAAATGTATAAAATACTAATTAAGAAAATCACATGTTATAAAATACTTCAAATACTTCACAAGTTGAGGTGACATCAAAAGATTCTCCTCCCACCCCCACCGCCACCCCCACCCCCACCCTTCCCCTTTCTTACTAAAATAAAAGAATAGGTAGTAAATAAATGAAAATTCCAACGTAAATTTGTAATTATCTTCTCAAATGATCCTTAGATGTTGCGGTATTGTGTTCTCCATGCACCAGTTCAGCCTCACAACAGAGAAACGATCGTAATGACAACTACAATGATTTAAAACCTTACACTATTAAAGAGGTGCAGCTCTCTCTGAGTTTTTTTCCATGAAATTGAAGCTAACCAAACAAATTCAATTGTACTTTTCGTTTTTTCATACATGAATATATCAATAACTTACTAACACAAAAGTTTGTAATTAGCTGGAATTCTCTATACTGGGTGGCTCAAAAAATTACACTATTTTGTTTATAGAATTTCTTTAGAAATCATTAAAAATTGAATGCAAATCAATTTTAAAAGTTTTCAATTTTTTATAAACATTACGTTTATTTTCAACATATACGAAACGCGATACTCAAAAAAAGGTATTAATATCGGAATTTAAAAATTAGAAGGTTTTCTTGATATAAAAGAAAGTTTTCCAATTTTTTTGTGAGAAGCATATTTTTCATAGTTTTTCCAAAACTCGAGGCTTCGAGAAACCAATCGACAATCTAAAAAGTCACTTAACACTTCTTTTATTATTTTAGATGATGAATGTGCATTTGATCCTTTTTGAGTTTGTATTTTTGGCAGCATTTTGATTTAAATTTATGGCCAAAATCGAGATCTCTATTCTAGTTTGAACCAAAGCAGGAAATTCGGTTCCAACCAAAATATGGCTGGAACTAGAATCGGGCAGGATGCTAATGAACTGCACTGGTGCCAGATGTTCAAAGACAAGTAATTAAGCCTTCATTTACTTGTATTTGAAGTTTTCGTGACAATGGTCTCAAGAGATATTCTAAAAGCAAAAGTTGGTCCCTTTTTTGTGCCACCCTGTTGGCGCGTGAAAACATGAATGGATGTCAAGCTATAGCCCGTTTGAATTATTAGTTTGGTGAGAAAGGAAAACAAAGGAAATTTTAAACATCATATCTAAGTTTTACCCAACTCAAAAAAAAAAAGAGTAAGACACTCAAAACACCAGGTGGACACATGTACAGTTCCATGAAATATAAATCAGTCGCATCATTAAAGTTTAAAACTGTTTTTGCAAAAACGACCAGAAATTCAATTGAACCGTCTATGATAAATTGATAATATTTCAATTAATAAAGTTCGCGAAAATTCTGCAGCCATTTTAAGACAAACACTAATGAAAAGATAACTGGTAAAACCTGTTTTAGAGAACGATGGTTCAGAAATTAAAATAATAATTCTAAACGGACTTGAAAATTAGTTGTCTATATTAGAACAACATCTGATTCAAGATAAATCTGCGGACATATAAAAAGAACGGTTGAGAAAATCTCATGGATTTTGAAAAATTGCTTAGGAGATTATGTTTGTGGAAAATCATCTTTATGAGAAGAGATTTTAAGTTGATTCTCTTTTTAGGGAGACGAGTCCGAATTTGTTTGCATATTATTATCGGCATAAATATATATTTATTTGTATATGTTATAAAAAGAATATATTCATGAGATAATAGCTGAGAATATTTATTAAGTAATATAACTTAGTAAAAAAAAAAAAACAGTGGTAAGTATTATCATATATTATTTCTGTTACAATATGAATTATATTTTTATTAAAAATTGTTACCACCCTCACACATTCCCGCCTCTCACACATCTCTAGACTGTGCATTCACACAATTGCCGCCCCCACAATCGTCACACTTAGAAAATGCCGCCTCTCACATCTCTGCTCTAAGCACAAAAATATTACGCCCTCACAATTTGAATTCAAGTTTAAACTCGACTACTACTTTGAGTAAATTATTTTTATTACCTAAGCCATACATATACAATAATTTTCGTCACGACATATTACTGGACTTCTTCAAAGATAAGTCAAACCTCCCTCGCTTGAGGTTAATCAGGGAGAGGCTTTGGCAGCTCGGCCGGTTGAAATATTTTCATTACATCCATTCAACATTTGATACATTGAATTGGAAACAATTTGGAAATCTTGACCCGAATGTCTTGTGATGTAAAAAATCCATCATTTTTAATGTCCGTTATTAGAAGGAAATGATTGAGTAGAAAACAATTTTAATGGAACTGTTTGTATTTAGCAGAACAAAGAAAGCCCTGTTCTGTTTGTTATGCTGACTTATATCTGAAACTTAATTTTATCTGTAATTTGCCCTTGCTTCAAAAGCTGGGTGGAGAACTCGGAAGAAGTGGTTGAATCTCGTCGCTCGAATACCAGAACACGAACGATCAAATGCTAACAAAGATAGCTACATGGTCTGGCATGGAGTAGGAGCTTTGAATGAAGACGGATGCATCAATGGATTGTCTTTTGAATGCTTAAATTCTTACAGAAGCAGAATAATAATGGAAGTTTTTGGAGCGCATTTTAGATATTATTTTATTCTTAAGAATGTGTGGTTCGGCTTTCCGTGGACGCTCTGAAGCTATTGGAAGTTCCCAAAATGGAAATTTTCTGAGACCAACTTAACTAATCTCACTTTACTATCCGATTCTAAAAGAACATTTCGAATAAGTATAGGAGTCTCAGAAAAAAGGTCAAAGACTTCAAGCGTATCATCTTTTAATCTCCACATGGACTTCTTGGACAAAGTTGGCTGAAAAAGTTAACAATATGCGTCCCTTTTCCAAGTACTTACCCCAAATAGCTGAGGCTCTGAAAGGAGTACCTTAACTAACTTTTAGTTTTAAACTTCAAACTGAAATTAAAGGATCTCTGAAGTACATAAAGTCATTAAATGTTATCTTGCTATCATAATCGTTACTGATACCATGGCCGAAACAAAGTTCTATTGCCAGCTTGGTCACACTTCCTAAAGACTGGTGCAGGGACTTAACTTAGTAGACCATGTAACAAACTTGAAAATTTATTGCAAATGGGGATTTGATGACTACACTGGGCATAGTGAATTCAAATAGGCACGTGACTTTGACGAACGCACAATTAAGTACGACAATAGCATTTGCTTTACTTCGATGGCCCTAAATTGTATTATGAAGGATGCAGAAATTATTTCCGAAAACGAATGTCCTTCTTCAACTCGATATTGTCGACCTATTCCTTTTCATTTTTCAAAAGAAACTTTGAAATTTTCACGAAACAAAAAATGGCATATAGAGTCACAAATCCATTCTCTAACAGTTGATTTAGAAGACGGGTAACAACTTTTATTGTTCTCGAAAACAAATCAATTTTTTCATAAAATAAAACTTTTTTTCACATAAAAATTTACATAACTGTTTTTAATTGGGGTGGGGAGGGTGGGGGGAGACAAGGCCTCTTTAAGGCTCTTAAGGCACCCGGGGTGTTGCACATGAATAAATTAGCTAGAGCATTTGTCCACCTTTAAAACAAACCTTCATACGCTATGATATTTTACTCCGTTTACAAGTTATTAAACACCCTGTTTTTTATATCGGTTTTGTAAAACTTGGAGCTGAACACCATTTCAATTATTTAACAAAACTTCTGGATTAAATTATGATGAAATATTTGGAAATGAGATGATTGCCTTGCGAGGTTTTTGTTCACTTTCAGTTTTTGCTCCTATTGCTGATCGTTCAGCAAACTAAAACTAGCCAAAAATTACATGCGCTCCACAGTGAGTCAAGAAAAAACCTTTGAATTTTTTATTGGCAAGAAAGTTTAATTTTTCTGGAGTCATTGATGCATTTGCAAAGACGAAGGCGCGAAAAGTTATACTTTAGGTGTAAGAGGCAGCATTTGATTTTCACAGAGCATACTATCTTAATTCGAATTCAGGATTTATTATTTTGAAATCACTAATTACTTGAAACGAAGAAAATCGTTTAATGATAATGTAAGTTTCAGTTTTTATCAAAATGTTTTAAATATTTTTTTCTTTTTTTTGAACGACAAAGAATTGCCAAGAAACTCCCCTTTAAATAAACGACTTATATCATTACAATTAAAAACCAGATAATATGTTTAATCTCTTTTTTTCGATTTAATTAATGTCTATAATGAAAGGTATTCTTTCATATTTATCATTTCCTTTTCTCTTTTCTGGAAACAGTTTTGTATTGCTTGGTCAAGACTGAGCAGATGAAGAAATGAAAAACTTATGCTGATGAAAAAGTTTCTATGCCCCAATGCCGCACACTCACAAGATTGATAAACAGCCCTTCCTCAATCAATATTACCTAATACTTCAGAGTCATCAAAGTTATCCCTAATATTTTTATCTCTTTTAAAATGGATGGCTCTGATTAAATTTCTGATTGAATTAAGAATCTCCTAAAGGTATTTCTAGCTTTATTCTCTATGTTCTAGAATTGAGTCCATATTCACATTAATATTAATATTTTGACTTGGAATAAGTTATTCCATAGTGCAATTCTAGCCTAAAGTTCTTAGTTCTAAACATGTGTCACCATTCGTTTTAAAATTCAAACTTCGGATTTCGGATTAGGTTATGATTCTCTTAAGGGTATTTCTAGCCTAACTCTCTTAGTTTTAATCTAGTGTCATTGTTCGTTTTAATATTGACTAATCTCAGTGTATTTTTAGCCTGATTCTCTTAGTTCAAGCTTACACTGTTAAAAATTTCCGTTAAAAAACGGAAAAATATTCTGTTACTTGCACGGAAAGTATTCGTATATCCATGCATGGGATGTACAGATATATTATGTACGGAAATTTTCCGTATCTGCGGCTAAATTTTTAAATACGGAAATTTCCGTTGTATTAGTAACTGAAGTTATATTTAACATGCTAAACCGCCATAAGTGATGATTTTTCAAACTTATTTTTGGGTACACATTTAGCTTCAAATAGAAATAGAAAATTTTACAAAAGTTGACGATTGCATCTTCTTCTTCTTCGATTATTTACTGAAAAATTTGTAATGCTTTTATCAAAAGTTGGATTTCACTATAGATATAATATTTATAATATAATTTTTTATAAAATATAATAATATTATATATTATTTTATACAAATATTAAAATATATATATGTTAATATATATATATATATATATATATATATATATATATATATATATATATATATATATATATATATATATATATATATATATATGTTCAAGTTTTTGGTAAGGCGTTTGGGCCTAAAAACAACAGCTATTAATTTTTTTCTGCAATCTGATCACATATGAGTTAGCAAAAGCGACATAAAGTTTGATACTGTGAAAAATATGCATTTTTCGTAATAATATCTTATGAATGTTTATTTTATCTTTGTTTAGTATTGTTATTTAACTAACTTTGATTATTTTTCAGATTACTAATGATTAATATATAATATAAATGTATCATAATGGAAACTAGACATAATGATCGATATATAAAAATGATATTAGGGACCACTCCTGATATCAACGACAAGGAAATTAAGGGACATAAACTACCAACAAAGAAGCAAGCAATTCTTGGCCTGCTTGCAAACCTTAAGGGTTTAAACTTTAATGATGCATTATCTCTTACAATTGATTATGTCCTGAAGCATTATTTGAAGTCAAATATCCCTCCATTAAGTGGAAGAAACAACGTTGGCAAAATAATTAAAGAAGAATAAAATGAATTTACGAAGTTAATGAAATACAATGAAAATCGAAGACATTTGGATAACCCAGGAATCAAGAAATTTATGTCAACATTAGATGCTACCATGAAATTTTATAAGAAATCTGTTCTCCAAGATATGGAACTTCAAAAACGACATAAAACAACAAAGGAAAAAGAAACCATCGATGCAGACATTGCTTTCCTGCAAAGCATGATAACTGATAGGAAAACATCTTATTCAGGAATTGACAAAGCCCATTCAAAAGTTGTTGAGAAAATGCAGAAAAGAACTTATGATAAAGCTTTTCCCAAAAGAGACCATTCAATAATGTTGAAAGAAACTGATGAGTTTGAGTTAACCAGTAGTTCTTGTGATGAATCGGTTGGGGGACTGCTGGACCCAGCTCAGCCTGCACTGAAATTGAACGGCGACACAAAAGGCAAATTAAATCTGGTGAACACATATTTGTCCCACATGATATTCTCAAGAATTCAAATGTTATTGCCTGGAGAATGAGGTATAACATCATTGTAAAAAAAGATTTTTTTAATTGATTAAATAGACTTGCTTTAATCTGGCTTTATTAACTGGTGGAAGTTGTAAGTAGTGGCTCTTGCCACTACTTACAACTTCCACCAGTTAATAAAGCAAACTCTTACTATCCTGAACTTCCTAGAGCAACTGAAAAGGAACAAGAAAGCTTAACAAGTTGCTTCCATCAATTCCTAACATTAAATTTCACTCGAGGAAATTACCAAGAACTTATTGAACTCAGCCTGTTATTAGTTACAAAAGGATCCGAACCTCAGAAGTTTAGCATGAAGCACCCTGGAGCATTGCACAAAGCAAGATGGATGGCAAAACTTCTGTACACTATGAAAATTGTATTATTGTCCGGAAAGATAATTGAGCAGTTTCCCAATTCAGAAGTTGCAACCAAAAATCAAATCAAGAAATTAGAACGTTTCTGTGTGTTTGCAGTAAGTGTCTACGTGCAATGGTGGATTAATTGCCCACTTGCAACTGATGCCCCAGTCAACGATTTGATTTTAGTCAAGAAACTGAAACAGTTTGCATACCATGATTCTATAATTGCTGGCAATGGAATAAAAGCTCTTAGCAGACATAGTTGGTATATGAATGAAGAGCTTGTTCCATTGGCTCTTTTCTCACAAATGGTATCTGACTAAGACAAAGAAAGTATGAGGCTCCGGCTCCTCCAATTTGAAAGTGCTGGAAGTACTACAGATCGTGTTGGAGCATCCGTCGGAAAGCCTAAACTTAAACCAATTTCAGCGGAGATTAAGTCACTGAGTGATTTGATTGGCCCTTAATCAACTAGGTTTTTCAATATTGTGAATGCTCCCTATGAGTTTCTTCAAACACCAGCCAATGAATGGACAAAACTGGACGACTTTCTTGAACTGAAGACAATTGTTTAAAGTCTTCAATTAGTCAACGAAGCTGCTGAAAGAGGAGTAAAGCTATGATAAAGAGTAAAGCTATGATAAAGAGGAGTAAAGTCATGATTTCTTGGGTGTAACAATTGACGAAGAAAGGTTTCAAGATGTACTCCAAGTAGTGGAAAGTTCGCGAAAAAAAGTTCCAGATCAGCGGAAACTATCATCTTGTTCTCAAGAGAAGTCGCAGTTCCTAGCACTGGATGATGATTGATGATTAAATAGATAAATGAGGTTTCGATTTTTATAACAAACAATGAACATTGTACATCATATTACATCATTCAATGGAAAATATTTCGTTTTTCATCCTTTAATTTGTATTTTAGTCTAATAAGATGAAAATTCAATAATATAACGTAATCTTCAATTTGATTGTGCTGGCTAAATTTTTTGAAAATCATAAAAACACATATATTTCCGGTGTATATATGATGAAACACAGTTGCAAAATTTTGAACAGCGACTTTGCAAAAGGTTGGGGCGGCTGGGACGCTCTAATATATATATATATATATATATATATATATATATATCTGCATATATATATATATATATATATATATATATATATATATATATATATATATATATATATATGCAGATTTGCTAATTTGAAATTTGTGTATAAATTAGCAAATATTATTAAGTATTTTATAAATAAATTGTAGATACTCTATTTTTCGTACTAAGTACTAAGGAAAAGTTTTTACTATATTAATAATATATATATATATTATTAATATAGTAAAAACTTTTCCTTAGAGTACTAAGGAAAAGTTTTTACTATATTAATAATATATATATATATATATATATATATATATATATATATATATATATATATATATATATATATATATATATATATATATATATATACAGGCTTAGTCGGGAAAGGCGTGCGATCGCACTCTGATCTTGACCACGCATACAATATTTAGTTGCGACATATATATATATATATATTAGGGTGGGTCAAACGCACCTTATTTTTGAAATTCAAAAGGCACTGTTTTCCATGTGCTGTGGGTGTACTCTATGATCAATTAGAAACAAAATTTAACTTATTTGCTCAAATTTTAGACCCCGCTCAACGGGCTCAAAAAGTTTATTTTTGCCCCAAAAAGTCATTTTATGAGTAGTTAATTTTTTTTTAATTAATTTTTAATTTAATTAATTTTTTTTTTGTTTTTTTTTTGTTGTAGTGAATAGGAACATTGGTGTGATCAATTAAAACAATAATTCAGCAAAATAGAAACTATTAGGACAGCTTTAGGTAATATTTTGTTAGTTTTTTTATCTTAAAACTTTGACCTGGTTTCCCAAAAAAACCCGGTTTTTACGTAATATTAGACTTTACATCTAGCCATCGACAACAGAAGATATATACAATTAGGGATAGTTTTCTTATTATGTTATGCATAGTTATGCACATCTGTGGGTTTAGAAAGCTTTTTTTAGCACATTTAAAAATAAAAGTTACAATTCTTTAAAATTTTTACTTTAAAATCACGTTTTAAAAACTATTTTCTTTTATCAATTAACTTAACATAAATTTATGACTTGACATAAATTTATGACTTGACATAAATTTATGACTTGACATAAATTTATGACTTGACATAAATTTATGACTTGACATAAATTTATGACTTGACATAAATTTATGACTTGACATAAATTTATGACTTGACATAAATTTATGACTTGACATAAATTTATGACTTGACATAAATTTATGAAATTAGATAACTTTTTACAATTTAACAATCACATAAACATTGTAATAATTACACAACACATTTTAAATAATTTTTGACAACTTGTCTTTAGTATTGGCTGAAAATTTTTGTCTGTGACTTGAAATTGAAAGCATCAAACATTGCTTTATATCCTCATCTTGGCACATGTGTGTAAAGTCTTGGATAAGTTTTACTCCTCTCTCAGCAAAATCATTTACTACAGTTAACTTTTCTATGAGTTCTTAAAAAATTATTCCAATCTCTAAAATAAAATATATACATGCATTTTTAATTATTTTATTTGCTAAAAAAATTAATAAATTAAATCAATTAAGAGAAAAACTTACTTTGAAGTAACTTGCATCCATTCTGTTTCTATTGCAGATATACTTAGCTGTTGAATTAGAATCCAACTTTGAGGTCCAACCAGTTCCCATAATCTGGAACTTTTGTTATGTTAATGTTTGGAAAAGATGATTTTCCCAATGTTATTCTTGAAGGTTTAGGGTATAAAAATAACTTTTTGGTAATTTTTTCTCTTGTGTTATTGCATTTCGTTGCATATAGCAAGTACAACATTTCGTTCTGTAAGAAACCAAAAATGATTTTTAAAACTCTTAATTGCTGCAGTTGAAATTCTTTTATTAAATGACCCATATTTGATCATGTCCCTGATTGCATATAAATCTAAGCAAGGAGAAGAGGCTGCTAATGGTGCTTTCAGAAACCTCTTGCATGAAACAGCCCAGTAAACTCAGCAACTTGATGAACTGTTACTATTTTTCTGCACTAATTATATCAAATTGTTTTAAATCAAATGTAAGCAGTTCTATTGTCATGCAGTAGCTTTTGATAAAAATTTTGCATGATGAAAAGCTATTGGTTTACAAAATTTAAAATTTGCTATATTTACCAAATATATTGATCAGCTACTATTGTAATTGAACTTGTTTTCCAGATTTACTTCAGTGACGAAGCAACACAAGTGCTTTTAAGAAAATTACATCCTCCAGGGTTATTGCAACCAATTTCAAAACTCCTATGGGGAAATTTGCAAGAAACTATATCACTGAGTTTATATTTTAATTTTTCTTTTCTCGCTTTAATTAGCTTGCCATGTAAATATTGCAGAACTTGCTCTCCAGTAGGCAATTGAGATGATGGTAGTATCGTAATGGTATCATTGATCAACAAAACTTTATGTTTCGATCTTGTATCTTTTCCCATTTTATTTTAAATATTACATTATATTTGTTTCTACTGTTAATGTAGATATATTATTTTTTCTGCTAAAGTAAAACATAAAACAGGAAAATAATAAAAATTAAAATTTTCTTTGATTTTTCTCTTTGTGAAAAAATCAATTTTTCGACTTTAATAAAGCTTAAAAGCGTCTTAAATATTTGCGATCTTAATGAAATAAACAGACCGGCAAGTTGAAGGTATAGTAAAAACCGGTCATATTTTTAAGAAACCGGTCTAAAAATTGTGTAAATGAGTTAAACTTTGTTTTTTATTAATTACAGAGTACACCCACAGCACACGGAAAACAGTGCCTATTGACTTGCGAAAATTAGGGGCGTTTGACCCACCCTAATATATTATATCTCTCTATAATATAGAGAGAGATTATACATAGACTATATTATACATATAGTCTATATTACAAACTATATTATACATATACTATATATAATATAGTTTGAGAGATATTTTTTCTTCTTTTTTTTAATAATTTTTTATGTTGTTTAATGAAAATAAAAAATAATTAATGTAAAACATTTCTATATTAAAATAACATTAGCAAATAATATTTCTGATTTGTTTTTCAAATTTTTTCTATTTTCAGAATAATATAATTAATTTGTATATGTCATTATGCTTTTGTGCAGTTTATGTCAGTTTAAGACTACTTCTTTGCAGTATTATGCACAACATTACAGTGTACACAGTAGTGCTTATAAGATTCCATGCGGAATTATTGGATGCAAAAAGCTTTTACTACCTAAATACATTGAATCCATGATGTTAACAATATTACAAAACCAATTAATAACCTTGTTAATATAGAAAAGATAGGAATATGTTCAGTTGTGACTTGCCAAGTTGAACTTCCTTTTAATCAACTTATAGTGCATTTAAAACTACATATTAAAGATAAGGTTTCTATTAAATGCCCATATGAAGAATGAGCTCGCTGTTACAAAATTATGTCTTCATTCACTGCTCATTTATCCAGGTATCATCAAATCCACAAGGTAGCGTTTGAGCAAAATAAAATAAATATTTCATCTTCAGAAATTACTCATAACCATTTAAGTATTGATGAAAAAATTGACGCAAATGAATTTAATAATATGAATAAAAATATGATATGATTCCTAACATTGGTTTATATTTACTAAAGTTGCAATACCAATATCATATTCCATCAACGACAGTTCAGTTTCTTGTGACTGAAATGTTAAATCTGAGCACGTTAAGTCAATATCAAACTGAAAAAATATTAATCATGAAATTGTCAAATTACATTCCTGAAAAAGATGTACATAATATTATTCAAGCAGTAAAAATGAAAGATCCATTTGTAATTGGATTTTCAAAAGACAAAGGCTTATTGAGATCAGCGTATATCAGAAAAGAATACCATAGAAAAAATATGAATTTTGTTTTACCTATAGAAGTTTCTTAAGGAAGAAATGAACATGGTTTTGAATGCTACGCATATTATGTTCCAATAAAAGAAACATTGAAAAGAAATAGTCAAAACTCAAAATTTGTTTCTTTAATCTCTCAACAGGCCAATATCAATCCAATTTCTTGTGTATATTCAGATTAATTTCATGGAGAAGCATTTTTAAACAACTCTTTTTTTCAGAAGCATCCAAATTCATTACATCTGATTTTATATCAAGATTCTTTTGAAATAGTTAATCCTCTTGGTTCCGGAAGAAATAAACATCAAATTTCAGCCACGTACATGATTGTTTCGAATTTGCCACCTCATATGAGAACTGTCTTGAATAATATTTATCTTGCGCAGTTATATCGGGATAAAGATTTGAAGTCTTTCTCTTAAGTTACAGATTTAAAGAATTAATAAGAGACTTAAAAAGTCTTGAAGTTGATGGAATTCAAATTGGTATAAAGCAGTATAAAGCTGGTGTTGTTGCCATTTTGGGAGATAATTTAGGTAGTCATTTTTTTAGGTGGATTTTCACTTGGATTTAATTCAAAAGAAGGCCATATTTGCAGGTTTTGTCTCATGAAAGGCAATGAGCTTCAAACATTACCTTATACAGCTGACATTCGTTCTGTTGAGCATTATAAAAGTTCTATTCTAATTTTAAAGGCAAAACCTGAAGATCGGTTTGTTTTTGGTGTAACAAGTAGGGCTGCTAGCTCGAACATGTTCAAGTTCGAACGTTTGAACTTTACGCCAAAATTTTAATGTTCAGGTTCAAACTTTTTTCGCTTAAAAGTTCGAACTTTCAAAAGAAATGCCTAAAAATTTAAAACATTAGTTAAAAATAAAACATGGCTACTTTCAAAGACGTTAGCACATCCAGAAGATCAGAGGTTTGGGATTATTTTGAATTTTCCCAAGAACTGCAACAAGCCAAATGTAAAATTTGTAAAGTTTTATTAAAAACTCCTGGCTCAACAACAAGCACTATTACAAGACACTTAAAAACGAAACATAAAATTGACATTATTAAATGTAATACCTTGGCCTCTGAGGCTTTCGAAATTAGTCATGTTCCTAAAATATCAAGAATTGAAAACTTTTTTAGTTCTGGGATTAAAACTTTTCCTGAAATCTTGAGCAGATTGACTGCTATTGATGGAATAAGTTTTACAACCATTGCTAATAGTCAAGTTTTGTGATCAGCATTTCGAGCTCAAGGATATAATTCGCCCAAAAGTCATCAAACTGTTCGTGATTTAGTGATGAAATACTTTGAAACAATCAAGAAACAAGTAATTGCTTCATTACAAAAAGTCATTTTAACTAATGGAAAATTTAGCCTAACATTTGACGAGTACACATCAGTTAAAAACAGGAGATACATGAATTTGAATATTCATTATAACGGAGGATTTCAATCTCTTGGAATGTTAAGGGTGCATGGCACAATGCCAGCATCGAAAGCCATTGAACCAATTAATAAAAAACTTAATTCATTTGGTTTAAACTTAGACAAAGATATTGTTGCCTTTGTTACAGATGGAGCCAGTTTGATGAAAAAAATTGGCTATGACACTAAACCAGAACATCAAATATGTTACAATCATGCTATCCATTTATGCGTAATTGATGTGCTTTTTAAAAAAAAAAGTGCTGCACTACCAAACGATAATTTTGACAATGAACCTGTTGATACCATTGAAGTTGGTGATACCATTGAAGTTGGTAATAACAATGAAGTTAGTGAAGCCATTGAAGTTGGTGATACTATTGAAGTTGGTGATACTATTGAAGTTGGTGATACTATTGAAGTTAATGATTCAATTGAAGATGTTAATGAAGATTATGGTGGTGAAAGTGAGGAAGAAGATGAAAATTCGATTGATTATGTTGAAACAATTCAAATATCTACTGAAAATTTGGTGCCCTCATTGAAAACTGAATTTCAAGAGCCGGTGGCCAAAATTCGAAAATTGGTACAAATGTTTCGTAGATCACCTGTAAAAAATGATGATGATCTTCAGCCAAATATTGTTAAAGCATTGGGAAAAGAGAAAGCTTTGATTTGTGACTCCAGGACAAGGTGGAGCAGCACAATTGCTATGTTAGAACGGTTTTTGGAAGTCCAAAAAGAAATAAAAATAGCTTTAATTAGCAAAAACACCGATTTTCCTCTTTCTAAGAATGAACTTGATAAATTTAATAACCTTTGAGTTGCCCTAAAGCCGCTCAAACTAGCTATTGAAGCACTTTCCAAACGTGATGCTGATTTATTGTCTTCTGAAACTATAATTCAATTCATCCGGAAAAAATTGGATGAAGCCAACACGCCAATTAGTCAACTTGTAAAACAGCAATTTGAAAAAAGAATTGTTGAAAGGAGAAACATAAAGTTAATACATCTAATGAAATATTTATCAAACCCAGATGTTTTGAATCAAGATGATCGGTTTGGGAATAAAATAAAAAGAAACTCTATAGCAAATTTTGCTACCAATCTTATTCAAAGATTACTCCAGTCTAGCGAGGAAGAATCTGATGTTGATGGAGAAGTCAATAACAATGATATAACTGATGATATGAAAAATGCTGACATAAAATTGACTTTAGCTCAAGAACTTAAATGTTTCATTAAAACATCTGATTTTCAAATGACAGTAGACAAAGGTGAACTTGGATCTAACCTCATTAAAAAGGAAATGGCTCTTTTTGAAGCCAGCAAGTCAAGACCCAAAAATTTAGAAATGCTTTTTAATGCTCTTAAAACTATTCCTCCGACATCTGTGGAGACTGAAAGGGCTTTCTCTAGCCTAGGATTATTTGCTAAGAAAATAAGGAGCTCATTACGGGATGATACATTAGATGCATTAACATTTTTAAAACAAACACTTAAAAATACTGACTGATGTTGTTTATTCTAAAATAGACAATTTTTTCAAGTTAAATGTAGTGAAAATGAGAAGCGGGTCTCAATAATAAACAGTTTTGTTTTTATAAATAAACAGTTTTATGAATAGATAAATAAACGGTTTTGTTTTTAACTTGTACTCTTTTATTTTGCATGTTTTAGTACATTAAAAAAGTTCAAAAATGTTCGAACTTTTTTCCCAAATAGTTCGAACATGTTCAAGTTCGAACTTCTAAAAAAAAGTTCGAATTGGCAGCCCTATTTAAAATGTTTTATTTTTTTGATAGTTAAGAATTATTTTTTATATTATACTATAGTGTCGATATTCGTTTTAACATTACCTTATCTCAGTATGTTTCTAGCCTGATACTCTAAGTTCTAGCCTAGTGTTAGTATTCTTTTAAATTAGGGTTCGGACTGTCTGCGCGGATCTGTGCAGATATGCACAGACGTTGTAATTTTTCTGCGCCGACGTCAGCGCAGACGTTGGCGCCGACAAAATTTGCTGCTTTGCAGTCGATTTTTTTAAATCTAGAAAAAAAGTTTTACACTTAAAAAATGTTTTAAGTGATATTTTAACTTTTTTATAAATTCAGTGATTAGTAACAATAGGAGTTTTCAAAGATTCTTACAGTAATAAAAAAATATAATGCTGGCGCCTATTCGGTGATTTCTTGACATTCAATTTCATTGAGAATTGCACCTTCTTCAAGAATGTAATCAGTCTTTTCATTTGTGTCCATCAGCACGCTATTGGTATACAAGAAGACCAGCTTTTCAACTCTCTCATTCGTAAGACGATTACTTAGTCGCGAGTGAATAAATCGAAAGGTCGACCAAGCTCATTCTGCTGTAGCCGATGAGCAGATCATTTCGGTAATAGGCTTAGCAATTTCTTAAAGAGCAGGGTATTTATTGCGACCCATAATGTTCAAATAATTTCGCGCGTTCATCTTGAATATTGTTTCCTTTCTTCTCTCAGGCAGCTTAGCTATTTCTCCTATAAAAGCAATCAATTTATCCTCAATAGTGTCACAATTTAGGTTTGATCTTCTTGGCGAATTCAACTATAGCAGTGATAAAATCGGTTTTATCTTCATTCAAATATAAACCTTCTGCGACATTTTTGGGCGTTAATATGAAAGCAATTCCAATACATGGTATAAAGAGAAAATGGAGGCGAGATTGCACTTTTTATTGTATGTCTTTATCGTCCATATATGAATTGTACATTTGACCAAAGTAATCTTACACGAGAGACACTGGAGCTTCATCACTTTCTAGCTTTCCAATCACGTTAGAAGAAAATTCAATGCTTTTGACAAGCTTAGAGAGACGGTCCCAAAATGGGTTAGATTTTATCAACGTCATAACATCAGCAGATGTATTCTTTGGTTGAATTTCCTTCAGTAATGTACTTTCTTCGTCTACCAACTTAATATGAACGTATTTAGATAGCTGGAGACTGCTCATTGATTTATAATAACTAAACCATTGTGTAGATACAGGCATGGACAATGAAAGAGAAATATTTGCTGCAATTCGTCTTTCATCAAACTTTACTTTCACGATGTGATGATTTTTCACATATTTGATGATTTTCTCAGCATTTTTGGCTGTTTTTGTGGCCTCAGTTGTAGAAACTATGTCCTTTACATGCAAGTTGACTCCATGATATTTCTCCTCGATGATCCTCCACGCTAATTTCATAACAGGAGCGTTGTCGCTTATAAAACAGGTAAACTTTTGTGAGCCAATCTTCTCAATAACTTGTAAGATTGCCGCGGCAACTCCAGATGAATTTTGAATGATTCCGAATGTATTAACCGAGGTGTAAAAAAAGGCTTCTGATCGGGCGCTTTATAATACAAAAATTCACTATGTGATTGCCTCTTATGTTTGTCCAGCCGTCAGACATCAGTGTTAAGTTTGTTTCAGATTTCAAAATTTCAATTACAGAAGTAGAACATTTTGTGTATTGCTTGTCGAGCAGAGATCCTGGTAAGGCTTTAGCATTCGTGATGACAGATGCGTACGATGGATTGAGCGACTTAACGAAATCCTTAAAGGCCTCCGATTCGACTAAACGGAATGATATAACCGTACGGTAAAAGAAATTAGCAAGCTTCGTGTCGATATCATTTTTGAGCTCTTCATTAACTAGTGGATGTACAACCTGCGTCGGTGAATCAGACGTAGACGGAAGTTGCTGAGAATCATTGATAAGATATGACGATTCATAGTTACGCTTAGAAAACAATTTTTTTTCCTTGACACTGGCGTTTGGACATGTTAATCTTTTATGCGCTGCAAAGTGTTCTTTCGACCATTGAACAGTTTTGTTACATGCAAAACAAGTTCCAGAACGCTTCTCTCGATAAAGATTTGTCAAATAATTCGAAACTTTGATGTTTTCCATTTTAAATATTTTGAATGACGAAAATACACGATTTCTTGATTCTAAATCACTTTAAGTTGTAATAAGAAGCACTCACGAAAGTTTATATCGATTGATTATATGTAGCTCGAACCAAAAAGAAACAGATAAGTAATGAAAAACTCGTAAAAAGTAGATAATTATGCAAAAATAATTTCAGACATTTGATTCAGATAACTTAAATTTTTTGTTTCCGTTAAATTGTCTGCGCAGACGTCGACGCCGACGTCTTCGCAGATATGCGCATACTTTCGTCTGCGCAGATCTGCGCAGACACATTTTTTGAACTCTAGTTTTAATATTGACTTATCTCTCTGTATTTCTAGCTTGAATCTATTAGTTCTAGCCTAGTGTCAATATTCGTTTTAATATTGACCTTTCTATGTGTATTTCTAGCCTGATTCTCTTAGTTCTTGCCTTGTGTAAATATCCGTTTTACTATTGACATTCTAAATCGGATTAAGTTCTTGTTCAGTGTATTTCTTGCTTTATTGTATTAGTTCTAGCCTAGTGTCATCATTTTTTTAATATTTACTCATCTCAATGTGTTATTAGCCTGATTGTATTAGTTCAAGCCTAGTATCAATATTCGTTTTTAATATTGACCATTTTCACGGTATTTCTAGCCTGGTCCTCTAAGTTCTAGAATAATTGTCAGATGTGATTACATATTTTTAAAATATTGCTCATATAGCCGTTTATTTGCATTCTAGTTAATTTTAACCCTTTCATGCTCCAATTATTTTCCCATAAGTAAAAAAAAAATCCAAACTTTGTTTTTTTGAACCTTATTTATGTCAATATGACATAAAAAAAAAAAAAATTAGGAAAAAATTATGTGAAGTTGTTATTTGAATTTGTTGTTATAGAAAAACACTGCCCGCCAATAGGTATTTTTGATAGAAAAACAATTTTGAGTTTTAGCAATTTTAATTCTATTTTTCTTAATAATTATTCTCAATTATTTCTCATCAATATATATATTCTGTTAATATTAACTCATACAAATAACAATACATTAATACTTATAACAACGCAAATTGAAAGTTAATCAAATACATATCCTTAGCAAATCCTTCTCATAAGTTCTCCTTAAATTGTTCATAAATTCTTTTGATTAAATTCTCTATAAATCTTCAAAAATCCTTTTCTCATAAAATCCTCTTTTAAAATCTCTTAAATTCCTTTTTTCATATAATCTCTTAAAATCTCCAAAAACTTTTTTTCTCTTTTAAAATCCTTTTTTAAAATCTTTCATAACTCTTTCTTAATACATCTTCAAAAATTCTCTTTAAAACACTTCATCAAAATTTTCCCGAAAACATCTCTCTAAAGAGAGGTCTCAAGAAAATCTACTAAAATCTCTCTCAAACAAATCAAAAAAAATCTCCCCAAAAAAATCTCAAAAAAAAATCTAAAATTGAATCTCCGAAAAATCTAAAAGATTTTCTCAACCGTTCCTTTTCTATCTGTCCGCAGGTCTTATTTTGAATTCTCGTCCAGACAATAGATTTCTTTTTCTTCAAGTTCGTTCAGTACTTTAGCTTCAACTGCTGAGTCATGTTATTCTTTAAAACAAGTTTTGCTAGTTTTCTTTTTATTAGTCTTTATATCAGAGTGGCTACAGAACTTTCTAGAACTTTACTAATTAAAATCATATCATTGTGTTTCAAGTCTTGTTTGCGAAACAGTTTTAATCATTTATGGTGTGACTTATTCACTTTTCATGTTATTAGACATGTGTGTTTCCACCTGGTGTTTTTTTTTTTTGTTGACTCACTCTTTTCCTCGTTCGAATGTAGCATGTTTGAGTCGGGAAAACTTAAAGATATGTTTAAATTTTCCTCATCTTCCCTCCTCACAATAAACATGTACTAAGCACACCCAGTAAATAATAAACCATTGTACTCAATATAACCATAAGTAACATTTATAATCACATCACAGTAGTATATATTACATTTATTAAAAAATAAAAACAAAAATAATGATATTATAAATGATAATAACAATAATATTTTAATCTTTAAAGTTATTTTTAAAATTAAATTATAAAAAAAAAACATTTTAATTAAAAAATCTTATCGCAAAAGACAATAATGATAAAGGACGGGATTTTATAACGTTGAAGTGCAGTGTTGTTCTACAACAACAAATTAACTTTATTTATTAGATCAAAAAGGTATAAGTAAACAAAAATATAAATGAGTAGTAGAGGTGTGCGAGGCTCGAAGTTTCAAGTTTGAGTTCGAGTTTATTCAATAATCGAACTCGAATCGAATTTGTTTAGTTAATCGTACAAGAGTTAATCGGACGAGAGAGTAAGGAGTTTTATTTTGAATTTTTTTGATAGGCGTATTATTAACAATAATATTTTTGGTTTTTGTTAAATTGGAAAATACAGTCAAAAAATATCTTGTCTTACTTCATCTACAACTGGCTTATTTACTCACCTGAGAAGTTATCATAAGAAGGAATCAGCAGAGTGTGATAAAAAGGCACAAGAAGCAAAAAGAATGAAAAAGGAAGAAAATAAAGCTGGAAAACAACTGCTAATTAGTGTCACAGATCTGTGGGCTAAGAAAACAACATGGTCGTCTGATCATGAAAAAGCTAAAGAAATAACACGAGCTATTGGGAGATGGTTTCCGATAACCTGCCGCACGCTTTCGTAGAAGGACAAAATTTTAAGGCACTTATGAAATTTGTTGTTCCTCAGTATCATATTCAGAGCAGGATCACTTTTTCTCGCAGTATTGTCAACTATGTATAAAAATTTGAAACGAAGAATGATTGGTCGCATTGCTACTGAATTTGTTGGCATGCCATCCTGTTCCTTTTCCACAGACATATGGTTTTCTCACTTTTCCACAGACTTATGGTATCCGAAATTGAAGGCATTATTAGTATGATAGCGAAATGTAAAAAAATCGTCTCGCACTACCATCACAGTATTCAATCATCTCAGTTGCTGTATCACAAAAAAGGCATTTAAAAAAAAGATGAACGTGGGCTTATAATGAGTGTATCGATGCGTTGGAATTCCGACTACCACATGATTCAACTCCTTATGGAAGAGAAAGCGTCTTTATCAGCGTCAAAATCGCATTAGCTGGTAAGGTGGAGAACCTCACTAAGAACAAATGGAAACTCGCCGAGGGTTATGTAAAGATTTTTACTCCTTTTGAACAGGCTAGCAGAAAGCTTTGTGGTGGATGTTACACAACGTTATCTATGAAAATACCAGCTATACATGGATTACACTAGAAATTGCAAGGTTTCATCAGTGATATTGCAAATAGAGGCTCTGGAATTTCATTGGCGCGGAGACTTGTGGCGTCTTTAGAAAGAAGGTTTCCTTCTTTTGACGAGATAACAAATAATTATTTAAATACTGAGACTCAGTATATGTGTTTATTTCAGTGTTTTGTCAATCTTTTTTCGACATTCACTGTCATTATTAATCACGCACTAATTCTTAATTACCTATTTCCACATAAAGCTTTCTTTAACTTTAATTGCATTACGGACCATGGTCATACTCATCTAATATATTAATATCTAGTTATCTATATTCCTTGAACTATTTGACAGTTTCTGTAATATTTTATTTGGATCAGCCACATGCAGTTTGCACACTGGTAGATCCCAGGTACAAGTCACTTTACTACAAACAACCTGAGAAGCTGGTGGCCAACTTATCAAAACTTCGTGAATTACTCAACGAACTTCCAACAGTACCAGGCTCAGGACCAAAACCTGTCCAGTCTCAGCACTCAGTGAAGGAGTCTACACTAGAAACACAATCAGCAGGCTTGTGGGAATCTCTTGATAACATGATGACAGCAACTGCAACCAACAACAATGTTGCTGATGCTGATGTGTAAAGTATGAGTGCGCTTGATGATGATGTGAAGACATACTTGAAAGACATGGCTATTGGGCACAGTGGTTGTCCACTGACACGATGGAGGCAAAGTAGAAGTCGATTTTCTTGTCTTGCTAACTTGCTCAATCACTTCTAGCAATCCCAGAGACCAGTGTCAATTCAAAGCGTTTGAGCTCAACATCTGGGAACATCGTTTTCATTAAGCGCTGCAGTATTCTTTCAGAGCATGTAGAAGAACTAACCTTTCTTTATAAGCATTTTTAGATAAGTATTGTCCTATTAACATTAGGATAAGTATTGTTTATTTATGATGACATTTTTTAATGAATTTAATGTACACTTTCACTAATTTATTTAATGATCTCGAACTCGAACACGATTGAATTTTTTGTTATCTTCGATTGAACTCGATCGAAGATAAAAAACTTAATCTTGCACAGCTTGTTTGTTTAATTTGTTGTTATAAGACAACCCAGCGCATGAAAAGGTTAACGTAAACTTTCATTAATTCGAACAATATAAACATTTAACAAGTGCGTATTTTCAGCAGCTTTTTAAAATCTACGACTCAATTTCTAGTGAAGCTTTAGATTGCGTAATAAATTGTGAAGTTGAGGGTTCAGAAGTTCTTGTTCTTCTTGAAATGCTTTTATGAAAAAATGTATAGGTATATTGTAGGCGCTATATCATAACTACATTGGAACTTTCAGTTTCTGGAATCAGTTCGTTGACTTTCAAAAGGTGCAGAGTACCTTCAACAAATTTTTGCACATTTTTGTTATACAGTTTTCTTATGTACGGATCGGAAGTGTACAGAAGAATATAAAATAAATCCTCATTTGTAACTTATTTGTCTTGGTTTGTCAATAATCAACCCTAGCTCCACACGAAAACGTTTCTGTATCAATATCTTCTTTTCTTCCTTTAGCCGTTTTTTTTCTTCACTTGTGGCTGACCATATTTGGAAAGAGAGGTTGTAAGAAATATGTAATATCATTTCCATACAACCAGTTCAGGCATGTGATGTAGACAATCCGTATAGATGCGAACTTTCATTTTCAGACCTAGAAGCCACTTTAGTCAAATTGTTCATTTGTCGTAAAGTAGTTCAACTTTTACTTTTGACTTTTACCTTTTTTATTAATTACAAACTGCCGCAAAGAGTTTATTTGGCTCTTTATTTCATCTACAATGGCTTTAGTTTTCTCGGGATTCTCTTTGCAAAATTCTAGGCAAATAGGTCGACAAAAACGAACAGACAAAGGTGCCGGATTTTGCAAAACAACTGAGCTACAATACTGTATTAAATGTAAAGCGTGGGGAAGCGAGGATAACTGCCAAAAGTGAAAAATATATATATATATTCTTTAAGTGAACTTAAAGAATATATATATATATTTTTTTCATTCATTTTGTTGTTCAATTAATTACTCCTTAACTAAACCATTAAAAATGTATAATTTTCTTAAAATCTCCATAAGATGAGCTCCTTTTCAAAATTGTATAATACTTTATAATTATTCCTAGAATGTTTTATAGAAAATTGATTTTTAAAGAGATGAAGCGAACAGGTTTGAGTTGAACATCCACAAAAATAAAAACAGTCGAGTTTCAAATATTTCGTTTTTACATAAAATGATGTGAAGTTTCTGCATTATAGTAATGATTGACTATTAAACTATAAAATAAAATAGAAATGTAATGTCAATAGCGACATTAATAAAAAACATTTATGATATGCAATTGTTCTACCATTTTCCACAGTGCGGTGTACTTCTAGCCTTTCAATCATTGCATAAATTACCCTACGCTTCAGTCCTTTAACAAGATTGTTATCAAACAAGCATAGATGACTAACTCATCTGACAAATACAATTAATCTTAGATATCTTTTTTAGTGTGGTCTTAGCAGTTAGTGATTCATTGTATTGTATAAAGTCCTTTATCAAGTGGAAGTTATTGTTTTGAGTACAAAAGGCTAGAGGTGCTTTGAACCAAATTTGTTTGTAGGTTGTCACAGTAAAAGTGCAAACTTCTTCCGAACCCTTTTTCTTAACCAAATTGTTTATTAAGCATGAACATTAATAGAAAGCAAATAACTTTCGCCACCCAACTAGTATGACTCTTCGCACAAGGTGTCATGCATTCTCCTGTTAGGTTTCTTGCCAAGAAATATAACTGATAATTTCAATTATTCCCTTGGTTACTTACTTTTAAGCAAACCTTTACAAAAGTTAATAATATCGCTCAACATATAACGGTTGGAGTATATTTGAAGAATAATCTGGTAAATATGCAAATCTGATTTTTTTACAAGTACACTTTCAATGCAAACTTCATGGTTCACTAAAAGTTCTTGCATTAAGAAAGAAACAAATGGTATTTCAAAACATTATGCTGCCACAAACTTAGATTTTATGTTATTACACAAAAAAATTAGGATACTAATCAATCATGATAGGTTAAGTAAAAATCATCATACATTTTACATAGGCATGTCAGCATACACATTTGCAAAAAAAACCATAATCCCTTGTTAAGGAATAACATTTTTAATCTCTAAAACTGTAAGTTAGCTTACTGTGATTATAACTCACGTTAAACACACTTCGATCAAAACAAAACAAGTATCCATCAATGTAACAAACTTGTTTTCTTTAATCAGTGTGGCTGGTGGAAACCATACCACTTAACGTCTGGCAATTGTAGCTAACATACCAATAATGTTAAAGATCAGTTTTTTAATGAAATTTAGTAAAACATTTTAACTTCTGAAATTCTTTAAAATATAAATTTATCAGCAGTTTATAATTATAACAATAACCACTTGCATAAAAAATGATCATTTAACAAACCCAGGATTTGAAGAAACATTAAGTCATCAATGAAAAACTGTCCAATATAATGGCTGTAAATTTCAAAAATATAAAAGTTTTAGATAAAAATTGGCGTATTACAATTTGATGTAATATAAATTAGTATGTTAATGATCACATTTTCTTAAATAAGTTTGCAACAAATTAAGATAACTTTCTTTAATTAATGAGATGTTAAATTACTAATTGTCATTTGAAAAACAATTGTAGTAAGTCTACTTTGAAGACATTTGGCAAAAAAACCATTAACATTTCTTAAGAATTGAAAAGCAAGAGTTGAGTTTTGAAGAAAGCCTTTCTCAGGAACTTACAACCTTGGTTTAAAGTACTTTAAAGCAATGAATTTAAGTTTAACATACTTAATTTGATGGAGTAAGACATCTAATAACACTCATTTTGATCCAAAGTATCACCTTCCAATTGCTAAAATATTTATGGGAATCAAATCGATATAAAAACTCACGGAAAAAATTTAGAAATAAGGAAAAAATTTGATACTATTCAAGATGCTCAGAAAAACATCAAACATGATTAAGGTTGTTAATTTCATAGCAGCTCATTTTCAGGCAGTATTTGATGCAAATAGCTATGTAAAAAAGTTTTAAGGATTGATTAAATAACTCTTATTTTTATATATACCATTAAAATTTTTTACCAAGATCCAACAATCAACTTGAAAATCTACAATCATAAGAAAAGATTAGATCAAGTTGGCAACAGAACTCCATTCACTACTGTTATGGAAGAAACAAAGGCAATTCTTGCGAGATTTGAAAGTTGATCTCCTAATTGAATATTATCGATTGGATCTTGACATTCAACAATACTTTTCATTGTATGAATTTCATCATTGCTTGGGATCAACTCTTGAATAATACTTGAAGTCTCTGCCATCTTAGTTAAGAGCCATTTGAGGTCGTGAATGGATCTTAGTTGCTAAAGATCTGAATTCCAGCGAGAAGGTAAGCGTTGAGTATGTGTTGTTCGATTCTACTTATACTCAATAGCAATTTTCTTCAGCTTGATTTATCTGAATGATCGAAGTGTCTTACTAATTTGTTGAGTTTTTTTTCAACCCACTGAGGAACACTTTGTAAAGCTTGTGCTACGATCAAATGGATTTGATGATCCACGCATCAAAGACTTTAGTTGATTTGTTTGCTTAGACGCATAGCTTTTACAATATTAGAACCGCCAACAGTAGTTAGTTCCAGGTATGTGTTATTATCTCCAAATGCATTTCTTTTATTAATGAATCAACTTTTCAAGCAATATTATTGCAAGAACGTTGTTTTGGAAATAATTCAAGTTTGACAAGAAGATGTTTTATTTAAAGCTGACTATTAACAAAATGAAAAGTTAAAGATAGGAAAGTTACATTTGTAGCTGAAGCCCAGATTTCTGTTGTGAATATCACAACCTCAAGGTTAAGCTTGTGCTTATCAACAGTTTTTTTCAAACGGTCACTGAGAAATTTACATAATTGAGGAATTCGAGTACGAGAAAGTGATCTTGAAGAAGCAGGGTTTATTATACTCTTCGTTTGTTGCTTGCTTCATAATTGAAAGCGAAGCTTCGCTATTTACGATGAAGAATGGCAAGTTGTTAGTGAAGACCCTCTTTGTCACTTCAGCCTCTAACTTAACATTTTCAACATGAATATAATGCTTTTGGTATTTTTGGTATTCGAGCATAGACAGATGATGTAGAAAGTAGAGGATATGACTCAGAGGTGGTGACAACTCTAGTTCATTTTGGTCTACTTTTGAATTCGTCATCCGAAGTGTTGTTTTTTGAAACATGACCCATTAGCAGAACTTTTTATTGATCATTAAGTCTCTCGTATCTTAGAAATGTGACGTATGTTGTTCCTTAAGATATATAAGAAGACAGGATGTGGTAAGACTGGATTGCTTTGTATGATTGCATCAGTTCTTTTTAAAAGTATATGACTTTTTGGACATGACGAAGTTTGATACCGTAAAAAAAAGAATTAATTTAGTTTATTGTTGTTAAATTATTTATAAAAACGAATATAATTCCAAAGTTAACAATAAAAAAAGCAATGATATTACCATTCCAAAATGTTGACACATGCGATAGTTTTTTATAGTACTAGAAATAGCTCCCTTGACACAGTTAAATTACTGATAAGTTAACGGTGTCAAGGGAATTAGAATTTCAATTATTAAATCTCATAACCATTACTGACGTTATTTCCGAAATATTTATCAGGTAAGAACTGCTAAATACAATATTTAAACTTCAACGAATATATTTGTAAAAGAATTCTTTTTTGTTCAAACGAATAATATTCGTTCATAAATATTCGTTCGGAGCATATTGGAACGAACGAATATTTTCTTTAAATATTCTTTAACTAATATTTTTACGTCCATATTCGTTAAACGATTTCTTCGTCCCGGCCTTTTTTTTACCACGTTTTATCTAGGATCAGTATATAATTTACGATTTTTTTCAATCACAACTACATTTTAGCAACTGAAAACCCGTAACAGATTGTTGTCCATGTCATGAATAACGTCTTCAGGATGTAATTAGCGTGTGTGAAGGTGTTAATGTTTGTAGGTGCTAATTTGTGTAGGTGTTAATGTATTTAATTGTTAATGCATTCAATGTGTCAAAATGACGTGATTGTAAAAATTTCTAAAAAGAGAGTTTATTTTGTAAAACGTATTGATTCACAGTCAGATGTAAAAAGTATTATGAAGTTCAAAAGAAAAAGTGACTCTTTAGTGTCTCAGGAAAAGTCTAAATGATTCCCCACACTATTTGGTGGCGACTACTGCTAGGACGAACGAAACCTACGAGTTAGTGAAGAATGGACCAAGGAGCAAACTTACCAGAGAGAAATCAACATGATAAGAATAAACATTAAAAGCATAGAACGCAACACGATTAATGGAGACAAATCAAGCATAATCTTGGTGCTAGATAAAATAACATATTTATTTGAAAGTTTTGAAATGGCAAAGAATGAGCTGACCAGAAAAATGTTTGACGACGGCGAAAACATCAATTTGGTAGAAGAATGGTTTTCGAAACAAGTAGTGGAAGTGGAAGCAGCGATTGAAATTAAAAACGAAATGGTGGACAAGTTGGATGCGATAAACAAAAACGAATGCGTCAGAAAATTCGAGTATGAAAAACATATAATGTAACAGCAGTTAACGATTCAAAAAGAAGCAGAACAAGTCTCATTGAGAAAACGTCAAAGAGAAGATGAATGGTATCTAAAGAAACTAAAAATGACTGCACTAATCTCTTGGAAACGAAAACGAATCTACTCAAACTTCCGTCAAGCTTCAAAAGCACACAAACATAAAATTTGATGGCGATTATAAAGACTGGTTACGAATTTGGAATCAATTGACGGTAGAAGTCAACAACTCAAACATATCGAACATCAGCAAATTCAACTACTTACTGGAACTCGTCGAAGGAAAGCTCAGAGAGGATATACTTGGTTTACCACATTCATTGGAGGGATACGAGGAAGCAAAACACATACTTCAAGAAAATTACGGAAAAGATATTTGGGTTCACGAAGCATTGTTTAAAGATTTGGAAGGATTAACGGTTATACACAGCACGCACAAGATTAAAGAAGTTCACGGCTTTTACAAAACTTGGGAGAACTGTACAAACATTGAAAACTATGCAGAAACTACAAACGACTCAATCATTCGTGTATTCATTAATAGATAAACTTGGACCAGTTCGTGAAATACTCACACAAAACGATGATGGATGGGAAGAATAGGGACTGGAGCAAATTGTCGAAAAAATGCAAAAATACATTAAAAGGAATCCGTTGAACGCAACTTTAAACCCAAGCGAAGAACAAACAAAGAGCGATAAAAAGTACGTCGGTGGTAAATTGTAAATCAAGAGGATGCAGAAAGTGTACCAAAAAACATCACACGTCCATTTGTCAAAATGGAAACGCAACAACTGATGGTAAAATGGAAAATAAAAAAGAAACCATGGGAGCGGTGCTTAATGCAAGTACAACAATTCACCCAACAGTGATTGCAAAAGTAAACGGTGAAAAAGCAAGGATAATCTTGGATACTGGTGCTGGAAGTTCCTATATATGTACGAACTTGATAACAAAGCTAAAAATGAAACCTACTCGAAAGGAATATAAAAGTATTGAACAGCTCAATGGAACGGTGGACAAGCGTGTGGAAATATATAACGTTGTGCTAGAATCAATAACGATACCGGAATTTAGCATCTAAGTCGAATGCACCAACGCATAAAAGGAAACACACACCTTTTTACCCATTTCGATGATTAAGGATGTTAGAAGCATTTTTTAAAACTGAAGAGACTGAAATTTAGAGATGATGAAGGGAGTGACGAACTTCAACCAGTTCACATCATACTCGGTGCTGCTGATTATCAGCGAATAAAAACCATGGAACCGGTAGTTCTCGGAAAAAATCTGGATAAAGATCCAGGAGCCGAATTAACTATGTTGGGGTGAACTCTTTCTGGGAGACGAACACAATTAAGTTCTTGTATTGAGAAAAGTTTCTTATTGAACACTAGTCGTAATGAGTTTGAGCAAATGTGTAGTTTAGAAGTACTTGGATTGTAAGACACAACTAGAGAGTCAATGTTTCACTAAGACTTCAGCGAAAAATTTCATCAAACTGACGAAGGTTGTTATGAAACCAGAATGCCGTGGAAAAAGGGTGTTGTTAAACTGCCAAACAACAGAAATCTTGCTCTTAAAAGATTGGGAAGTGTAACGACTCGATCGAAAAAACTTAAAAAACTAGAACAGTATAATGATATAATGATGGAGCAGATCAATGAGGATATATTGGAAATGGCACCAGTAAAACCTACGGGAGAAATTATTCACTACAATCCTCATCAAGCTGTAATCAAAGAAAATGCCGAGTCAACGAAATCGAGTATTGTTAATGATTTTTCAGCTAGAAAAGACGCTCAATCATCTTCATTAAACGACTGTCTAGAAGTGAGACAATCGCTGCAACCCTTAATAATCGACTCATACGAAATCGGAGGAATAAACTCTGCGTATTAGATGACGTGAGGAAGGCGTTTCTACAAAGTCGAATACACGAAATGGATAGAGACGCACAACGCTTAATTTGGTATAAGGACTTAAAGAAAACGGAATTAACGGAGTTACGATTTACAAGAGTGATTTTTGGTTTAAGTTCAAGTCCTTACATTCTAGGCGCCACGATTAAAAAGCATATAGAAAAATACATGGATATTTATCCAAAAACGGTGCTTGCTTTGGAAGAAGATACTTATGTCGATGATATACAAGCAGGTGGAGAAACGGAAGTAGAACTTATCAGGTTTAAAAATGAATAAACGCAAATCTTAATGGAGCTGGTTTCCAGGTGCACAAATGGCATAGCAACGAAAGCAAATTGGAAAGCAACGCTGAGGCTAAATCAACAAAAATACTTGGGATTCCTTGGAAAAAAGAAATTATCGATTAAAACTATCGAAACTATCGATTGACTTTACTTCTTGTATCACTATCGAAAATAAAGAAGTGATAGCAAAAAGGACAATGCTATCCGCCATCAACAGTGTCTTTGACGTATTGGGATTTAGTGCACCTGTTTTAATCACTGGAAAAATACTATACAGTCGACTATGCTTGTTAAAACTCGGATGGGATCGACAAATTCCAAATGAATTTTCAGAAGAATAGAAGACCTGGATCAAGGCAATAAGAATTAAAAGAACTATTTCAATTCCGCGGAGCGCTTTGTCCGAAAGATTCATTAAAATGGAGCTCCATGGATTTTCAGACGCTTGTAAATCAGCAATATATGCATGCGTCTACATTTCAGTGTGGCATCAATATTCAAAAACGAGCAACCTACTTGTAGCAAAAGCTCTGATTGCATCAAGGGATCTTAGTATTCCTAGACTGGAGCTGGTAGCGGCGCACATCTTGAGCAAGTTGATGAATCATGTTAGGAAGACATTAAACAAGTATAATGTTATTGAAGTATATCATTGGGTTGACTGCAGTACTTTACTGGTTAAAAGAAAGGGGCAGTTGGTCACAGCTTGTGAGGAACCGAGTTCAACAGATCTTATTGAATGGAGAAGTAAAATGGCTTTAAGTCTCAACAAAAGAAAACCCAAGTGATCTTGGAACAAGAGGAGTGAGTCCTGGTATATTATAAAGCTTGTGGCTTAATGGACCTATATGGTTGAAACACAAAGAAAATTGGCCAATCCAACCACAATAATCGAAGCGCCCTACGCATCATGTGAAACTATTAGTGTAATAAAGAAACGAGACAGGCGAAATTGGATGCAAAGCAAAATATCAATTACATTATGGAAGACGAGATGGAAGATAGTTGGTTAAAGCCAAAGTCTCAGCTTTAATTTTATTAGTGTGTGTGAAGGTTTTAATATTTGTAGGTGCTAATGTGTGTAAGTGGTAATGTTTGTAGGTGCTAATTTGTGTAGGTGTTAATGTATGTAATTGTTAATGCATTCAATATGTCAAAATGACGCGATTGTAAAAATGTATAAAAAGAGAGTGTATTTTGTAAAATGTATTGATTCGCAGTCAGATGTAAAAAATATTATCAAGTTCAAAAAGAAATAGTGACTCTTTAGTGTTTAAGGGAAAGTCTAAATAATTCCCCACATCCATCCTCTGTAACGTTCTTTTAGTTTTCTTAAAGAAATGAATAAATAAACAGTAGCTCTTTAAAACAAAAATATTTAAAGTAAAAGTTCAATTGAAGGATTTTTTGGTTAAGCGTAAACGTTCTTCGAAGTTTCTTGTTCCGTGTCCCACAGCTCTATGTACAGCCAAAATCCAAAAAAACTGGCAAAAAGCCTCCAAAAAATCAGTTGCTAAGAACTAATAAATTGGGTTATAATGTAGCTAATACCACCAGAAAACTGGAAATAATTTCTTTTTGGTTAATTTTTAAGGGTTCATTAAACTTGGAGCTTTCCCTGAGACATACTATTTTATTTATTTTTTATTGAGAAACTTGGTAACAAAACGTTCGCTTTAGTATCACTCTTTTAAGGTTGATACGGGTAAAAACAGTTCAAAATTTAATTTGATGGGATTTGTTTTAGATATTTGGTAGCTATAAACAATATTTTTGGCACTGCCGTTTGATTTTAGATTTTCATTCCTAAGATCTTAAAAAAAGTGTCCCATAATGAATTTTATTTTATATCTATATTCAGATTCCACCAGATTCTATCGTAGTTTTAATATTTTCCCATCGATAAGTATACAGTGAGAACAGAATTTAATTGTACAAAGTAATTTTTCAATAAAATTAACATCTTTGAATAAAATACTATATCAAGCAGTAATTATAAAGAACTTTTTTTTTTCTCTAATTATTTTTTTGGTAAAAAACCTTCAAAAAAATTAAAGTTTGTCTATATGATTTTGAATTACCTTGTTAAGAATTCGAAACAAAAAGAAGGGGATAAAAACACTTGCACATAAAATAATTGTCCAAGAAAAACTTTATAGGTTTAAGCTAAGAAAAAATACCAGCTTATTAAAATAACTGAGAAACAGCTTCAAGTTTTTGTATTTTATTAATATACTTTAATATTTAGTTAGTCCTCCTTTTGCTTTAATTACATTTAACAAGCGTTTTGGCATCGATTCTACCAGACATTTGATTTGATTATTGTCAATATTAGACCATGATTTAACAACAGCTTTCTTTAAATCTTCTTTTTTCGTAAATGCTCTATTACCTATTTTTTTATCTAATTAAGTCCATAAATGCTCTATTGGATTCAAATCTGGGCTCTGTGAAGGCCATTCTAAAACATTTATGCCATTTTCATCAAAAAAAGTTTTAGTTTTTTTAGCAGTATGTTTTGGATCATTGTCTTATTGAAACAAAATACTGTTTCCCAACCTATGACTTTTAGCAGAAGATTTTAAATTTCGTTTCAATATATTGTTATACAAATCAGCATTCATTGTTTCATCAACAAATTCTAGTTTACCAACACCATTCCATACCATACAACCCCATAACATTACACTTCCAACACCATGTTTAATTGTTCCTCTTGTGCAACTCAAATTAAATGCTTCACCCCTCTTTCGCCAAACTCTCTGTGCACCATCAGATTTTTTTAAATTAAACTTGGATTCATCAGACCAAAGTACTTTTTTCCAAAATAATGCTGGCATTAAATAATACTTTTTTGCAAAATTCATTCTTCTCTTCATATGATTTTTTGTTAAAAACGGTTTTTTCCGAGCTATACATCCACTAAACCTTGCTTTATGAATGCGATTTCTAATTGATGTTTGTGAAATTGTTTTACTGTTAAACTCTTTAGACAATTTGCTATATTTTTTGCACTTTCAAACTGATTTTTTTTAATCATTCTTAAAATTTCTCTATCATCTCGTGAGGTTGTCTTCAGCTTTCGCCCTCGTCCAGTTCGAATTTCAAACGTTTCATATTGTTTGTATTTATTTACAATGGCTCCAACTGTTGTAAATGGAATATTTTTAAGTTGTTCAACTTTTCTATAATTATTTCCTTGTTTAACCAAGTCTACAACAAGTTTTCGTTGAGTAGTATTTAAATACTTACCTTTGGGTGCCATAATGTTCGATGAACAGAGTTTTTAATGACGTTTATTTATCAAAAATGTTAATAATTGTTGAAAATAATATTCTAGAAATATAAATTCAATAATAAAATTGATATTTTATAAATTAAAAAAAACAATAAACATTCATAATAAATAATAAAACAGTTTTGTACAATTAATTGTTGTGCATGCAAATTGATACGTCTGTAAGTAAAAAATCAAAAATTGTATAGCAAACACATTTTCTTATATTTTTACTGATTAATTATAAATAAGAAATAGCCATAATAAATTTAAAAAAATTGGTTCAGTTATTTTCATTATTAATCAAGATTAAAGCAAGCTTTAGCAAAATAAAATGCAAAAATTACTTTGTACAATTAAATTCTGTTCTCACTGTATATGAAAGCAGGAAAAAAAAAATCAGTTGCCAAAACTTTCCTCTATTCAATATACAACCTTTTAAAAAAAGTGAACTTTAAAATTTCACATTAATTATTTTTCACACATTTTTCACACTACAGTACTACGGAGCTAGTTAGTCAACTCAAAAACCAACATTCTAAAACTCATGCTCAAACAAATCATGCTAAATTTCAAATCTCAAAAACCAAACGTTGCATGATCTGACTGCCTGATATAAATGTTTGAAAAAACACTCATTCAAAATAAACGAATAATTTCGTTCGTTGCTTACAATCATCATAAAAATACATTTAGTTCCTATCATTCAAGAGTTAGGAACTAATCATGATAGGCTACTTGAGGCTCTTCCACTTGAGTTTCGTTGATTGAAGGGTCTAGACCATGGAAGTATTGATGAACCTGGAATGATAAATCTAAAAAAGTTCAAATCTAAGTTTCTAAAACATTCAAGAACCTTCTCAAAACTTCTGGAACATGAACCAATCCGGTTGGATAAAGAAAGAACAGTTAACAAAAAAGATATTGCGGCAGGTCCAGGTAGAAAGAAAAAGGACTGGGAAGATCTAAGTGAGGGAAGCAAAATATCTAAGGTATTAATACATCAATTGAATTCATACTAATTCCAGAAGTAGTTCACCTACTTGAATAACAAATATTATTTTGTTTAAGGTTACCGATTGGCTGAACATCCTGCTAAAGCATTGGCATTAGCTTCAATAAGAAGCAAGAAAGAATATTTTTCTTTATCTTAAAAAATGCTATAAGTCCAGGCAAAGTCAAAACCATGGAGGTTAGTTTTCCGATTACAATGAAGATTGAAGATGCCTTGAGCTAAAAAAGTCAGTGTAATCTTTCCGATGAACAGCAAATGATCAGAAATTCACCCATAATACAGAATCTTTACTTCATGAAATTAAGAATGAAAGACAGAAATGTTATCCTGTGTGAGGGTGTAGTTCTGACAGAAATATTTGTTTCAACTCCTCTACAGAGTACTCTGACAAGGATACTAACTTTTACTGAATTCCAAAACTCTATGAGAATATTTGCTGAGAGTGGTAGAAAGTTTGAAGGTGTACTTCACTTTAAAGGGTGTTTATATGGTGTCCCCTAAATATTGGCGTGGTTCAAGTTAACGAGCAAAGTCTTTTTCAGACAGAAGGAAACAGTATGGCTGAGTAAAAAGCCCTCTGGTACACATTATTATACACCCCTACATCTCCAATATCAAAAAGAAACGAAAGAGCTGATCAGAAATGAAGATGAACATCTTAAAACTGAAATGAATTGATTAGTCGAGTTCGAGGTAAAGTGAAAGTTGCGGAAGGCAATCCCTGAAATTATTAGTTTCATTTACCGCAGTAGTTTCAAACACCTGGAAATGGAAAACCACTTCTCCCTGAAATTTCGTCTTTTATAATGGCGTATTAATAAAATAAAGCTATTTTTGCTAATAATACATTTTCCTCCTTTTTTTGTTTGGTCATGGAATAGTAAGATAAGATAATACGGTATTTTGGTTTTTTGAATCCAAATCTTTTATTTTAATTAGTATATGAGCGCGTTTTAGTTTGAGGAACCCAAATTTTTTTGTTTATATATATATCTTTGAGCGCGTAAAAGACTCTGACAAGCATACGCAGTGTGTATTACTCGCCTTAGATACCCGTAAAATTTATTTAAAAAATATTTGGCATATACTTTACACGTGGTTTAATATGGTATTTGAGATCGAGGAATTCAAATTTTTTATTTAAATTAATGTTTGCGCACATAAATCGAACTGAATCGTGTACGCGCGCGTAATACGTGTCATAGGTACGCGTAAAATTTATTTTTGACAAATTTAGAATTTCTGACCCAGAAGTTCTAGTAATAATGTATCACATGTTTACATTTGATAATTATTATTAGAGGAAAAACTTACGAAGTTTTGCCGAGCTTAAAGATTAGATAATAAAATTACGTGCGTTCGTAAAATTAACCGAACACAACGATTAACGGTATAAATTAAATTGTAATATTTGTAATTATTAATAATTTGTCCTGCTTGAAATTCTTCGTCTTCTTTTTTCTTTTCAAAAATTGATCTATAAATTTCACTTTCTCTCCATTTGAGTTGTCTTAAAATTTTGCCTTTTTTCGTTCGGAAGACGTGAATTTCATTTCTGCCTGTTCAGGATCAAATTTTTTAATGGAAAAAGTTTCTCGAATAGGAGATCTCATTTTTTAAATATGACAAGAAATTTAAGTCAAAATTTTCACAAAATTAAATATAAAAAAGGGATGCTTGAGAATGGGGAGTTGGGTCCGAGAAGCAATCCGGAGCCGACAGACTCGTATCCTTTTCCACTTTTTACATAAAAGCTATCTCTGACTGAGCTCCCTTTCACCCACGGCGTTAAAAAAAGTCCATCACCTCTTAGAATTTTCATCTTTATTCCGTTTCCATTTCTTTTGACGTAAACGACACCTCTTCCTGAAATTTTGTCGATCACGGTGGAACCAATCGAAGAGGCACCTCCTCCAAGCAATCCAGCGGCAAGTACTGGAGCGGCTCGCGCTGCAAGCATGCCGATTAAAGGCAAAAGAGCTCCAATAAATCCTCCTTTCACTTTCGAGTTGTACTCCACCTGAGTTTTGCTCATTTTAAAGGTCACTCCAACTCCTCGTTGGAGAGCGTCCACAATTTTTTCATGTTGCCTTTCAGTCACAAACAAAACGTCTTTTCCGTTAAAATCATCTTTTGAAAGCCTGATGCTCACTGGCTTGCCTTCCATCATGGATCTTTTTATTTTATCGGTCTAACCCTGAGATACATTTACTTTGACACTGAAATATCTGCTCGTTTTTTTAACGTCGGAAAAATAATTATTTCACTTCTCGAATGTGATATCTGATCGTGATGTCTTCGCCACGAAAGTTGATTAAATTTCCATTTTGATTGAAAATGCTAGTGACCATTGTGGAAATTTCGCTCAGTTTGACAGGGAGATAAACCAAATGGGTCGGCCTCTCGATGATTTTAAAACCTGGACCAACGTCTGGGTAAAAGGAGTAAATGCAATTTAATTGGGAACCATTGATGTATGCCGACCCGATGACGTGTTGACGATTCTGATCGTGTTGACGCTTGAAATTCTGACGATATCGTCGGACTCGTATTCAGAATTGGAATCCAGCTGCCTTTTTGTAAATCCCAAAACTGACGAGATGCTGTTTTCTACGTTCAAGTCCATCAAATAATTTAAACCGAATTTAATCTTTGATTTTAAAGTGTTGAAATTGGATCCGATTTTGATGTTTTCCGGGGAGTAACTGATTTTATTTGCAGTGACGTAACTTCCGCTTTGTGACACGTAACTTTTTATTGTGTTTGAGACGGGACTTTTGCAAGTAATTGTTAATGTCGATGATGTCGTAAATCCCTTCTGGAATGACGATGTTTTCCCAATTGTTGCTCCATTGTTCATGCTGTACCTGAAAGAATTGTTTTTGCTGGTGATGTTTGGAAAGCTGTTGTACGTCTCCAGACCGAGAAAAGCCACTTCATAAGTTTTCCCTTTTTCAAAAACGATTTTTTCCAAAAAAGTTGTTGTGATCACGTTGGAATTTCCATCCACGTCGAGGATTATGCCTGACATATTTTATCATTCGCTAATTTTTTAAATTGTCTCTTGGAAAATAAAAAGTGTCAAATCCGCTCAGATATTTTCCATGACTCTTTTTGGAGGACAAATCAATCACCGCAAATTCGTGAGGCTCAGACCAACAATGCCTGCAAAACTTTTCTTTTTTCATGTCGCTCGAAACATGGTCTCGATAAATGTGGTCTACGTTTTTTGAATCCTGTGGAAACAGGAAATTAAAATTGGCATATTCTCTGATGGTTTGTCTCGGGAGCATGAAATAATTTTGAGCTAGGTAAATGCAATCGACGTTGGAATGCCTTTCTCGGATGTAATATTTTTCGCACTTGTTTTGTTTGATCAATTGCAAATCGTCAAAAATCATCAAATTACTTTTAGTTGAATCGAGATCTTCAGGTTCAGGAATGTTGTCTGCTGTTTCAAAAAACTGACACTCCATGTCCTCTTTGTCGACATAATTTTTTGAAAGGTCCTCAATGACGCATTCAGGATTTAAATTCAATTTTTCGATTTCCCCTTAAGCTTTAAACAAATCGAGAATAACCTTTTTCGGAAGCATCTTCTGGAATGAACTTTTCAGTATTTTGTACTCTGGCTGGAAAAGAGATTTCCCAAAAACTTGCAAATGGTTGTAATCCAACCATCCAGGTCTCAGCAGCAAATTCAGAAGTAAAGTCGTTTTTCCACAACCAGACTTTCCGACTATGATTCCTCGAATGCTCCTCGGCAAAAGCTTGTTTTTGTTCCTTTTGCTCTTTCCAATATTCCATGACAAATCAGTGACTTCCATTTTTATTTTTAAAAAAATATTTTAAATATAAAAACGTACTGCGTCAAATGCAAAAGGAAAACGGAAACGATCCATTTGAAAAACGAAGTCTCCAAAAACAACAGAAATATGCTCAAAGGGACTTGCGACGTTTGCGGAACGACAAAAAGCAAGTTTGCTCCTTCGCATGGATCATTTCAAAAAGGTGGAGACTTGGTGGAATTGATCAACAAACTGTCCAGAAAAATCAAACTCCCTTGGGGAAAATTCCCAAGAGAAATGCTTATTCCAGGATTGAAATTTGCAGGGCCTGGCACAAACTTGGACAAGAGTCTCACTTCCACCGACATGTATCAGGAGTGGAGAAAACCTGTGGATAGAGTGGACAACGCAGCATACTATCACGACCTTGATTACAAATATTTCAGTGACAGGCAAAACAGAAATTTGGCAGATCAAATGAAGCTTGAAGAATTGATCTCCATACCCAACCAAACTCAAAGAGAAATCAACGAAAGAAAGGTCATCACTCCCATCATCAACGCCGAAGCCAAATTCGGTCTCGGTGTTAAAAAAAAAAATTTCCCACGAAGAACCTGAAATGGACTGATCAGCTTGCAGAGGAGCTTCACAAATCAGTGATTCATTATTTTAAAAGAAGAAAAGTGTTTGTGAATGACGTCGATGAAATATAGGCTGCAGACTTAGTCAACATGCGCTCTTTTTCAAAATTCAACAACGGAATAAAATACTTGCTCATGGTGATTGACGTGTTTTCAAATTATGGATGGATCACACCCTTAAAAAGCAAAACGGGTCTTGCTGTGGCTGAAGTTTTCAGTAAAATCTTCGAAAAAAGAAAGTGCAGCAAAATGTGAGTGGACAAAGGAAAAGAATTTTACAACAAGCATGTGAAAGCGCTGGGTGTGCAATTATACTCCACGGAAAACGAAGAAAAAGTTGCGTTGTTGAACGATGGAACAGAACGATGAAAGAAAAAATGTTCAAGTTCTTTTCAGCAAACAGCACCAAAAATTACATTGACGTTTTAAGTGAAATGGTGAGCAATTACAACAACACAAAACGCTCTTCCATCAAAATGACTCCAGTTGAAGCCAGCGATAAAAAGAATAAAAATAAGGTCTGGATTAACCTAAATGGAAATGTGCAAACAGAAAGATCCGAGCCAAAATTTTCCATGGACGAAAAAGTGAGGATCACAAAAAAGAAGTCCAAATTTGAAAAAGGCTACACGCCGAGATGGACTGAAGAGGTTTTCACGGTGTCAAAAATTCAGTACACGGATCCACCCACGTACAAAGTCACCGACGCTAATGGCAAAGAAATTCAACGAACATTTTACAAGCAGGACATGCAAAAGACCCATCAAGACATATTCAGAATTGAAAAAATCATTCGCAAACAAAAGAACAAGTTATTGGTCAAGTGGTTTGGGTATCCAGACTCGTTCAACTCGTGGGTGGACCATAAAGAATTGATCCGTTTTCAAAAATGATTTTAAAAAAAATTTTCTTTTTAAAAAGATGAATTTTGTTACGATTCAATATTTTGACGAGAGCAAATTATTGGTTGGAGAAATATATTCGGCAACAAAACCAATTCAGTACCAAAATATTCCGCTGTTTTATGAATATTCGTCGGGAAAATGTCCTGTTGTTTTAAGGACTCCCGTTTTGTTTTCGCTGGGTGTGTTTGAAAGCCGCCGTTTTGAAACGAAAGAACTGACTGGATATTCCATGTCTTTTCTCGGCTTTAACAAAAAAAATGGAAAAGGCGAAGAAGAAAGAAAATTCATCGAGGTGACTAAAACAATATCAAAATTTCTTCGCAAACAAATCAAGGAAATGATGCCCACTTTGAGAAATGGAGGAAGAGCAAAAAAAATCATGACGGAAGATTTTTTCCATTTTGAAAAACAAATCGGAAAATCTAAACGCAGCTCCAATTTTTTCGGAAAGTTGTTCACAAAGAAAAATGGAAAAAACATTGAAGTGACTTCTTCGTTTTTCAAAAAGAAAACAAAAGACGAAAAGTACGTCAATGAAAATAAAATGCTCGTGAAAGCAAATCCTTTGGAATTCATTCGACAAAAGTGCTTCACCATCGCCTCTTTGAAAATTGAAGGTGTTTTTATCGGAGAGCAGATCGAGTCCATCCAAGTAAAACTTCCCGAAGTTGTCATCACAAAAAATGCGCCTTCTTTTCAAAGCACTATGGGTGACGATTTGGATTTGGGAGAAGTGGAATCTGATGATGACTTGTGAAATCACGGAAAATTCATGAAAATAAAATTATTTAAAAATTTTTCTTTTCATATAAAAATGCACGCTCCTCACAAGTTGTTTAAAAACAGCGCCTCAGCAGAAGTCCACAGTTTGGATTTGCATTTGGGTCATTTGGAGGAAAGAATTAAAGAGTTGGAACGAAAAAATCCAAAAAACATTATTGTGGTAAAAAAAAAATAGTATCATCCCACCTATTTCAACGTCAACGGACAGCACGAGATTTTTGCTCAACAAGACATTAAATTTGTTCCTTTCTCACACAAGCAGATATCGATGTCAGTCGGACTGAATTTGGAAAAGGGAATCGCTGTCGTCACTTTGATGAACAAAATCAATGATCAATTGAACTACCACAAAAACGATGTTATTCTTTCAGAGTCTGTGGATAACGTTGTCATAGTTATACACAATTAGAGCAACCAGGAAGTCACCGTCAAAAAAGGTGAAAAGCTCTGCAAAATTAACCACATCAAATCGAATTAAAAAATCATGACTTGGTTAAAAAGATGGAAATATTAAAAAACACGGATAAAATTTACCTAGTTCTTCCAACAGTACTGAAAGAACCGACGGCTCCGTTGGATGAAAGACTCGATTATCGCCTTCAAAAGATCAGCGAGATCCAAAAAGAAATTGAATTGAAAAAGGAGAAAAGGATGTCTCTTAGCAAAAAGTACCATCGAGCTGCGAAGATTATTTATTACACAGATGATGGATTGCAAGCAGCGTGTCTTGCCCTTGGTGCAGTCGGAGTTGGATATTTGTCAACCATTGCCGCCGCTTCCGTCGCTTTGGGAGCTGGTTTTTTATCGATTGTCGGAGGACAAGTCAACAAAAAACTGATGCTGAAGGCTGAAAAGCACGAGAAATCGAAAGTTCTTGCAGAGTCAAAATTGAACACTATCAGCGACCACATTTCCAGAGCTTTAATGGACGGTGTGGTGAGCGATTCCGAGTACGAATTTATTTTGAACGAATGTCAAAAGTTCAAGTCCCTGGAGAACGAAATCAGAACAAAGATCAAAACGAGTCCATTGGCTTTCACTTATCCAGAAAGCGAGACGTCTTTTGAAAATTTCAAGAGTGTTAAACTTTCAAAGCCTCTTGAAAGAATGAATATTGGAGGCCTCGCGTCTTTTTATTTGATGCATTACGCGATGAAAAAAGAAACGTGTGACAGAGTGTTTTGAATTCACGCAAAAGATGGCAAAATGTAGATTGGAAAAGAAGAAATTGTCATCGATGAAAACGACGTCATTGTTGGTGGAGAAAGGTACGAGGGATAAAGAGGTCTTTGGGAGCTGATTTCAAGGTCTGAAATTGATAAAAACAAGTTCACGGATGAGAACCTTCAAAATTATGAAAATAATACTTATAAAAACGAATGCAATGGTGAGAGAGGGGAGTAAAGGCATACCAAGGTGTTCAAGATCTCCAAAATGGAAAACGACTATTAAGGTCACGGAGTGATCATACTTCCGAGCGATCCGAATGCGCTTGTGCAAAGACTTAACTTGAGCATCGCCGCATGGCATGCTGGAAATGTCGCATCGAGAAACAAAGCTGTCGCGATTTGTGACGAGCTGCTGAGGCAGGGGGAATCAACAAGGAGGAGTGCAACTTGATTCAAAAATACATCGAGTCGCAATAAACCAAAGGAGTTAAAAAAGTATTTTCTCATTTTAAAAATGCTCATTGTGAACAACAGAAGATATGTAAAAAAGCACGTCGTCGGAGGGGGAGGAATCGTGGCCACGATTAAAAATTTTTTGAGGTGGCAGCAAGCGCGTCGAGATTGTCTCTTCACTTGTTAAAAAAGGCGGCAGCAAGCGAAATTGGGAGGGAGGCGATCACAGCAGCCAAGAATTTGCCTCTTCCGCCATATTGACAGCCAAAGACGTCGCCATCGACAAAGGCAAGAAAGCGATTGAGAGAGTGTACACCAAGACAGGAACGGTGAATCCAAACCAATTGATCAACACGATTGTGAACGAAGCGGCAAAGACAGATCAGTATGTGTCTATTAATCCGATGGAAGAGCTGCATAAAAAATTGTTCATTCAAGGAAAAAGGAAAATGACGGAAAAGAATGCAACCAGAATTCAAGACCTCGTCAGAATGGGGAGTGGACTTTTGATTGCGTGAAAAACGATTTAAGTTTTTTTATTTTTCATATAAAAAATGATAAACACCGACAGATTAAGAGTTGATGAAAATTCAGAGTTTGACACTGGAATTGAAAAAATTGATTTTTTTGAGTACCTTCCCACAAATCTCGATTTGAATTCTTCAGGAATTAGGCAAAATTTTTTTTCTTTTCAAAATAAAAACATGAGAATCACAAAAAATCATCTGAAAGAATTGCTGAGAGAAAATTTAGTCACAAAAACTTCAAACAATTTGATGACGTTGATGATGATTGCGGTTGAGAGCAATCTGATCAGCAAAGACTTGCTTTTGGAGGGAGCAAAAGAGGACAGGCCTGTGGGTCGACCGAAAAAAGAAGGGAAAAGGAAAATTTGAAGACGGAAAAAGTGAAACCAGAAAAGGTGAAAAAAACCGACCGACCCCAAGTACGAGCGTCTTGGTTTGATTCGTAAAAAACCTGTGACTGTGAAAACGTCCAACATCGAAACTGGAGAGGTGGTTGAATACGGATCCCTTTACAGAGTGATGAAAAAGACTGGACACGGATGGAGATATTTGGAGCGTCGAGATGGAAAGGTGGAAAATGTAATCAAGATTGAAATTTTTAATTCTGAAAAACTCGAAAACTGCAAAAAAAATAAAGTCGAAAAAAATTAAAAAAAGACGACAAAGTTCAAAAAAATTTTTTAACATGAAAAAAGTTAAAAAGTTAAAAAAATACGAAAAATTGATTTTGAGTTAAATAAATTTCTTGTCATAATAAAAATGGAAAACAAAACTGTCAAAGAATTGCGAGAAATTGCCAAAGACCGAGCAATAAAAAACTATTCAAAGATGGGAAAGGCTGATCTTGTTGAAGCAATAAAAAATACGAGATCTGTCATCGCTCGGCGTCAAATTGTTCAAAGACCTGTCATCGAGCCGAGATCTGTCGTTGTGAGACCTGTTCCTGCTCCGTGCTCGATTGCTCAAAGTCCCGTTTCGAGACCGGTTCCTGCTCCGCGTCAGATTGCTGAAAGGGCTGTTCCTGCTCCAAGACCGATTTCTGATTTATTTTCAAGGTTGACGACAGCTGCAAGAAATGCTGTCGTCGACAGTTTCAACAAAGTTTTTGAATCGATTGATCCGTACGTCCCAGAGGCGGTGAAGATAAAAGTAATAGATGCAAGAGACGGAGTCGAAAAAAGAATAAAGTTGATCATATTCAACAGACCGGTTCCAGCACCGCGTGAGATTGTCCAAAAACCGGTTCCTGCACCTCGTCCTGGATTATTTTCAAGGTTTGCAACACCTGTAAGAAATATCGTTGCGAGACCTGTGCCTGCTCCGCGACCTGTCGGGACACAAATTAATTTTCAATTAACCAATCACGCTCTTAGACATGTCACCAAACAATTTTCACACTCCGTTGAAGAAAATCAACATGACGTTTCTGTCTTTTTAGACTTGGCGAAAGACGGTGCGATGAAAACATTTCAAGAAAATAAAAATAAAAAAGCGTACATTGTTGTGACGTGCGAGATGAGGTGTGTGAGCATTGCCACCGGAGAGGAGACAACTCGAATTGTCAAAAAAGCAATCATCAACATGGTCAACGAAGACAACGAATGTTTCAAGTGGTGCGTCGCAAGAGCGCTGAACATGAACGAGAGAATTGACAAAGACTTGATTGAAAAATCGAAAGAGTTGAATTGGGAAGGGATTGAATTTCCAGTCTCGCTCCCTCAAATCAAAAAATTTGAAAAAAACAATCCAGACATCACCGTGGTTGTTTTCGGATGTGAAAACAATTCAATTTATCCTTTGAGAATATCGAAATGTTTGAACAAAAAGCATCAAGTCGATTTGCTGCTCATTTCAGACGAAATGACGAATCATTATTGTTTAATCAAAAGTCTAAGTCGAATGATCTCCTCTCAACCATCTCTCAAAACATTCAACTTATTGCAAAGAGCACAGCTTGGTCCGAATTGAACTTCCCGAAAAAAATTCGTCAAAAAATGACAAAGTGCGCGACCACTGCCATTTGACTGGAAACTACCGAGGAACTGCACACAATACTTGCAACACAAAATACAAAATTCCAAAACTCTTCCCTGTTGTTTTTCATAATTTGTCAGGTTACGACAGCCACTTGTTCATCAAAAAATTGTCTGGTGGAAAATTAAGCTGCATCCCAAACAACGAGGAAAAGTACATCAGCTTCACCAAGGAAATCAAAGTGGGAGAATTTGAAAAAAGAGGGAAAGGTTGTTGAAATTAAAAAAGAGTTGACATTTATCGACAGTTTCAAATTCATTGCTTCCAGTTTGGACAATCTGTCCAAAAATCTGACCAAAGACCAGTGCAAAAACATTGCCAAATATCACTCTGGAAAAAAGTTGGATTTGCTTCTCAGAAAAGGTGTTTACCCTTACGATTGGATGGACTCGATCAAAAAGTTTTCTGAAACGCAATTGCCTCCCAAAGAGTCGTTTTTCTCCGAACTGAACGACGATGAAATAAGCGACGAAAACTATTCGCACGCCAAAACGGTTTGGGACGAGTTTCATTGCAAAACGTTCAGAGACTACCACGATTTGTACAAAGTGTCGGACGTTTTGATGCTGGCGGATGTCTTTGAAAATTTCATGGACGTCTGTGTGAAAAATTACAAACTCAACCCAGCATGGCACTACACATCCCCCGGATTGGCTTGGGACGCCGCTCTCAAAATGACAAAAATCAATTTGGAACTGCTGAGCGATTTCGACATCACGCTGATGATCAAAAAAGGAATCCGTGGAGGAATCTGTATGATTTTGAACCAACTTGGAACCTCAAACAATAAATACATGGGAGATTTGTTTGACCCCAACAGAGAGTCAACCTTCACCCAGTACTTGGACGCCAACAACCTGAACGGATGGGCCATGAGCAAACCTCTTCCCACTCATGGTTTCGAATGGATGAACGAAGACGAGCTTTCCGATTGGAAATCTTTGCCGTGCATTTTGGAAGTTGATTTGGATTATCCGGAAAGTCTCCACGATGAGCACAACGACTACCCTCTGGCGCCGGAAAGAATGACCATTGAAAAAATGGACAAACTCGTTTCAAATTTGAACGACAAAAAGAATTACGTCCTTCACAGCGAAAATCTGAAATTGAATGAACGATTTGAATGAAAATTGCAAGGGTGCACAGGGGCATCAAATTTGAGGAACGGGATTGGTTAAAAGAATACATTGACCTCAACACCAATTTGAGAACAAAAGCCACCAACGACTTTGAGTAGGATTTTTTCAAGCTGATGAACAATTCGGTGTTTGGAAAAACCATGGAAAATATTGGAAGGGAAGAAGCTGCGAAATTGTCATCCAAGCCCAACTACGATCGACACACGATTTTCGATGAAAACTTGATCGCCGTGCACATGAAAAGCACAAAACTGGTTTACGACAAACCGATTAATTTGGGAATGTGCATTTTGGATTTGAGCAAGACTTTGATGTTTAAATTCCACTACGACTACATTAGAAAAAAAATACTCCGACAAAGTTGTTGATGACGGATACGGACTCGTTGATTTATGAATTCAAAACGGACGATTTTTACAAAGACATTGCCGAGGATGTGGAAAGCAAATTCAACGCAAGCGAATTTGACAAAAACCATGCCGCCATTCAGAGCGTCGGGTTCAAAGTTGGTGCAAACAAAAAGGTGATTGGCATGTTCAAAGACGAAACTGCAGGAAAACAGATTGAAGATTTTGTCGGCCTCCGGTCGAAATTGTACTCTTGCAAACTCCATGAAAAAGAGCGCAAAAGATGCAAAGGGGTCAAAAGAAATGTGGTTCAAAAATACATCACACACGAAGACTACAAAAACGGCTTGAAAAGCAAAAATGAAAAGGTGAGTAAAATGAACGTCATCCGATCCCATTTGCACAAAATTTACACTGACGAAATAAACAAAGTCTCGCTCAGCGCTGACGACGATAAAAGAGTCATTTTGGAAGATGGAATTCACACGTTGGCTTATGGGCATTAAAAAAACAGGTTTAATTGGTCAATTACTGGAAGTTTGTCGGTTCAGAAGACACGGATCCGCAAGCGGATTTAAAAACCCCAGAGCAAGAGGTAGAGCAAACCCCAGAGCAAACCCCAGAGTCAGAGCCAGAGCAAACCCTAGAGCCAGAGCCAGAGTCAGAGGCAAAAAGGTTGATCACGGAGTGCAGAAAGTTATTCGCAGAGAACAATGAAATTTCAAAGAAGTCAAAAAGTTTGATCGCGGAGTGCAGAGAAATAATCGCAGTCCAAAGGATTTTCAAAAATTTAACAAAATAAAAAAATGATCAATGTGGAAGGAATTGTTTTGCCAAACGAAGCTTTGACAAATTTTCAATTTACAAAGGCAGCAAAAAAAATGAAATTAAAAAACTTTAGGGGAGTTTTTGTCAGAGACGAATTGCCGAAAAAGCCAAGAAGAAAAGAATGCGGAATTGTCAACACGGGGGACTCGAGCATGGACGAGTTTCATTGGGTGTGTTGAGACGGGGATGAGAAGTTCAGTTTTGACTCTTACGCCCAACCTCCTCTTGTCGAGCTGGTTGAATATTTGAAAAGTCCCGTCTTTTACAACAGCGAAAGAGTTCTGTTTGGCGACACGTCTTATTGTGGTCACTAGTGGCTTTACGTATTAAAAACATATGACGAGGGAAACAGCTTTCAAAGCGTCGTTAACACCCTTTGGTGATCGCTGGCGAATTAAAAAAATTTACCCATTTAAAAATGATTGACAAATTCAATAGAAGCGAATTCAGCGTTTATTTTGACTCTCTTTCAACAGACCTCTCCCGCAACGTTTTTATTAAAACGGATGGGTCGAGCACCATCACTTCAGACATTGATTTCAATTCAAACAAAATCATCAACCTGGCAGAACCGACCAACTCGCACGACGCCGCCACAAAAAATTACGTGGACACGCATTCGTCGGGAAGAACTGGCATTGTGATTGGAACTGTGGACTTGGATTTAAATTTTCACAAAGCGATCGATTTGAATGAACCGACAATTCTTCATAACGCCGCCACAAAAAAATATGTGGACGTCAGCTCGAGCATGCGCATTAAAACAGACGGGTCGAGCACGATCACGGGAGACTTGGGTTTAAATTCCCACAAATTGCTCAATGTCTCTGATCCCACCACTTCTCACGACGCAGCCACAAAAGGGTATGTGGACACTCGAGTGGCGTACTCGAGCATCAATTACTCAGACATGTGGGGAATTATTCGACGGTCACAGACGTTGATGGTGTGGACAGTGTTGGTCTTGCTTGCGACTTGCTCTTCTCCCCTCTCGGCGGTCCGTTTTACGCCAACTCTTTGCAAGGATGCAACGTTTTCAGCACCACTTCCTTGGAGGATATTTTACGCTTGACATGCCGTGTAAACAAGTTTAGAAATACAACTGTTCAACAAGAATGCTTCTGCAATCACCTACTGGATTCAGCCCTTCATTTCTACGTTCACCACCATCCCTCCCCTCCTCTCCTCCGTTAAATTGTACGCGAGGACGTTCACGTACCTCAACACCACTTACGGAAAAGAATATGTGCCTCTCAACTCTGAAGGAAAAGGAAATGGCGTTTTTCTAAATTACATCAGGGTGCACATCATCGGCGCCTCTGGAAACTGGTGGGAGTCCAGAGTTAGAATGTACGACAGAAATTTGCCTCCCGGCAACGGAACTGTCCTCAGTCCATGGACGCCATACAACACAAACAACTACACTTACTTCCCAGGGTATGACGGCGACAGCAAATGCATATTCTCATCGTCTGGATTGGAAGATTTTTACTTGTCTTCATGGAACGGATCAACCGTGACCTCGTTCAACAACAAGTTGATTGGACTGTTGTACCAATCCGGTTCTTCCATTGGTTCCACTACCACCATTTCGTTTTACGGAAATTTTGCAGAGGCGGACTCCATGCCAAGCGTTTCCGGCAGAAGGCTCGTCGTCACACTAAACTCCAGTGACGTGCAAGTCGGACAATCCGGAAGTTTTTACCTTCTCCTCGGACAGATGTACTTTTACGCCTGAGTGGTTCGACGCTTCAGCTCACGCATGAAAAATATTTTGAATTTTGACTTAAATAAATTTCTTGTCATATTAAAAAAATGAGATCTCCCATTTGAGAAACTTTTTCCATTAAAAAATTTGATCCTGAAACAGGCAAAAATGAAATTCACGTGTTCCGAACGAAAAAAGGCAAAATTTTTAGACAACTCAAATGGAGAGAAAGAGAAATTTATAGATCAATTTTCGAAAAGAAAAAAGAAGACGAAGAATTTCAAGCAAGACAAAATGCAAGAAATATTAAATACCTTCACAAAAAATAAAAAAACCAAAATTTTTTCAGCACGACACAGCACCTGATGAAAATAATATGCTCACGTCACCCTCAAAAAAAATTTTGTCTCAGAACTCCTAAATCCTAGTAGTCCAATATATTTTGTTTACATAATGACATCTCCAGAAGTATAACCCCTATTAGTTTTTCTTTTAAAATTTCGTATCATGTTTTTACTAAGCAAAGAAAAAAATTTGAAAATAAATGTGTATATACACACACACACACACACACACACACACACACACACACACACACACACACACACACACACACACACACACACACAAAATCTAAACAATGTATAAACAAAACAACAGACAATTGTACAAACAAAACAAAAAAACAGTTGAACTTTTGTATTCCTCTTTCTATAACAATATTAAACATTGGATCAAAATTTAAAGTTACACACATTGAAATAAAAAATAATTTAGATTATAGATATTTAGTTAAACAAATATAACACATTGACTTTAGATTTTTAAATATCTTAAACATTAAAATATTCCTCAATAATACGGACAAATAAACAAGGAATATCTAAAAGCGGCGTTTAGTTTGCAACACACGGAGTCGAGGCAATTGTGACAACCATCCCCATATATTTTGTGACATGCAAGCCCTTCTATGTAAGTTGCAAGACACCTGTAAATTTACCTAAAAGCGTGTGAACTTCATGAGAACTTTTTTGTGAATTAAATTAATCAAATGAATAAAAAAATTAAAAATGTACATTCAAAGCACAACAAAATAATTTTCGTTTGCTAAAAGGAAATTTCTAAGTGCGCGAAATTTAACTTTTTCATATTAAAAACATATAAAAACAAATAACTTGTTTTTCTACACGCTGAAAAAAGCTTTAAATTATAGTGAAAATATTTTTTTTATATAACATTTTGATTGTATGATTTTAAAGTTCTAAGTCTTATCTACGTTTTAACCCCGCGTGACAACCAACCCCGCTTGACAATCAACCCCGCTCTCCCCTATACTAATTAATGTGTTTTATAGATGAGTTTTTTTTTCATAAATAGATAATTTATAAATTTATCTCATATTAGCTTAACACAGATATTCCACAATTGGATCAGCACATATGATTATGGAAGATTGTGAGGATAGCGAAGATGATGATATTGAAGGTTCGGATTCATTTTTCGCTTATACTACTAAGTCTTCGAGCTTGACTGCATCAGAATCAGGTTCTGAAGATAATAACACTGAAGAAATTGATGACAATCAGTTAACAGACATTTATCTAGCAGCCACTGTAGAAGTTTTTTTAATGCCGCCGAAAAGAGCTAGAACAACGGTTGGTCTTGCTTATAGACAAAATCAAAATAAAGCTCAACAAGTAGATCTTATAAGTAATATTTTGCCTGACGAAACAACTTCTGAAACAAATCCATCTAGAAATTCAAACCAATTGAAAGATGAGCCGAATATTGTAAAACAAATTCTATTTACTGGTTTGAAGAGAAGGTAAAAGCTTCCGGATTGTCCGATTGTCCGATTCAGGTTTGAAGATAAAGATGGAGAGCAAGAAGCCATTAGATTTCTTTAGACTATTTGTTACAGAAGAGCTTATAAATACTATGTAGTAGTTGAAACTAATTGCTTCGCAACGCAAGAAATAAATAAGCAGCGTCCCCTCAGAAGAAGCTCACGTTTTAAAGATTGTAAGCCAGTAATGAAGTTCTTCTTCATATGGAGTGTGTCAAATGCCATCTTTAGAACACTATTGGTCTATGAACAGTCTCTATAGATTTCCCTTATTTTCTAGAATAATGTCCCGAAATAAATTCCAACTAATGTGAAGATTCAGGTAGTGGACGCTTGTGTAAAATTATTGGACTTCTCAATCACTTAAATAATACAATGGATAATATTTACTGTCCTAATAAAAATATATCAATCGATGGGTCAATGATGCTTTGGAAGGGATGTCTTGTATTCAGGCAGTATGTGAAAAATAAAAGACTTAAGCATTGTATCAAGTTCTTTGAGCTTTGCGAATCAGATGGTATTGTACTAAAAGTAAAGATTTATTGGAAAAATTTAGATTTATTGGAAAAATTTCTTGGAAAAGGTTATCACCTGTACACCGATAACTTTTACAATTCCTTGGAATTAATAAAGCACATAATAAATCAAAAAAACATATATTTGTGGTACTTTAAGAACTGACCAAAAGTCAAATCCAAAAGAGTATACAAAAGCAAAACTGAAACACGGAGACGTTATAAGCAGAAGCAGAGAGGGAGCAATGGTTGCTAAATGGAAAGAAAAAAGAGATGTGCTAATGATTAGCAACTTGTATTCGTTGCAAATGATTGAAGTGACAAACAGGAGAGGAGAGAAGAAAATGAAACCTTACATTATTAAAGATAAATACCAATGTATGTCAGGAGTAGATAGGGCGGAACAAATGGGATTATATTATGATTGCCTAAGAAAGACAATCAGATGGTATAAAAAAGTAGCACTTCATCTCTTTGATACTTTTTTGTTCAATACTTACTGTCTAAACAGCAAATATGGAGTAGATTAAACAATTTCCTTGCTTAAGTTTAGAGAATTAATTGTTGCGGATTTATTGGGTGAACGTTTGAATGAAATTGTACCTCGAATCACCAAAACTAGCTTCTACTACTTGTTTTCAATACCACCGAATAAAAAGAAAAAATTCCCAATAAAACCATGTCGAGTCTACTCTAAAATAAAACGTAAAGAAACACGATATGAATGTGCTGTTTGTGAAAATAGACCTCCTTTATGTATTGATGAATATTTCAGAATGTATCATTCAAAAGACTAGGTTTACACTAAAATTTTTATGAAATTAAAATAAAATCAATATCAATATTTTACTTTTATCTGCTTTAAACTATTTCTGCGTTTATCCGCATTTAAATTAGGTTCCTTGGATTTTTAAAATAAAAACTTGAATGTAATATTTTCTGAAATCAAATGTGAAGCTAAGAAAAGAAAAAAAAAATGAACAGACAAAGCCAGTCATGCACAAAAATTATTTGAAATAAGTTAGTATAACTACGAGTTTACTCGTAGTTGGCAAACTCATGACGCCGGCTTACTACTCAGGTAATTTAAGGCCAGTCCAAATTTTTATGGTAGTTCGTCCTACCTTCTATAACTTCTTTTTACAAAAAACTATTTTTGAAAATTTGTTGTCTAAGCTGAATAATACTTTGCAAAATTTGGGCTAAGTTGAAAAAAATATTATTGACAAAAATATGGTGGATGACGCATATTGTCCTTAAACTTAAAGATGAATGTTTCAAAAAATAAGGGTTTAAATTGTTAAGCACAACTTTTCTAGTTATCTACAAGCTAAAAGACATCGATATTGAATTATGTTGTTTTTTCATACTTTGATTTAGAAGGTAGAGTAGAAAATCCGACGTTTAATTATTTCTTTCAACGACGTACAATGAAGTGTCGAGAACTCGGGAATATTTAGCGATTTTGTTTTGAAAGGCTTTTTGATGACCGCATAAACAAAATGGTTTCTGTGGGTGAAAGTTATTCGTAATAAACAAAATAGAGCATGTGGTTACTATATATATATATATATATATATATATATATATATATATATATATATATATATATATATATATATATATATATATATATATATATATATATATATATATATACAGTGGCGGCCGGTGACATTAAACTTTGGTGGGGCCAGCAAATATTAACCGAAAAATATCGCAACGATTTGCTGTCAGCGTAATTGATACTTCGGTGTTTGTTAGAAAGTCTTTGGTCGCTAGCGTTTTTCGATTGGTTGACAGAGTTAAGCGCTAGCATACTCCCAAAATAAAGCATAAGTATTTAATGGCATTGAATTGAACCTTCGTAAAAAGCAGTAAAAGCTGCCCTGAAAGTGCTGCATTATAATTTGAACAGATTTTAATATTACTTCTTTAGATTTTTTTTTTATTTTAATTTTATGGTAAAAACTTTTAGTTAGTTAGAAGTAAGTCACAAATATAAAAAGTTACGATTAACACTATAATTTTTATAAAGGTATAATATCTCTTGAAATAAAGAATGATGTTAAAAACAAAGATTTAAGCATATTATTTATACAAATATTCTGCTCTTCTCTGTTTCATAAGAGAAAACATTTCGATTACTTTTTGATTAAACTGATCAATATCCTGTAAATAATCTTTATGTATTGATAGTACAGCTAATGCATTCAACCGATCTTGACCTGTGGAATTTCTTAAAAGTGTCTTAACTCTTTTTAAAGTACTAAAACACCGTTCAGCATCAGCTGTAGACACAGGTGTGACCAAAACAATCTCTATCAACTTTGATACTTCAGAAAATGTTTCAATCAGGTTATTTTTATGCATAAATTGGGATAGGGCATTAATATTGCCAACATCACTAAAAAAAAGCATTTTCATACAAAACGGTTAATTCGGACATCAATTTAACTTCACTCAGCATTGGATAGTTTGTTAGAATATTTTTTATAAGATTCCGAGGAAAATGTTGTCTGTTAAAATTGAAATTTTTCGGATCCAAAATTGAAAATGATTTAAATATTTCAATGCTTCTAAACCTGTCGCTAATTTCGAAAATAACTTTATCACAAGCATCTTTAGCATCTTCTATTAGTAGTTCAATTGATGTGTTTCGTTTCATTTGGTTTTCAGGTATTTCTTTGCAATCGTTAAGAATCGATCCAGGAACTTCATCAGTGATGCTTTTTCGCACAAAATTTATGGATAACTCAAATTTTTCAAAAGCTTCCTTGATTGTAATAGTGTTGCTGTTACTTGATTGCAATATATTGTAAAGTACATCAACATGTTTTAAAATTGAATAAAAAGAAAGATAAAAAAAAGTTGAACTCTAAATCTTCCAAACATTTTTTGAACCCAACAGATTGCCACACGCTTGTATCATCCCATCCTTCATCGTTTATGATTTTATTAAAACAATCCACAATCTTTGTTTAGTTTTCTTTTATGCAAGTAACTATTTTTGAACGAAAATTCCATCGTGTTTCGCAAACTCTTGGTATCTGCTTAAAAAAAATTTCGCGAAGTAAATCATTTCGTTTTGGCAAGGACGTAAAGAACACGCCAAATCCACTTAAAGTAGAAAAAAATGTTCTTACTCGCTTATTCGACGAACAAACTTTTTTCAAAACTAAATTTAATTGGTGTGCATAGCAGTGAACATAATGGGCATTTGGGTAAACTTCTTTCATGAGACTTTGGACTCCATTCCTTGATCCGCTCATAACTGCTGCACCATCATAAGCCTGTGCAATTAATTTTTCTTTCAGACCAAAACAATTCAATTCTTCTTTTAATACATTTGTAAGACCCATAGCAGTTCTATCATTAACATCAATAAATGCTATAAATCTTTCAACTGGTTGATAACCTTTTAAATAACGCAAAATAATGACGAACTGAGAACGACAAGATACATCAGTTGTTTCATCTGCTTGCAAGGAAACAAATCTTGCTTTATCAATCTCACGTTTAATTTCTTCTATGTATACTTTATACATACATTCTAAAATGTCATTTTGGTTTGTTTTCGAAGTATTTTTTGTTATTTTTGAATTTTTAAGATTATCGCTAAACACTATCTAATGTAGCTGTGTATGAAACCATATCTAAAAATACCCCTCGATTATTTGAGTCAATAGTTTCGTCATGTCCTCTTAAGGGCAATTCGTGTACACCACAAAATTTTATACAATCTATAATCCTCGATAATGTTTGTCTGTTTTTGTCAACTAATTCATTATGTTTTTTTATGCTAAGACTGTATCCAGCATCAATTGTCGATAAAATATTTGTCTTTCCGAGCATTTGAAACTGCAACGAATTATTTATATGTGTTTTACTGGATTCGTGTTTTTGTATTCGCTCAGAGAGATGTTTCATATCTTTACAGCCATTTTCTGTCCACAAGCTCTCGCCACCAAACAAAACACAATAAAAACAAAACAACGAATTTTTTTCATCACTCACACTTAACCATGATTTTTTTTCAAACCATGCTACACAAAATGTTCGTGTTTTTTTACCATCAACTTGAGTTATACGAACACCTTTTGGTTGGTATGCCCCAAGATTTTTGATTTCTAGTTTTTCTTGAAGGCCCAATGACGAGAAACGTTTAGCTAACAAACTATCAATTTTGTTCATGTTAAATTATCTTATTGATGAACCTAAGTTATTGTAATAAGATAACTTTAAACTATATTGTAACTAGAATATGACTTTCGCATGGTTTAAAAATTTTTATCAACAGTAGTTCAGTCAAGAAGGGCACTTAATCTTAATTAACACTCGATAACATAAAAAAGAATGTAACATTACATATACATTTAACTATCTCTGAATAATATTACATGTTAATCAGAGATTAACATGTAATTCACATAACGTTTTCTGAGAATGACGAAAAGGTCAAGAAAAACAGAAGATACATTAAAAAATTTTTAAACATGTTTTTTAAAGGATTTTTTCATAATGCAACACATATTTTTTTTAATTAAATACATATTTTTCATACTTAATTAAATCCATAATTCTTAAATACAACATTTACAATGTCAGTCATAAATAATAGTAAACTTCTCAAGATTATTTACATTGTCAAAGATGCTTTAACGATTTTATGTAATAAAAATAAAAACTTCATATCTGTTTGTAAGCATACACAACAATACATGAATATTTTTACAGTTTAAGTTCTTTGGCTTTAGCTTTAACCCCCCCCCCCCCCCAAAAAAAAAAAAATTTCAATAAAATATTCTGATTATTTTATTTCGATGGTAACGGTCAATGTCCAACATTTTTAAATAATCTAAACTTTGAATATATTTTCAATTAGTGCCTTTTTGGAAGCAGCAATTGTTGAAGTTGTATTATGAAATGTAACAGTACCACCAGTGGTAGAGTTTTTGTAATTGAAAAAAAAAAAGTTATTTATATCTTCTGTTGTTTAGCTGTTTGTAAGTTTGTTGTATCAAACTAATAATAATATTGACTAATTTTAATCTTTACTTGAAAATCTAGTCTTTAAAACTTGTGTTGAATGCTTATCATCATGGTTGATATTGGCTCTGGTTCAGTGTCAACCTAATTGGCAACTTAAAAGGTAGAATGACTAAACTGCCACCAAAAAATGTAAATAATTTTCAATGACTGATTCATTATGCAACAAAATATAATACATAAGCTATTTGAAAAAAATAAACTTTAGCAATCCCTCATTGAGAAAAGAACAAGAATTTCAAAAGTGCAAACAGTTTGTAGCTCTTATTATATTCGTAGAAATGGCTAAGCTTTCTCGAGTCACAATATATAAACTTGCTAAACAATACACAAACCAAGATCATTATTAATATGGTTGAGTCACAATTTTTTTCCCTGTAAAAAAAAAAAGAAAACAAGCTTTAAAATTTTTAAAAATAAATAAAACAATATATGCCTGAAAATTCTAGTTCACTAAACAAAATTATAAAATGTACAAGATAGTTGATTATAAAAGAAGTGCAAAACTTTTCCATGATATTTTAAAATCAATTTTCCAAACTAATCAATGAACTTATAATTTTTATTATTCCTGTTTATAATTATAGAATAAAATGACTTGTCCTAGAAGATCTAGTTTCAGAAAATTATTAAAAATTAATTTCTTTCACCTAACTGTCTCCTAAATCTCTTTAAATGTTTATGTCAGACCAACATTTATACCAGTAATTTCTGTTACATTATTTTAAATATCATGTTTGCCATGTTTTTATTCCTATTAATTTATACTCCTAATGACTTTTTGCAGCAGTAAATTCTTCCCTCTTTAAATCGAGAATTAAAAATGGTGGATGAAATTTTTGAACTTAGCGATGTTTTTAAGGCTCTTTTCTTCAAGGGCCAGTTCAATGAGGCCCTGCGGTGCGTTTTTTCGTCCCATCTGAAAGCACAACAAATTCTGCGCGCGCATCAAAAATAATATTAATATAAACATAATAAATAGGGCCAGTAAAAATCGGCCCAGCCGCTATTGGCAATGAATTAAAACAACGCTACAATACTTTGAATAAATTGCAAATAAACATATTACTTATAAATTAATATAGTTTAAAATAGGGTTCATTATCGAAATTGCAAATTTCGAAAATTTTCGATTAAAACGGTACCGAAATACTTCTTTCTTTTCGAAATCTATAAAAACTTATGAAAATAATCGAACTAGCCAAATTAATTTCGAAAATAAAAAAGGAATTTCGAAATGTGAAATTAATTTCGAAATAAAAAAATGTACTTCGAAAAGTGAAATTAATTTCGAAAGAAAAAACGGAATTTCGAAATGTGAAATTAACTTCGAAAAAAAAAAGTGTATTTCGAAAAGTGAAATTAATTTCGAAAGAAAAAACAGAATTTCGAAATGTGAAATTAACTTCGAAAAAAAAAAGTGTATTTCGAAAAGTAAAATTAATTTCGAAAGAAAAAACAGAATTTCGAAATGTGAAATTAACTTCGAAAAAAAAAAGTGTATTTCGAAAACTGATTTTAATTTCGAAAGAAAAAACAAAATTTCGAAATGTGGAATTATTTTCCAAAGAAAAAAAAGAATTTCGAAAAGTGAAATTAATTACAAGAAGAAAAAAAAAGAATTTTGGAAAGTTAAATTTATTCCAAAAAGTAATTTTAATACCTTATATTTTATTTGCATAATAATATTAAAATAACCGGGTGCCTAAATAATTTACCACGGGGTTTTTCGGCAAGTATACCTTTTATTATTATTATTATTATTATTATTATATATATATATATATATATATATATATATATATATATATATATATATATATATATATATATATATATAATAATTTGCCATACATACATATATATGAATAATATATATAGATATATATAGATATATTATACATATATATATGTGGCAAAATAATACTATCTTGGTAAATTTAAGGTGGCACACAACTGAAAACAAGTTGTTTTTTTTAGTAATCAAAATTATGATTTTTTTTTTTTTGATGAGAATAAATTTATATTAAAATGAAATAAAAAACAGCTAATTTTTTTTTTTTTAATTTTACTATCCATAATGGCCAAAAATGTGTTGTAAAACACGTGTTTTTAGTAAATTTTTAAAACCTAATAACTTGATTTTGCCTCAACAACTCGAACTAAAATTTTTAGTTATGTAACAAAAAGATTGCTAAGGTATAAATATAATTGTTTGAAATCGCTGTAAATCTCATCTAAATAATCCCAAGAGAGTAATTAGCCGTTTACATTGCAACAATGGTTTCATATACGTGCGTTACAGGCCTTAAAGGAATTGCATATTATAACTTTTAAATTATATCATTTAGGAAAAGCGCACGAACTTTTATGTAAATTCTATAAAATTTTATAAAGTTCTATAAAGTTCTATAAAAATTCTAAATCTAAAGTTTAAACTTACGTTATGCAAATTTAAAATTAAAGTGTTTAAACTGGTGTTGTTATCGACTAAGACTAAATCGACTAAAAGTCGAAATTAGTCGACTTTGAAAAATCTAAGAGTCGATGTAATCGACTTTGGATTTTCTACTAATCGACTAAAAGTCGATTTAGTTAAATAGTAGTACTTATACATGTATTTCTAATCTCTTTTTATTTGATTGAACATTATAAATCTTTTTAATTTTATTTTGTTAACAAAAGCAAATATGACTGTTGAATAGAATGTAGTTTTTTCAGAGCCGGAATAAAATATTTACTCCCTTTCCTTTCATATTAAATTAGAAATTAAAATATAGCATCTCCCTCCATCATATTAATTATTGAATGAAGATGCTTTTAAGCATCTTCATTCAATAATTAATAAGTAAAAATTTGAATAGTAAAAATTTTAAAAATTCTACGTTCAAAATTTACAATTTAAATTGTAAACAAAAACACTTTAGTAGCTTTTGCTATAGGTAGGTTTTATTCACTTTGAGAGGGCTAATATTTTATATGAAACATTTCACCGTGTAGAGGTAAGTGGTCATTCGCAAATTATGTCACGCAAAAAACTTTTCAGATCCCCCTTCTCCCTTTTCCGCAAAATGTCACAAAATATCAAACCCCTATCTTATCCTGAGCGTTTTAATCCCTGTAAAAGAACCTTTGGGGTTCTAATCCCTGCAAAAATATTTCGAAGCAAATTTTAGAATTTCGAAGGTAAAAAATCGTTTCGGTATTATTTTCAGAATTTCGAAATCGCAAAAACATTTCGAAGCAAATTTTAGAATTTCGAAGGTAAAAAATCGTTTCGGTATTATTTTCAGAATTTCGAAATCGCAAAAACATTTCGAAGCAAATTTTAGAATTTCGAAGGTAAAAAATCGTTTCGGTAATATTTTTAGAATTTCGAAATCGCAAAAATGTTTCGAAACAAATTTGACAATTTCGAAATGAAAAAATCGTTTCGATGCAAAATTAATTAGTTTGAAATTATTTCGAACTTACCGAAACAAAAATAGAGTTTCGAAAACTTTTTTTTTTATCGAAAATTCAACTTTTGCTTCCGTGAAGAACCTTAGTTTAAAATTAGAACTAACTTAGAACTATTTATTTTTATAAAACCTGTCTGCAAATAGTTTAGGCTAATAGTTGCATATATATATATATATATATATATATATATATATATATATATATATATATATATATATATATATATATATATATATATAATTTTTAATTGGTATTTAGAATTAAGTAAATTTGGTTAATAAGTTTGGTCATTTGTTTTTATAATTTTTTAAAAGGTACTTATTTTCATGTCTGCATTTAGAAATAAGCTCAATATTTTTTATTTAGTAAAGTTTCTTGATCTAAATAAGTAATAATTTCAAAGTTTTTTGTTAACAAAATATACATTTTTGAGATATGTTATTATAGGTAGGCGCAGTTTTTAGAATAGACCAGTTTAATTTAAATTTAATATTTTTTTCTTTTAGTTGCCAAATATATTTTGACAGCATAGTCTCTTTTGAGTACTTTTCATGATTTTTTTTTATTTTTTAATGTAGTTGATGGAACTTCCTGGTCAAATAAATCAATTACTATTTTACAATGCTTACTATATAACTAAAAAAAAAATATTTACAAGTATATTTTATAATTATATAGAAATATGATTTATTTTACTATGGATCCTGCTTAAGTACAACACATTGAAATTTGACTGATAGCATGTTTAATTTGTATAGTAAAGATAAATAAAACTGGAGAAAATGAAGAAAAAGAAAATGTTTATTTAACAAGAATGAAAGTATTGCGAGAAAGAAAAAGATTTAGATTGAAATTAAATAAATCAATAAAATCAGCAGTAGTTTTTAGTAGACGTGGACAAAATGAATTTAACCAATTTGTTTGGAAGAAATAGAAATCGATTTATTAAATTCTTTTGTAGTAAAATTATTATTATTCAAAATACATTACAAATCAATGACAACAAATGCATGGACATTAGTTGAATTAACAAGTAATTTACATAAATTTATTAAAAGCAGCTAAATAAGTTTAAAGATTATGGTAATTGTTGAATGTTTATATACATCAAAATGAATTGGAAAAACCTTTGCAATTGGTTTTGAAAACATCCTTTGTGCGCACACACACACACACACACACACACACACACACACACACACACACACACACACACACACACACACACACACACACACACACACACACACACACACACACACACACACACACACATATATATATATATATATATATATATATATATATATATATATATATATATATATATATATATATATATATGGTTCGTACTGTACCAGGAAAACCTGGAAAATTAGCCAATTTTGGCTAAAGTCATGGAAAACCTAGAAAAGTCAGGGAGTTTTTATTTTTTCTTCAGATAGTCAGGGAATTCTGTTTGAGAAATTTTACAATTAAGCTATTATGTTTCTGTTGGTGCTACCCATTTATTTTGACAATTAAAAAATTCCCTACAGTGTTTCACAGGAAGGCATGTGATCGAACACCTTTATATGACCACACATATTTTATTTTTACAATTTGACTGTGGCTTTTTAACTTTTTTATAAGTTGAATATTTTTTAATACTTAATATTTAGGTTTTCTTGAAGATTATCTGAAACTAAAATTTATGTGCATAATATTTCGATTTTTCTTGAAGATCATCTGAAACTTCTTAGTGTTCATTCTTAGTCATCCTTAATAATAAAATCCATACTAATATGTATAATAAAATCCATACTAACATCCAACTTAATTAATAGCTAAGTTTTATAAGTTTTGTCATTCAAAGCATGTATAATTTTAGCATTTTATAACAATAGTAATTTTAAACATTTTATAAAAACCATTGCAAATCTTGAAAATGGTCAGGGAAATTCATTTGATTTTTCAAAAAAGTCAGGGAGAAGTCAGGGAATTTTACATAAATATTTGGCTACGAACCCTGTATATAAGTACACACACACGCACACACACACACACACACACACATGTGCTGCCAGTTTCTCTTTTCAGAATCGTCAAGAAGTCTTTCTATTTCCTTGTTCTTTAAGAACATTAAGCATTTTCTATTTTCTATGTTCTATTCTGAACATTGAGCACTAATTTTGTAAAATACACTAACACAATTTACATCCAATTTAAGAAATCTATTGCAAGTAATAAGTATTCAAGATTTGAATAATAAATAATGTGGTTTGTTATAAATCATTATACTATATACTAATTCATGTTATGAACTCATGATATATACTAAAAAAATTAGAAAATTTTCTTGTCGGACTTTTTTAGTCACCGCTTTATTATAAACGTTTAGAGAAACCCCGCGGGATCTGAACGGCACAATTTTACGTCACCCTCAGATAAACGAAACAAACTCCAAATTTACGGAGACTGGCCTTAAACTACCTGAGTACGAGTATTCTCGTAGTTAAAAAATATCAAAATCCCGCTAAGTACGAGTATACTCGTAGTTGGCAAATAAATGACGCCAACTTGCTACGAGTATACTCGTAGTTGGCGGCGAATAGGTGAAAATATTGATCTTTTATCGACATTTCAACCGCGAAAATAAAGTTTACCCACCAAGTTACAAATTCCTGGATCCGCGCCTGATGTGGTTTCCAACAAAAAAATAAGCTCACGTTTTGCACAAAAAAATAACACCATGTTTACATCTTGACACATTAACCATCGAGAATGCTGGTTTATTTACATATTTGAACTCCCTTTTGTGTCAATAAAACTTGTGTAGATAAATGTCCAAATATTGCGTAAATAATTTCAAACCAAGATCAATCAGAATTTTTGGGCTTCAAAGGTAGAAAAACATTTTGTTTTAATCCTGAAACAGTCTAGAATATGCTTAACTTTGGGACGTATTGAACTTCTTTTTCGCTTTCTAAAGTGATAACAATCTGGAGGCTGTTGTGATTAATTTTGAATAATGAGTCTAGATTTTTTATTAGCTAAGTCATTTTCAATTTACCAGTTTGAATGTTGCAATTTGTTGTAAAAGATACCTTTAATCAGTTCTCAATTTAATATCTTTTGATAGGATAAGGGAACCCTATCATATTTTATTACCTTTCCTGCAGTCAAAATAGAAGCATAAGCTCATTAATCTTGTAATCTCTGGTACTTTTTCTTAGCTACGATTTCTACATCTTTTCTCAAACCTTACAAAATTACAATTGGTGGCCAAAGTCAGTCCAGTTATTAACTTCTATCAATAACTAACTCATTATTTTTTTACATTTGAAAAAATTTTTAAATCTTTTATTGGATACAAAAATTTAAAAAGCTCACTTTTTATATATTATAAAGTCCGATGAAATTTGTATTGTATAATTTTTTTAAACTCAATAAAAAGTAAAAAAAAGGTTTGTGTGTTGTATTACAGTATTGCATAAACTTGCTTTTATTAGACAAAAGAATGGGGCAAATTCAAAAAGGGTTTGCATTAACCATAGCAATATGTGGCCTTGTTTACCTTATCTCTGGCATAATATCTTCTGTGTGTGGTTGGGTTTTGGCTTCTAAAGTACCAGATGGTTTCTCTATTTCAATCATTTCTGGCTCTTCAGCTGCTTACGTACAGTTTGGAATATACTGGTGGGGCGGATGCTCTGTAAGACTTATCATACACACACACATACATACATACATACATACATACATACATACATACATACATACATACATACATACATACATACATACATACATACATACATACATACATACATACATACATACATACATACATACATACATACATACATACATACATACATACATACATACATACATACATACATACATACATACATACATACATACATACATATATATATATATATATATATATATATATATATATATATATATATATATATACACACACACACTATTGTTTGTCATTATATTATTATTTCTATAAAAAATCAATACTTCTAATACCATTTGGGAGAAAAATTGTTTTTAGATGAAAAATGTTTTAGATTTGCAAATAAAGTTTATTAATTCTTTAGAAATTTTTTTCTCTGCAAATCATAATGAAAGTTCACAAAGACAATCGCATATTCGAAACTTCTATAAACAATTTTAAAAAATTTTTGTCAAGTTAAAATATAGTTTTAAATATGTAAAGCCTTTACTTTTTTACACTTTTTTATATTCATTTAAGCTTTAAAAACTGTTTTAAAATTTAATATATATTCAGCTGTGATTTTAAGCACTCAACTGTTGGGAGAATCAGAATTTTACTTTAAGCACTCTTTTTTTTTCCCTCTATCTGCTGCCAAAAGAACTCACACACACACACAGATATATATATATATATATATATATATATATATATATATATATATATATATATATATATATATATATATATATATATATATATATATATATCTACTGTTATAAGAACATATATATATATATATATATATATATATATATATATATATATATATATATATATATATATATATATATATATATATATATGTTCTTTTTACAGTAGATAGAGGGAAATATTTTTCTTAATGCAGTTTTAATAATTGTTTATAGCTGTTTATTCCTGGAATCCTTGGCATAGTAGCTGCTTGTACAAGAAATATATGTGCAGTAAGTTATCACTTTTTAAATTGATGCATAAAGAAGGACACTTAAAAATGAAATATCTTCATTTTTAGATAACTGGTGCTCTTCTTATACCTATGAAATTTAAATATATGACTTTAAAGTGCTTTATACAGCAACACTAGAATTAATTGAACATAAATTTCTCATTAATGTATCTTTTAATTTAAATTCTTTACTTAAAGCATCTTTTTACCTTCAATTTTATCAACAAAAAATGTTTAATATTTTAGTGGTTTAGATGACAGTAGAAATCAAAAGTATGTTGGCAATTACATTTTCTTGAACAACTCTGTAATAAATGAAGCTTACTCTTTGAAATTTTTAAAAATTATTTGACTTTAAAAATTGAAGAACTCAATTTTTTTTTGATTGAAAAAACTCTTTCAAGTCATCTTACTGCATCAGAACCAAGTATCATAAATGTACATTAATTGCTTCAATGTACTTTTGACCATTATTGTGATTTCCATGAGAAAATCTTTCTTTAAAACTTCAACTCTTCCTTTTTAATTCTTATTATACTGTTATTGCTATTATTCAATCATTCAATTCTTATCTATTTTCTTATTCAATTCTTATCTACACTATGTATTAATGGTTTCTTTGCCAGATGATTTAAAGTAGATTTGCTTTGTAGTTGAGTCTACAGTTTTAATTGGTTTTTAAATCTGTATCAATTTTACACATTTTCTTGAATAAATCTGCTACAGATCAAGCTAAGTTCTTGAATTTTACCAAATATTTGGTAAAATTCAAGAACTTATGCTTTCCTTCTATACATGATTTTGAAATATATAACTTCATTGCACTTAACATAGTGACACTGGAATCACCTGAACAGCTTGCCTTTGTCAAAATCTCATAAGTTTCACAGTTATGTATCTTTTGACTAAGAGTTCTTTACTTGAAGCACCTTTTTATCCTCACTTTCATCATTAAAAAATGTTAAATGTTAATAATTGAATAACTAACAATATCACATTATACTTGAATATCTTTGAAACAAATCAACACGGTTATCATGAAATCCAATATTGCCAACCTAGCTGACCCAAGAATGCCACTTATATGGGGTGATAGTGTACACATCCCAGGGTCACCTGATGCAAATTTTAAAATCTTTTAGGTACGTCTGCGGGAAAAAAATGACTTTGAAGTTACAAAAATGGAAAAAATTTACCTTCATTTTTGACATAGAAAAACTGCTGTAAAATCCATACCATTTGTCATAGACCAATAAAATTTGGAGGCGATGTAGCCTATGTCAATACCAAGATTTGGGTAAAGTTTTATCCCAATCCTTGCAGTATAACAAAAGTTATGGTAGTTTTAGTGTTGATTTTTTGTTGATTTTTTCACTTACAGTGCAAAACTTTTCTGATTATGGCCTATTACAAGCTCCAAGGCCATAATGTGGGTAACACATGTGCTCCAGTTGAATATACCAATAACATTATAAAATAAGAATTTTCATGTTCTTACCAAAATTTTATGTTTTGGGGGTTAAAACTGTTGTTCTTGGTTGAGCCCTATTTACAGCATATGCACCTTTTTCTATATAAAACTTTATATGACAGTGCTATTAGTGCCCCATAAGCATTCTTTTAACTAAACCACTACCTTAGAAGTTAGTTGAGACATTTTAACAGATTTTTTGATGAAAATTATGAAAAATCTTGACATTTTTTACTCTTGTAAATTTGCGCTTATTCTACACATGGATTTAGCCCTGAGGATTTGTGAGCAAAGCAAAGAAATGTGTTGAAAACCTTTTGCATGGGATTTTTAACTGGTCAACATGTATTTTGTGTTGAAAAACCCATTTCATACATAAAATCACCAAAAAATGCCTAGAATTTCCTTAGTGCTTTGTTTCCAAAATCATTATCAAATGTATAAACTGTAAAGTTCAATAAATTTACACTAACAGTGAATTAATTTCTAAAATTGATTCAATTCTATTCATTTCTTGTGATATCTTGACACTCTTTAATTTATTTGATATGACATTTAAAGCAATGGTCAGCTTACTATTCTCAAATGGCACTAAACTTTGAAATAAGATTGGCACAAGTTTTAAATATTTTTTTTGAAATTGACTATAATTCATCAAAATGGTTACTTATGAGCTTAAATTCTCTTCTAACAATTAATATTAATCCACTAAAATGAAGCTGAATGGATGAAAATTCTTAATAATTTTCTAAAGGTGTTTGCTCTGCAAATCCACAAGTCAACTGAACAGCCTTCCTTTGTATTCAGGGTGGGTTTTATCTCTCTTGTATCGTGACCAATGCTGGTGAAAATCTTGATGTGCAGTCTCAACAGCTTGTTCACCGAATTGTCCTAAGGGCAATTGTTTCATGTTTACAAAGTCCTTAATGTGGTGGAATACTGTGTAGATTTTGGGCGTGACACTTCCGAGTTGGATTGCCAAATATGTGGCTTTAAATTGATCAATCTTGAAAGAAAAATCCTTTTCTTGTACTTTTCTAAAGCATGAAGTCACAACCAAATTAAACTTTTTTGAATGTTTCAATGACAGCTCTGCAAGCAAGGTTCTTTGAGTCAATATCACATGAATAACAAGGGTGCATGCTTGAGTGTATTTGAAGTCCACAAATAATGTTGGCAACTTTCATGTCACATGCAATAATCATTGATGAGTGACCAGACCTTTTGAATATTAGAAAAGGTTTCTGGCAAATCTTCAGAGACTGCTACAAGAATTTGTCTTTTCACACTTGTTGCTTTTGCTGCTCTGGAACTCAAAAGTCGCCTTTGAGGTGGTGAGTTCGATTTATCTTGTTCTGTGGAACTCTCAATAGCACTGACACAAAACTTGAGGAAACCTTTGCCTTCATCAATGCCTAATTTAACAAAGTAGCCACCTGGATTGAATGATTTGTCTAACCAGAACAGACAAATATTTGCAATGAATAACAGCATGGGTTGTGTCACAAACTTTGGAATCTGTGGTTTTTAAGTCTGTAAAGTAAAAAACTCCTTAGGTTTTTGACCAGCCATTTGAAAATTGGCATAAAAGTTGGGCTCGACCATCTTCTTGTCTGATGACTGATGAACAGTTTTCACTAATTTTTTGATCCCATTGTTGGAGAGACCAGTGTTAATTTGTACATTGATTAGGTCTTGGGTTGTCAATGTTGATGTGGCAGAATTTAATCTTGCTGCATTTGACCCTATAGAAAATTTGCATTCATTACCTCCAGCAAACAAAAATTACAAAAACTATCATTTTATATTTAATCACTTACAAAATTATAATATTATAATTAATTTTTGCTGACATTGTACCTGGAGTAACAGGGAGTGGATGACCTCCAGATGCTTTTGCCAAACGAATTATGGCTTTTGGAGATGCTAACTTACTTTCAATCACATTGGATGCTATCTGTTCTGCAGCTTTGGCATCTAATGAAGCCAATTTCAGTATATTTTCGCTGAACTTTAGCTGTGAACGACGATGTGGTAATCCCTTACCTAATGGGCTGAGGCAAGTACTGCATCTCACAGCTGGCATTTGATTCACTTTCATTTTTACACAAGGTTCACAAGGCTTTTTCTTGAAACCTAGACTGTCCAATTTTGCAAATCAAGCAATCACACACATGACTACATGTTTTAGCTCTGACTCGGATAGTTTTGAAATCAAACAACTTTGGCAAACAACATCCTTTCCTTCCTCTTTTCATCTTAAGGCAGTTCTGCATGATTAACAAATACCTTGAGGCACACAAGAGTCACACACATCAAGATTTGTCTGGTAAATGCGACAAACTCTTTCAGCCTGAAAAGCAGTCATCTGTCGGCCAGATTTTTGGAGGCAGAGTATGCAGACACACTTTCTGTTCTGCTCATGGTTTCTTGCCTGATTTGGCATCTTAAGGAGCCAGTGGATTGTAGCTGTGTACCTAAGCAAACTTAGCCATAATATGAAATTAAAGAACATGATTGACAAATATTAAGATATCTGGCAATGTTATTTCATTATTAACATTACTAGCGGACTCTGTAATGTCATCATAAGAGATGCCTAGACTTTTTTTGATTGGATTTCAAGATTATGATGTGCTTTAGAATCCTGCCATCTTTGATAGTTTGAATTTAACACACTAACATATACGTCACATTGACTCAAGCAGGTGTATTTCAAATAAATAACATATTGCTGCAAGTAGAGCTACATATTTACCTAAGCAATAGGCTTCAGCCTAACAATTTCTATATTATAAAAATGAAATGCAAATTTTTTACCAAATACAATTTTCAAGTGAAAGGTTTAACAATTTTGGATATTTCTGCAAACGTTTCATTTCAGTGCTACAAAAACAAAGTTTTGTTGTTATATTAAGTTTTTATGATATGTATGTCACAGCATACAAAACCAAAGCAAAAATCAAGTTAATAATGTAGGCTCTTATTCACCTGATGAAGGTTTGACATTGTTAATTCCTCTTATGCAAACCCTTTTTTTTTTTCTAATCGTTGTTAAAACAAAAATGGATCAAGAGCAAAACTAAAACACTTAAAACTTTGAAACTAAATTTAAGTATATCTTATGATAGAGCAGATAAAAATATTCAATTTAAGAATAATAAGCTGACCAGTGCTTTAAATGTCATATCAAATAAATTAAAGAGTGTCAAGATATCACAAGAAATGAATAGAATTGAATCAATTTTAGAAATTAATTCACTGTTAGTGTAAATTTATTGAACTTTACAGTTTATACATTTGATAATGATTTTGGAAACAAAGCACTAAGGAAATTCTAGGCATTTTTTGGTGATTTTATGTATGAAATGGGTTTTTCAACACAAAATACATGTTGACCAGTTAAAAATCCCATGCAAAAGGTTTTCAACACATTTCTTTGCTTTGCTCACAAATCCTCAGGGCTAAATCCATGTGTAGAATAAGCGCAAATTTACAAGAGTAAAAAATGTCAAGATTTTTCATAATTTTCATCAAAAAATCTGTTAAAATGTCTCAACTAACTTCTAAGGTAGTGGTTTAGTTAAAAGAATGCTTATGGGGCACTAATAGCACTGTCATATAAAGTTTTATATAGAAAAAGGTGCATATGCTGTAAATAGGGCTCAACCAAGAACAACAGTTTTAACCCCCAAAACATAAAATTTTGGTAAGAACATGAAAATTCTTATTTTATAATGTTATTGGTATATTCAACTGGAGCACATGTGTTACCCACATTATGGCCTTGGAGCTTGTAATAGGCCATAATCAGAAAAGTTTTGCACTGTAAGTGAAAAAATCAACAAAAAATCAACACTAAAACTACCATAACTTTTGTTATACTGCAAGGATTGGGATAAAACTTTACCCAAATCTTGGTATTGACATAGGCTACATCGCCTCCAAATTTTATTGGTCTATGACAAATGGTATGGATTTTACAGCAGTTTTTCTATGTCAAAAATGAAGGTAAATTTTTTCCATTTTTGTAACTTCAAAGTCATTTTTTTCCCGCAGACGTACCTAAAAGATTTTAAAATTTGCATCAGGTGACCCTGGGATGTGTACACTATCACCCCATATAAGTGGCATTCTTGGGTCAGCTAGGTTGGCAATATTGGATTTCATGATAACCGTGTCAAGCAAACTTCTTAAATATTTTGTCAATTACTTATGATATTATTGAGAGATTGAACCACTTTGATTAAAAAGAGATGTTAAATTACAAAAGTTTTGCCTACATAATAGATAACTTATAGATTAAAGTAAGACGAGGACAAAATGTCAATAAATATTACATCAAAAAATACAATTACTTTTACTGCATGCATTTTTAAAAATATTAAAACTTTTAGCTGAGCAATGGTTTTTATGCCATGAATTTTTAAAATTTTTTGATAGGGTTTAACTGTAAGTTTGGAGATATTCATTTAAGAACTGAATTTTTTTTGATTGAAAAAACTCCTTCACAACTTTTAATCATTGTTTTGAATTAATATCTTTTTGGAATATAATTCCATGGCCAGCATCACACCTCTAATAATGTTTTTGTATCCATTTCCATCGGTTATGTCATCAACTTGATGAGTTGGACCAGAACCATTACAAGTAAAACATCCCCAAACCATTTTATTTCTTCCACCAAGCCTAAAAATTGGAATAAACTTAGATTGGTTGCTTCAGAGTGCTTTTGACTATGGTTGTGAGTTCCTTGATAAATGCTTTTTTTAAAACTCAACTCTTCCTTTTCAATTTATAGCTGATATCAATGGTTTGTTTGCCAGATGTTTTTCAAGTAGATTTGCTGCATTCAAATGACATTTTGTAGTTGAAATACCAAGTTTACCCCAGAATTGGTTTAAAAATCAACAGTTATTAAGGCTGCATTCAATTTTGGGTCAGCTTCTAAATAACAAGCAGTTTGACTTTTTTTTTTTGTTTCTTTTTTCTTTTTTTTTTGAAATCAAACTGGCCAGACTTCTTTGCTCTGTGAACAGATTCTATAAATAAAAAATGCTTCAAAACTCAAAGAATTGCTTGCTTTTTTAGACTAAATGTTTTTGAAATTTTTATATAGGTTTAAATTACTTAGTTTTATCAAAAAAATATTTTTTAACAACTTGTCAATTACAAAAACAAAGGGTTCATCAACATACTTTTGAATATTCAGCTTTTAACAAATGAAATAGCAGTTTGTCTTTTCTTTCTGTCTTTTATTTGCAATCATCCAGACTTCTTTGCTTAGTGAACAGATCCAGTGGAACAAAAATAAATCAAAACATGTTGAATGGTTTGCTTTTTTAGACAAAATATTTTCAGATTTCACTATGTAAGTCTTTCCTGGATATGCTATGTTAGCATGTGATGCCAAATTCATGCACAAATAATGTATTGTTTACTCAAGTTTATCTAAATAAATGTTTAAAAAACTTGTTGATAAAAATACTCTGAAAGGGTCATCAACATACTCTTGAATTATGAGTTTTCTTTTATGTAAGCAAAACTTTTAGTAATTTAGCATCTCATTAAATAAAGTAGTTTAATCTCTTACTAACAGGATAAGAAATAGTTCGTGAATATTTAAATATTATAAATCAAGAGTTTATCTTGATTTTTTGCAGAGTTATTCAACTAAAGATGACCTTTTACATACTTTTAAGAGCTATTGTAACAAGTTATGTTACCACAAATATTTTTGTTTTATGAAGTTACTTTTGCTTAAATGGGGATTCAATTATGAGGGCATAAAATAAAGCACAATTACTGTTCAAAATTATGCTTATCTTAATGTTAATATAAAGATTATATTAAGTCAAATTAACTTTTAAGATAAAATTACCTATTATACTTGTCAGTATTTGATTGATGATTGAATGTTATTTCAAGCCCTGAATTACTTAAATGATATTTCTTACACAAGTGCCTAATATTAACCTTAGCACCTACCTATGAATGTATAAATATAAAATAAATTTAGTGGAAGTTAAAAAGTTTAACTAAACTTCTTTTTACTTTTACGTTTTTTTGTTTCTTTATTTTTGGGTTGTTTTTCTTTTAAGTTAAAATACAGCTTAAATATGCACAATGGCAAATTTATATTTACCCTCAATACATCCACATGTGATTTTTATCTTATTTGTTTTGTTTTTAGATGGTTGCATTTCTGATCTTTAACATTATTGGTATGTTAGCTGCCATTGGATGTACAATATATGTTGCCATAATTATGGTGGTATGGATGCCTATAGCCACACTGAATAAAGAAAATAAATGTCTTACATTACTTAATATTTGTACTTGTTCAAATCCAAGTGAACTTTTCAAGGATGTTTATTCTAGTAAGTTGTAATATAGTTTTAGAGCCTAAAAATATTATTGTTAAACAATGCAATATGATTATGTTGAACAATACAATATGGCTTTTGTTTGTATGCGTGTATGCTAATGTGCTTATATAGCATGTATGAAAAATTTGTCTCAATCTAACATGTTTAATTAGCCTACTAAAGTAGTAGGCTAACTATAATCTATGTTTGTGGAGCATATTGGTCTGAAATATCTTTTACTTCTTTCTAAAAGTAAAAGCTTTTAGTGAAGCATGGCAATTACATCAGAAGCAAGCTGGTAGTAAAAAAAAAAAGGCCCCATCAGGTTGGCATGTTTATCAGATCATTTTTTGAGTATACTCCAACCATTAGATGTTGGAGTATCTTACTATGTTAAAAAATCTAAGTAAAAACCTCTTCAGCATGCATACATACATGCATGCATACATACATACATACATACATACATACATACATACATACATACATACATACATACATACATACATACATACATACATACATACATATATTACATACATACATATTAGGGTGTCCCGTTTTTAGGGTCACATTTTATTTTGACTGCTCCTAGCATTTTTCTGCTGCGTATGTGTGAGAAAATGAGGTCTGTAAAGTTTTAGAGCTCTAACTTTATTTTTGTGACTACACAAGCCACCTTAAGTTTAAAAAATCATGATTTTTGGGTGAAAAAAGCCTATTTTTACAGTGCTTGTGTAGTCACAGTTTGAAAGATACAGGCTAATCTTATGTTGAACCATGTACTATTAACCCTCATTAGTTAGAAAAAAATTGGAAGCAGTTTGAATAAAACCGTTACTTAGGTTTGAAGTGAGTTCAAAGATACGCAGTTGACGCAATTCACCCATTTTTATGCGGTTTGACGCGGTTGACAAAACCAAACAAAATACTGATCTAATCATTATCAAATGGGTCTAAATCGATTTCTGAATCCTTTTCACACCTAATTAGACCAACGAAAATCCAAAATCTGTTATAATATGTTAAAGTTATAAATCATTTTGCTTTCTTGCATTGTCTCAAAAATGTCTGAAACGTTTTAAAAGCAAAAGAATAATTTTATTTTATACCGCTTAACTGAAGGATTACCAAAAGTGCTTCAAAGTAGTGATAGAACACTATTATTGGAACTTTCAGAAACTTTATCTTTTTTATGTGAAAGAAAACTTTATAATTCTTTAAGTGATAGGACACTTTTATAAACTTCTGTATATTATAGTTGTTATTTGACTCCAGTGCAGAGAGTAAACTTAATTGAACAGAATGGCTAAAACCAGAAAAAAGAAAGAAATATTTCTTCTTAAGAGTATAAGTGACAAGTTGAATGACAATCAACTCCCTTCTAACAAAGACATTTTGGAGCATTATTATTTTTTAAAGTTTGAAAATCCTAAGATCAAAGATAACACCCTTCTCTGCTGTGGATTCTCTCATGATTTCAAGCTCATTTGTGAGGAAAATTGTCAGTGTTTGGTTAAAAAGGTCACTGCTATTTATGAAAAAGCTGGAATTCCAACATCCAGAGTGGACAAAGTACAGAAGAAAATGAGTGAATTGCTAGCCAAGCACAAAAAATTGATTTCTCTTCAAAAAAGGCAAAACACTAAAGAAGTAGAAAAAAGAATAATTTTCAAAGACAATATTTTGCCTGTTCTTTTTGATGTTATGACCAGTGATGTGATACAAATATTAGAGAAAGATAAGAAAAGATCTCAGGTAGACAAGGCAGAAGATATCATTTTCATAAATGATCAAAGAAGTTGCAGGAAAATGTACATTGGGAAAAAAGATAAAAGGTACATTTATTCTGCTCAAAGATCTCAACAGGCAAGAGTAAGAATGTCTGGAGCAGATCATGACCAGAGTTATCAGTCTGAGCTGCAGGTTTCATCTTCAAGTGAAACAGAATTATCTTCAGAGGAAACAGACACCTCTAATTCTATAGACTTGAGTAAAGATGAGATAGATCCACAACCATCTACATCTGCTGGCATAGTAGGAGATACTGCCCTTATTTCGAAGGTTAAACATGTAAGCATCAGAGCTCAATCCGATATTTTAAAGCAGGTGGCTAATACAAGTGGACTTTCCAGTAAAGGTATGTCAAAATCCAATTTACACAGAATTGGCAGAATGGTCATACAGGAAACAGCGGAGGAAGCAAGGGAAGCTTTAAGAGCAAAAGCTGGATCAAACATGATTCTTCATTATGATGGAAAGCTAGTCAAAGAGTATACTGATGGAAAGAAACTCAAAAGAGAACGCTTAGCACTGAGTGTAACTTGCGATGGAGAACATTTTTTGCTTGGAGTACCTCCTGTCACTGATTCTACTGGAGCTTGTCATACTGAGAAGATTATTGAGATTTTAGAAGAAAACTCACTCAAAGAAGACATTAAAGGTCTAGTATTTGACACCACTGCGTCAAATACAGGCAAAGAAAAAGGAGTAAATTCCAGGTTAAACATCTATCTTGGAAGACCTGTTATGCATCTTGCTTGCAGACATCATATCTATGAGTGTCATATTAAGAATGTTGCAAAGCTCTTCAACCTCAGGTCCAGATAATCAATTCTTCAAGAAACTGTTGGATGAGTTTTCTCTTATTCAGATTGATCAAAATAAATTTTGCAAATTCAAATATGGAGTAAATCAACAACTTGACAATGCTGCTAGAGTATCCCTAGTAATCATCACAAAGTTATTGGATGAAGACAAAATACCCAGAGGTGATTATTGGGAGCTAGCAGAAATTGTTCAATTCTATTTATCCCCAGAGATTGATCAACTGAGAGTTCGACAACCTGGAGCAATTCATCATGCAAGGTTTATGGCACAGGCTATATATTACATGAAGCTGCAAATTCTGAGCCAAATGACAGATATTGTTTCCACAGCTTCTACAAAAAGAGGAGTTGAAGCCATCTCTGAGTTTGTAGCGTCTCAGACTGTAATTTCTCCAAGACATGACATAGAAGCAATCTGGGAGATGAAGTCATACATGCAGAGCAGACCTAATGTTGCAGCCATATGTCTCGATAGCATTGCAAACCATACATGGTATCTTCATCCAACTTTAATCCCATTTAGTTTATTGGATCCTGGAGTGTCAGATGAGGAAAAGACTGAAATTGCTGAAAGAATCCTGATGATAAATGATTCAAAGAAAAATGTTCCTCTGTCATTTATGTATAAGAAGGTTAATGTATCAGGTTTCATTGACAGAGAAGGAGAGAGGCCCAGGTTGTCTGAGTTTGTTGATTCAGAATCCATTTTGATATTTAACATCTTAAAAATGGATAGCCAGCAGCTTGAATGGATGAAGATTCCACCTAGTATGTGGAACAGATTGTCTGGCTACACAAAGTTCAAGGAATTTATCTCCAACATTCCTGTAACTAATGATGCTGCAGAAAGGAATGTTAAGCTTATACAGGACTTTGTTGATGGAAGCCATAATGAAGAGCTGAGGCAAGATCTTCTCCTAGCAGTGGACCAGAAAAGAAAGGCTGGAAGACCCCAAGGGAGTGGTGGAAAGAAAAGAAAATGTTAATATGTTGTAGAATTAGTGGTTAAAATGTCTAGTATAGTATATAAACAAAATTAAACATATAAGTAGTACTTTTTAACCGATTTTGGATTTTCGTTGGTCTAATTAGGTGTGAAAAGGGTTCAGAAATCGATTTAGACCCATTTGATAATGATTAGATCAGTATTTTGTTTGGTTTTGTCAACCGCGTCAAACCGCATAAAAATGGGTGAATTGCGTCAACTGCGTATCTTTGAACTCACTTCAAACCTAAGTAACGGTTTTATTCAAACTGCTTCCAATTTTTTTCTAACTAATGAGGGTTAATAGTACATGGTTCAACATAAGATTAGCCTGTATCTTTCAAACTGTGACTACACAAGCACTGTAAAAATAGGCTTTTTTCACCCAAAAATCATGATTTTTTAAACTTAAGGTGGCTTGTGTAGTCACAAAAATAAAGTTAGAGCTCTAAAACTTTACAGACCTCATTTTCTCACACATACGCAGCAGAAAAATGCTAGGAGCAGTCAAAATAAAATGTGACCCTAAAAACGGGACACCCTAATACATATATTACATACATACAAACAAACAAACAAACAAACAAACAAACAAACAAACAAACAAAACATACAAGCATACATGGATGCATACACACACTTATACATTTTAAAAGTTCTTTTTAAAGTGAATAATATACAAGCTCTTCTTTTAAAGTGAATGCCCCTTGCAAAGAAATGTCATCTGTTGAGCCTCTTCTTTTGGGAATAGTAATTGGTGTGGCTTTATGTGGATTTGTTGCTTTTATATCTTCTTATGTCAGCTGTTGTGCACTTTGCAACACAGAACAGGTATTTTTTGTCAATAGTAAGTTATCATGGTAACCATTGTGTTTACGGCATTACTGTAAAAGTTGTACATTTCAGATCGATCTAACAATCAACAATATTAAAAGTAAGAACTAATAATTAAATAATTAATAATTTAACGAATCTCTCTATAGGTTTCTGTTGGAATGGTTGTTCAACAGCCTCCAGCTATGGTTTTTATGGCAAACGCTCAGACCAATCAAAGCTATCATCCACAACAGCCCTACTTCTTCAACCAGCATGTGCCTTATGGAGGCGCCCCACCAGTTTACTCACCTGCTCCCGTGGTTTCCTACGATAATTTCTCCTCTAACGATAAGGTGAAATTGATTGACAACCGTATAGTGTAAGCATGAAGATAAATATTTTTATTACACTCATTAAGATTGTGTTTAAATTTTGTTTAAATTTGAAAAAGGTTTTTATTTTTGTCTTGACTTACTTCCTCAAGTTCTCGGTCGTTTCTAAATATTTGTACAATTTCTTATCACTGAATGTCACAAAATGTTTTCTCTCCTCACGTTCTTTATCTTTTTTTTCTAATACTTTTATGCTGGAGAAATTATGAACAGTTATGTATTCAATCAAATGCTGTTTTTTTATATATGTAGTAATATTAACTTTTTGTTTTTTTCTTTTTTGATCTTTCTTTTAAATAAAGAGGTGAAACTGTATTTTTGTTTGACAAAAGTTGTCTTATTTCGGAAAAATCAACCCCTACGTCGTAAAGGCTTTGAAAAAAGGCAACGTAGTCAAATATTCATAACGCTCAAGCCATATAACCATAAATTAACAACCTTCACGTTGGGTAGACTTGGGTCGAATATATCAATTTAACTTTGAGCTGAAATTACCAAGAAATTATTCAATATACACAGAGGCAACAGTGTATCTGTATAGCTAATATATTCAGCTATTTAATGAATGTAATATGACATATTTCAAAACATTAATAACTGAGAAATAGAACAAAATTCACAAGATGGGAATGTGACTCAACCGTCCCGGACCCCGGGGCGTTTGAATCACCTCTAGGGGTCGATTTCATCACGGCAGGTTATTAAAGAATTACTTATTAATAGAACAATAAAGTAAACGAGATCCAATATATGTTTTTATACCCACAAGACAATACAACAAATGAAAAAAATCAGCAAATTCTAAAAAATGTATAAATGTGAATTATTTCACTTAACAATTAACAAAAATATTTCGAAAAGTAAAAATATGAAGAAAATAAAAAAAAACGAGACACTTAACCTCTTTAAGTATTTTTGTATCCAAAAAATAAACTGTGACTCTCTCTTATGACATTTACAAATGAAAAACAATATCTCAAAAAATATCAAAAAAGATAATAAAGAAAATACACAGTCAATCACAAAAACAAAAAACGACATCGAAACCTATAATTTAATAATAAAGATTAACATTGAAATTGGCTCTATTACATTACTTACTAAATAAACAAAAATAAATAACAATAATCCCGTAACATAAAAAATATTTAGAAACTTCTCATCAAAATTACATAAAGTAACAAACCTTTATTCAGATTCACAATTTTTGCAAACATAATAATCGATTTGATGTGCACAATCCTCATGTGTCCAATTTTTGCAGTCCATGCACTGAACCCACTTTTCGTTAGGTTTACTTTTATAGAAAGGCGTCAAACAAATTAAACATAAACATTCGTTGCTATCGTCATCGCTGTCTATATTTTTCCTTACTTTTCTTTTTTTAGCTGCATGTTTTGTTTTGCTTTTATCCATTTTCATGACCTTTTCACGGTTTTCCATTCTGATTTTTTCCTTTCCGGGTGTATCTGTGTACACAGCCGACTTTCTTTTCTTTTTTTCCTCTTGTGCTTTCCTTTCTAGGTGGAGCTTTCAAGAAAGGGCGAACGCTTTCAGGATTAAAAACTGTTGACGTGGACGGTATTGGATCATCTGCAAAATTTTCTAGCCTGTTTTCTGACAATGGTGTCACTTCTGACATTTGTCTATTGTTTGTCGATGGACTGTCTTCTGTAACTGGTCTGTTTTCTAGAATTGGTCTATCTTCTGGCATTGGTCTGTCCGTAACAAATGTTGGCGCAAAATCTAAGTCTGTAAAAACTTGTCTATTATATGGATAAATACCGATACACCTAAACACCTAAGCTTGAATATTAGTAGACGTGAATGCTATTGGTAAAGCTGTTTGAATAATAGATGGTATGTTATGTATCGTCATGGTTTTACCTGGATTATTTCGCATTTAAGCATCACTGGTTGAGTAAACAGCTTTTTTGAATGGGCCAAATACAGAACGGTCCAAAGGCTTCAGTTTGTGTGAGCAATGGGAAAAATAAAACTTCTATTCCATTTTCACTACAATAATCCAATGCCCGAATTGAAATATGTGACAAATTAAATATGTGACAGTTCTCATCTAGCTCCAAAGCCTGAAATAACTTGAAATAACTCAATCCCCGAATTGAAATATTGTGACGAATGATTATCCAAAAGGAGGAGAATTTTTCTGTCTGTTGATGACAATGTGTACTTTTGAAAGTGCTTCAAAAATATCAGGAATTCATCTTCCTGCATCCAGCCACTGCTGTTACCAGCGTCAATACTTCCCACTGGACCGTCTCTTACGAAGCGATCCTGATATCTAACCCGAGAAAATACAAACATAGGGGGTATATAGTTTCCTATTGCATTCACTGTACATGCAACGGTAATCAGATTTCCACGTTCTGCAGAAGTTAAGGCGCCGACCTGACGAGATCCTTTTTCTTCGTCACAATTTTACATGGTTTCTGTACCGTCGTGACACCGGTTTCATCTACGTTGCATGTCTTTTGGTTCAAATTTGCGTTTGTCTAGAACCTTTTCGTAATTTTCAAAGAATAAATTCACATTTGCTTCATTGAAGCTTGTAGCCCTTGCTAAGCTAGTGGGTTGGGCGCATCTTAATGACAATTCCGGATGTCGTTTCATGAAACCGCTGAAGCAATCTTCCCCTGCACATTTGTTTTTTTTCTATTGTAACGGCATATTGAGCTCATATATAGATGCCATTTCTTATGCCAGTCTTCTTATTTCCCGCGGCGAAAATCCGTAATATATATCAGATGTCTTCAATATATAATTCTTCATAGAAATTTCGTGGTCAGCAGTAAAAACTTTGTTCCATGCTTGGTAACCAACATTTAGAGGTTCGTTTGATGTTTTTCTTTTTAATATATATCTCCGTAATGACGTATAGCACAAACCTTGGTTTTGTGCAGCTTATTAGAAACTCCCTCTTTGACTACATCACTGTAGGCAGATTCGTACGAAGATTGGGGTTTGGCTACCCCTATCTGTTCTTTTTATGCGGTTTCGGGGCATCCTGAAGTAGAAAAAATCCTTATTAGTTTATAACAATAAATTTAATATGTATTCAATGAGTTTTTTTGGACATTTTCTGTGCTCTTGTCAACATTTACTAAATATTGTATAAAAAAAACTTAAAATATGAAACCTGTATACTTTGTTACCTACAAGTAAAATACAGAGGTACGAACCACAACGAACATAAAAAATATTTATTTTGTCAGTTCGAATGCAAATGAACCATAACAAATATCAAAAATGATATCCTGGGGTCGGTTGTATCGGTTCAGTTGACACCGGGATTTTGTGTCGTTCATTGATACAACCGCCCCGGTAGGTTCATTTTCGTTTGACATTATATATTTTTTATTTAATCGTGGTAAAGATTATCTAAATTCACACTAAATTACGTAAAAATAACAATATTTTGAAATTACCAAAACAGAATGCACTCACCTGACACAGAAATTGTATTATTGTCTTCCAAATACGGTGTAAAAATGTTAGTTTTACATAAATAAACACCATGCACCATAGAATACGCGAACGACTCGTGCGCCGGTGGCAAACAAACTTAAGCAACAGTGGACATCGATTGTAGGTAAAAATCATCGAATATGGCGGCGTCCTATCTATAGTATGTACAGAGATATTCACACTGATACAACCGATAAAGTGTAATGAAAAAAATATCAACAAATCGTTGAAAATGTTATCAAATAAGATTATTTAATTTTTTATCAATTGGAAGTGAAAAATCATGAAAAAGTACAAAATTTTTACTTATTTAAAAAGTTTTTAAAAATAAGTACATAATAAGTTTTTATAATACATAAGTACATAATAAGTTTTAACTGGACTGACGTCATCTGTCGTAGTGAGTAGAAAATACCTTCGAGAATATTAAGACATTTTATTGAACCAAAAACACACCCATCCAAAAATGGTCCCAACCTCAATTTTGAGGACCAAAAAACGACCGATGGGGCATTAATCTGCAAGGTCTCAGATATCACCAGATGAAAAAATTAAAATCTAATCTCTATAGCCAAAGGAGAAAAACACATTTAAAGTTTATAGCATTTTGCGCAACTCATCGCACTTGGAGCCCCGTCGTAAATCTATTTTGTTTTTTTTTTCACTTTTGGGTTATGGATTTTTTAAAAAATATCAAAAATTTTTCACATATATGTATTGGCTATAACCTGACAAAAAATCAGCTCTTTAACACTTGTGGTTTGTGTACAGGGACCTAAAGCATAGGGTATGGCACTAAAAGCCTCTTTAAAAAGAGACAACGGATGCTTAACGTTTTTATTCTAACCTTATTATCGACTAAGGAAGTTTCAAAGTTTAATAGAATGAAGCCTTGGCATTTATCTTTCAGGCAAAAAAAATAGAAGCAAGATATCTTTTATCTGTGCAAAGATATAGCTCTTATAGTAGGAATCTCGCCTTTGAAAAAACGGCCGAAATATAGCAACTTTTTGTGGTTTTTATGCTTTTTAAAGATTCAAAGTTACATCAAATAACTAATTTAGTAACAACATTATGTGACTAGTGGATATGGGATTCTATGGTTGTTAGACTTCACATTTGTGTGTGCTTTGTCTGCAAAAAGAGTGCTATTTTTGTCCAAGTTTGTATAAAATATTGGGAAGAAAACACATTGTTAGAGGCATTTTTTCTAATTATTCTGAATTTAAAACACATAAAAACCTCTTTGCATTTTAGTTGTTAAACCCACAGGTTTGCTTTGTTGTTTTTGTTTAAAATGAGTGAACAAATATTGGAAATACACACAATAATGGCAACTTTTTTTAATTTTAAAAAGAAATATATCTTTACTGAAATAGGTTTTAACAAGATATCAAACATATGAAAATCCCATTTAAACTTGATCTCCTATTGTAAAAACACATACAAACATGAAATGATTTCCTTTAAAAAAAAATTATGGTGGTGTTGTGATGTTTATTACTTTTTCTTCAAATTGCTGTTGAGATTTTTTTATTTAGTGCTTGCAAAATAAGATATATACTTCTGATTAATTTGTTGTAAACTTATGATATTTTATGAAAATATAAATAAATTGATACAGTGTATAATATAAACAAAAATTTTAGACAAGAACGAAATTCTAGAAATCACTGTTTAACTGTTTAAAAAAAAAAGAATCATTTTAAAAATTTAATTTAAAGATGCTTGCTGTTATAATCAATAACACATTTCAGTAACTGGCCTCCATAACGAGGGTGATCAGGGTTTCTTTTGTACCTAGCCCATTGAGCACTGAAGATTGAATGTAAGGCTTCTGTTGATTGCTCACTAAAAATGCCCAATGCTGTACCCTTTAGAGCAATAAACTGAGGAACATGGTAGAACACTGCATGGGCTTTTGGGGTGACTGAAACTGGGAGTTGAAGATATGAGTTTTTAAAGTCTTTGATATGTTGAACATATTCAGTATTTAATGTCCTTCCAAAACAGGAGCTAACAACACTCTTAAAATGTTGGAATGTTTTCACAAAACCAAGCATATGGTCTGCCTTTTCTCTTTCAATAATTTTTCGCAAAACATCCGTATTCTTCCAAAGCTTATGACAATCATTCCCAACAAACTCTCCACCATGATGAGGTTGTAATTTCATTTTGAGAAGTAATGGCCCATCTTTGCCTTTAGGCTATATCTTTTGCATTGATTTGTAAAGATGATTTACAATTCCAAGGAGACGGTGAAGTTCCATTGGGGGAATAAACTCAATAACTTGTTTGACATCTTCTTGGTCAAACAATGGGTTAGGAACAACATTATGAAAATCCTTTGCACACATTTTTCCATTCTCTTTCTCAATGAATGCTTTGCATTGCATCCTCATGGATTTGAAGTTTCTTGGAGTTCCCTGTTCTCTGAGGTCACTAAATTTAATACCACACCAACAGCAAGGATGTTTGCTTGAGTGAGACTGAATACCACAGATGATATTGGCTAACTTCATGTCAAATGCAATAAAGAAAGGCGCATCAATTTTCTCAAATAAACTTAGCTAGAAATAACAAGTAGCTGACGCTTGGCACTTGTTTCTTTCCCATGTTCTACAGCCAGTAATCTTTTGTCATTTGAGGCTGAACTTGTTTTGACATTTTGACATCCACCATTGGAGATAACACTCAAGCTGAATTTGAGGAATGTTCCTCCACCATCAATACCTAGTTTGATGAGAATCGGTGAAGTGATTGCTCTAACTCTGAGAATTGTGTTATAAAAATCCCCTAAACTCTTGCAGTGAACAACCTTTGCCAAATAATCAGTTTTTGTTGATGGCCTTGTAAGTGAGATTTTGGAAAGTTTGAATAAACTTTCAACTTTTCGACCAGCCATTGTAAAATTTTCCCTTAATTTTGTTTCAACAATTTTTGAATTTGTAGTCTTGTTTAATGTTATAGCCAGTTCTTGCATCTTTTTATTGGAAAGACCAGTATTGATTTGAACTTGAACCATGTCTAAAGTATTTAGAGAAGTTCTTGATATGCACTGAACTCTGGAGGGACCTGGAGTGATTGTTAAAGCTCTACCTCTTTCTCTGCTCAACCTAACAGTGCCCTGTGGAGAAAATACCTTTTGAGTTATTACAGAGGACGCAATTTTTTCAGCAGTTCTGGAATCAGTTGCTAACATTTTCTTTAAGTTTTCAAACTTGGTGGCTTGTGAACAATTATGTGTTATTCCTTTCCTCTTTTGACTGCACTGAGACAGTTTGAGCATAGTTTATCAAAGCTACTTGATGGTTCTTTCAAATCTTGATCGGTTGAAAAAGTGAGCTTTGTAGAATGTCCTTTTAGTTGGCCAACTTGGTAAATTAAACAATTACAAGAATCAAATCCTCTGGTCTGTGGTCTAATAATCACTTTGTTAAAGTCATGTAGTTTGGGAAGAGGCAAGTTTCTATCGCCTTTCCCATGCTTTTGTACCATTGCTCTGCAGGAATTGCATATCCGATGGAACTCTATCATCCTTAAAATCAATGGAATTTCCAGAAAAAATACCCAGTATTCTTTTCTTGTTGAAATTAGAAATATGTCTGTCACATTTTGAAAAACAAAAGAAGCATACAGATTGCCGACAATCTTGATGAGTTTTTCTTTTATATGGCTTTTCAGTGCTTAAAAAACTGATGTTTGAAAAAAAAAACTCAGTACAAGCTTGTGTTGATAAAAAATCTTTTTAGTTGTTTAGCCTGTTGACTGCTTAAATGTAATTACTTAATATTGTGGCTTTTCCCGGAAATAAGAAACATTTGTTTACACATATTTAAATAGTCGAAAAAAACTCGGCCAAAGCAATGAAAGAATTTAGGAGATACTTCAATGCAAGAAAAAAAAAGCACAACAAGGTTATACATATTTGATTTAAATAAAAAAAACTTGATTCTAGCATTAACTTTGAAATTTTTTTATAAATTACCAATTTATTTTTAATTTACAATTCTAAAGTAATTTTTACAATATGAAAAAAAAAATTTATTATATCTAATATTTGTTCACTCATTTTAAACAAAAACAACAAAGCAAACCTGTGGGTTTAACAACTAAAATGCAAAGAGGTTTTTATGTGTTTTAAATTCAGAATAATTAGAAAAAATGCCTCTAACAATGTGTTTTCTTCCCAATATTTTATACAAACTTGGACAAAAATAGCACTCTTTTTGCAGACAAAGCACACACAAATGTGAAGTCTAACAACCATAGAATCCCATATCCACTAGTCACATAATGTTGTTACTAAATTAGTTATTTGATGTAACTTTGAATCTTTAAAAAGCATAAAAACCACAAAAAGTTGCTATATTTCGGCCGTTTTTTCAAAGGCGAGATTCCTACTATAAGAGCTATATCTTTGCACAGATAAAAGATATCTTGCTTCTATTTTTTTTGCCTGAAAGATAAATGCCAAGGCTTCATTCTATTAAACTTTGAAACTTCCTTAGTCGATAATAAGGTTAGAATAAAAACGTTAAGCATCCGTTGTCTCTTTTTAAAGAGGCTTTTAGTGCCATACCCTATGCTTTAGGTCCCTGTACACAAACCACAAGTGTTAAAGAGCTGATTTTTTGTCAGGTTATAGCCAATACATATATGTGAAAAATTTTTGATATTTTTTAAAAAATCCATAACCCAAAAGTGAAAAAAAAACAAAATAGATTTACGACGGGGCTCCAAGTGCGATGAGTTGCGCAAAATGCTATAAACATTAAATGTGTTTTTCTCCTTTGGCTATAGAGATTAGATTTTAATTTTTTCATCTGGTGATATCTGAGACCTTGCAGATTAATGCCCCATCGGTCGTTTTTTTGGTCCTCAAAATTGAGGTTGGGACCATTTTTGGATAGGTGTGAAAAGTAATTGAATAATTTTCGAACTATTTAGAGCTTTTGATGTCGGTGGGAACCATTGTTGCTCTTATTTATGCAAGACAAATCTAATGTTCGAACTCCAATTAGATTGATGTACCTTTTACAGAAAACCTTTATCTTATTTGACCTCACGCTATTTAATAAAATTTTTTTTTTTTTCTTTTTTTGTCATAATTACTATTGTATTTTATCACAACCAAATCGTAATAAAATAAATTAGGGGTACCGAATTTATAAATTTGATCGTGATCCATGTAATCAGTTGGAGCAAAAACAGCTAATAGAAAGGTTTTAACAGGTTTGCTGCCGAGTGACATTTCCACCGAGCAACAGATAAACGATCGTAATGGTAACAACAACAACTTAAAACCTTATACTTTTAAAAAGGTGATGCTCTCTCTGAGTTTTTTTCCATGAAATTCAAGTTAACCAAACAAGTTCAACTGTATTTTTCGTTTTTTCATACTTGAAGATATCAATAGCTTACTTATGCAAAAGTTTGTAATTTGGAATTCTCTGTACAGGGTGGCCCGAAAAATGACCCTCTTTTGTTTATAGAATTTCTTTAGAAATCACCGAAAATTTAATGCAAATCAATTTTAAAACTTTTCAATTTTTTATAAGCATCACGTTTATTTTCAATATATACAACACCTGGTAATTATAAGCATCACGTTTATTTTTAACGTTTAAAAAACGCGGCACTCATAAAAAGGTATTAATATCCGAATTTAACAATTGGAAGGTTTTCTTGACAAAGAAGAAATTTTTCCAATTTTTTTATGAGAAGCCTGTTTCTTTCATTTTACACTTTACATATTCCCAGCAGTCGAAAGCAATCTTTCAGCATCTGTTGATTCGAAAGCAATCTTTCAGCATCTGTTGATTCGAAAGCAATCTTTCAGCATCTGTTGATTCGAAAGCAATCTTTCAGCATCTGTTGATTCACGATCAAATTTATAAACGATCCTAATGGCAACAACTTAAACTTCACTGGTGCCAGATTTTCAAAGACAAGTAAATGAGCCTTCATTTACTTGTATTTGAAGTTTTCGTGACAATGGTCTCAAGAGATATTCTAAAAGCAAAAGTTGGTCCCTTTTTTGTGCAACCCTGTTGGCGCGTGAAAACATGAATGGATGTCAAGCTATAGCCCGTTTGAATTATTAGTTTGGTGAGAAAGGAAAACGAAGGAAATTTTAAACATCATATCTAAGTTTTACCCAACTCAAAAAAAAAAAGAGTAAGACAGTCAAAACACCAGGTGGACACATGTAAAGTTACATGAAAGATAAATCAGTCACATTATTAAAGTTTAAAACTGTTTATGCAAAAATGATTAGAAATTCAATTAGAAATTCATTGAACCTACATGATAAATTGATAATATTTCAATAAATAAAGTTCGCGAAAAATCTGCAGCCATTTTAAGACAAACACTAATGAAAAGATAACTGGCAAAACCTGTTTTAGAGAACGATGATTCAGGTTTTAGAGAAATATGAAATAAAATAATAACAGTAAACGGACTTGAAAATTAGTTGTCTAATTTAGAACAACATCTAATTCAAGATAAATCTGCGGACATATAAAAAGAACGGTTGAAGAAATCTCATGGATTTTGAAAAATTGCTTAGGAGATTATGTTTGTGGGAGATAATCTTTATAAGAAGAGATTTTGAGGTGATTCTCTTTTTAGGGAGACGAGTCCGAATTCGTTTGCATATTATTATCGGCATGAATATATATTTATTTGTATATATTAATATTAAAAGAATATATTCATGAGATAAATAGCTGAGAATATTTATTAACTATTATAACTTAGTAAAAAAAAAAACAATGGTAAGTATTATCATTTTAGATATATTTTGATTTAGACATTATTATTACTGTTACAATATGAACTATATTTTTATTAAAAATTGTTACCACCCTCACACATTCCCGCGTACCATCTTTTAATCTATCTTCACATGGACTTCTGGAACAAAGTTTTCTGAAAAAGTTAACAATATGCGTCCTTTTTCCAAGCACTTACCCCAAATAGCTGAGGCTCTGAAAGGAGTACCTAAACTAACTTTTAGTTTTAAACTTCAAACTGAAATTAAAGGATCTCTGAAGTACATAAAGTCATTAAATGTTATCTTGCTATCATAATCGTTACTGATACCATGGCCGAAATAAAATTCTATTGCCAGCTTGGTCACACTTCCTAAAGACTGGTGCAGGGACTTAACTTAGTAGACCATGTAACAAACTTGAAAATTTATTGCAAATGGGGATTTGATGACTACACTGGGCATAGTGAATTCAAATAGGCACGTGAATTTGACGAACGCACAATTAAGTACGAAATAGCATTTGCTTTACTTCGATGGCCCTAAATTGTATTATGAAGGATGCAGAAATTATTTCCGAAAACGAATGTCCTTCTTCAACTCGATATTGTCGACCTATTCCTTTTCATTTTTTCAAACAAAAAATAGTTCCACAACAGTTGATTTAGAAGACGGGTAACAACTTTTGTTGTTCTAGAAAGCAAACTAATTTTTTCATATAATAAAATTTTTTTTTACATAAAAATTTAAATGGGGTAGGGAGGGTGGGGGGAGACAAATACCTCTTTTGGGCTCCTTAATGTCCCCGGGGTGTTGCACATGAATAAATTAGCTAGAGTATTTGTCCAGCTTTAAAACAAACCCTCAGTAGCTAGTTTATTTTACTCCGTTTACAAGTTATTAAACACCCTGTTTTTTATACCGATTTTGTAAAACTTGGAGCAGAACACCATTTCAATTATTTAAAAAAACTTCTGGATTGAATCATGATAAAATTTTTGGAATTGTGACGATTGCTTTGAGAGATTTTTGTTCACCTTCAGTTTTTGCTCCTATTGCTGATCGTTCAGCAAACTTAAACTATTCGTTCTACAATGAGTCAAGAAGCGTTCATTACAAGCGTTCAATACAAGCGTTCTACAATGAGTCAAGAAAAAATCTTTGAATTTTTTTTGGCAAGAAAGTTTAATTTTTCTGAAGTCATTAATGCATTTGCAAAGAAGAAGGCGCGAAAAGTTATACTTTAGGTGCAAGAGGCAGCATTTGATTTTCACAGAGCATATTATCTTAATTCGAATTCAGGATTTATTATTTTGAAATCACTAATTATTTGAAACGAAGATAATCGTTTAATGAAGATGTTAATTGAATATGCATCATTTTGAACGACAAATAACTGCAAAGAAACTCGCCTTTAAATAAACATACTCATTTCATTACAATTAAAAACCAGATAATGTTTAATCTCTTTTTTTCGATTTAATGCACAGTCTATAATGAACGGTGTTCTTTCATATTTATCATTTCTTTTGTTATTGTCAGAAAACTATCAGGATATATGAAATCATTGACCGTAACTTTGCAGAAAAATGAGATGAAAATTTAGGATGCAGAAACTTTTAAAATAGTTTGGAAAGTTTGCAACCCTAAGAAAATAAGTTCTCAAAGTAAAACAGGTTCTCTTTTAGCAATACCATAGCAGTGACAACTTGGGTCAGCTGCGAAAAGATTTTCGTAGCATTAAGAAGGAAAATCGTTTAAAAAGGTACTGCAACGCTGTATATTCATAGGGATTTTCCTATTAATGTTAATATTTCATTTAAAAAATTTGAAAATCCTTAACCTCACAAAACGACAATAAAAATCTACTTTCTGTTAAATGATAAGATTTGACTTAATAAAGTTTCTAGTTAAATCCCTATTATTATTGTTTATATTTCTTATCATTTAAGTATAACCGTTAGATTGCTTTAATGGAATTTTTATTGATGTTTTATTCCTTATTGTAAACAGAATTGGGAATTATTTTAAGTTTAGAAAGAACAGAATTTTAAATTGTTATATTAAGTTAGGATGATGTGTCCTAACTAAATGAAGAAAAATCACGCTTTTTTCTGACTGGTAAGCATTGTTTATAAAAGGTTTAAGGGCGTTGGGGTGGGTGGGTGGAAGAGGGCTATATTGAATGAACATTAAACAAAAATTATCTTCTCTAACCAGAGTCAGATAAAAAAATCTGGATCTATTTTTAATTTAGCAGCAGGTGTACCTATATCCCCATCTGAGACAAACAAACTGAGCATTTATTATGCACACCATGTTGTAGCGAGGAGAATTTGTTCACCCAAACTTGTTTTATTTGCACTCAGTTGATAAAATGATACTTTTTAGCTGAAGCCAGCTTGTGCTTTACATTTACTATAGACTTTATGTCAGTGAGTTCATGCCAAGCGAATTAGTTTGTATATAAATTGTGTTGAATTTTACACAGATACATTGGCGTTTACGCATAACTATAAACGATCTTTTTTATGAGAAACTACAAGCTATTTCGGCGAAATGTCGACTAAACTTGATTTAAAGTTAATTCCAGAGTTTAGTGGGAACAATAAATAGTCAGTTACAGAGTGGTTGGAAAAAGTTGAATTGGTATGTAAAATAATTGGTGTAACCAATCTGGCACGTGTGGTTCCTCTCCGTCTCACTGAGGTGCATTCGTAGTATATCAACAGTTAGCAGAGACTAATAAAGAAAATTTTAAGAGAATATAGAAGGCTTTGCTTGAAGCTTTTGCCGTTGATGCATTCACAGCCTACAAGCAGTTTGTCACGAGAATGCTGAAACATGGAGAGGCAGTTGATGTTTATTTGGCGGAACTGCGAAGATTGTTTACCCTAATTGGTGGGCTACCAGACAAACCAGTCGCATGTGCCTTTGTTGCTGTGCTCCCCGAGGAAGTTCGACGGATGCTTAGCTCGAGTTTCCGTATGGACGATCTAACAACTGTATAAATATTTGCACGAGCAAGGGCTCTTATGATTAAGAAACGAAACAATAGGATGGTGGAGAAATTTGCTGTAGCTGCAATGAAAAGTAGTGATCTGAGGTTGCTAGAAGATAAAACACAATCAATGTGTTTTGAGTGCGAACTTCTCAATCACTTTGCGAGAGATTGTCATCTAAGAAGAAATAATAATTGAAATAAGTGAGGTAGAAGACGAGAGACAAGCGTTGTGCTGTGTTACTTGTGTCAAGAGTATTGACACATATCGAGAATGTGTACAAAAAATGGAGTGAGGGAGAAGACCTCTGCGCCAGTTCTCTCCCTAAACAATCAGTAATGGCGTTACCTACCATACTCTTGGATATTATTGGTGTAACTCAGGATGTGCTAATTGACACCAGGATGTACCTGCTGCATCATTTATAAAAAATGTGCGACAAAAATAACGAAGAAAGAAGTTAGCGTGGTAACTGTAAATGGACAACAATAGCAGTGCGAAAACGTTAGCTAAACTCGAATCACCGCACCGAATGGAAATAAAGTGTGTGTAGAAGCACTTGTGGTTGATTTCAAACCACTGGGTTTTTGTTTCATAATGGGTATGAATGGAATAGTGTAATAATGGAACACTTGAAAAATAGAGAATGGATAATTGCGAGGAAATGGAATGCCAAACCTGAAAATCTAGTGAATAGAATTGCCGAATATACTATCCCTATCGGCATAAAATACGATTACGAAAAAGAAATTGAAGTTGATAGAGAAAAAATAGCTGCAAAAGTACGAAGCGAAAAAACACGGTCCAGTAAAAGGTTTGGTTCCACTTATGGCAGTGGTGCACCAAAACAAAGGGAAAGTGCGACCAGTGTTAGACTTCAGGGAGCTGAGCACGTGTATTGAACCATTTACGGCGAACACGAATGTATGTGCTGACAAACTTTGAGACTGGAGATGGCTTGGAGAAAATATTTCAATAATTGATTTATCTTCGGCCTATATGCTACTCAAAATCAGCGAGGAACTCTGGGCTTACCAAACTGTTATGTTCCGTGGTCAGAGGTTTTGGTTAACAAGTTTGGGATTTTGCCAAAACGTTGCACCCGTCATAATGAAAACGGTGTTGGACAAAGTTCTATCGCAAGATAAAAAGATCTTGGAAGGGAACATCATCATACATTGATGATATTCTTGTAAATGAAGACATCGTATTGGTTCGCAGTGTACTTGACCATTTGGAAATGTATGGACTACATTTTAAGCCGGCGGTTCGTGTGTCCGAAGGAGCAAGAGTTCTAGAGTTACAAGTTGGAATTGAGAATAAGAAGTTATTTTGGAAGAGAGACAACAATTTTGGTGAAGTTCCAAGTTCACTAACGAGGCGAAAAATCTTCTCTTTATGTGGAAAGTTGAAAGGGAATCTTCCAGTTTATGGTTGGTTGCGTGTAGCTTCGTCATTTTTTGAAAGAACAGCAAACCCCCTAACGAAAACATAAGATGAGAAGATACAATGCAATTTTGTTGAAAAAATGGTGAACGATACGGCAAAAAAAACACGTAACGACGATCCTGCCAAAGGAGTTTGGAATGTTTATGGAAACGAGGCAACATTGTGGGTGGATACTAGTTTAGTAGCGTTAGGTGTGAGTGTCGAAGTTGATGGCAATATAATCGAAGGCACTTGTTGGTTAAGATAAGATGATACAACACATATAAACATGTTGGAACTGGATGCATTAATCAAGGCATTAAACATGGGTCTCAATTGGAAGATGAATATCTTGCATATTTTCACTGATTCGAAAGCAGTATTACATTGGGTCATCGATGCACTGACTGGAAAATCCAGATTGAAGATAAAAGCTTCGAACTAAATGCTGATTAGAAGGCGGCTTCTGACCATTACGATTATTGTGGACAAATACAAACTTAGAGTGGATATCAAACTAGTACCCTCGGAGTTTAACTTACCAGATGTACTTACTCGAGTGACTGGAAGTTGGTTGAAAATGATCGATAAGCCCACTGAACTTGCTGCAGGTGGAGCGATTAGTGCTTCTCTATTTCCCAAAGAAATAAACCATGTTCATAAGTCCACAGGACGTCATGGTGTGTAGAGAACATTTTATTGTGTTTGTAGAACTGGCCCATCAGTAAGCGGGGAAGAAGTCAGAAAAGTGGTTGAAAAATCTGTAGCCTGCAAATCAATCGATCCAAGTCCGATAAAGTGGCCGAAAGAGAAGATCGAAGTAAAAGGGACGTGGCAACTCCTTGGTATGGATATAACTAATTATGAGGGGCAACACTTTCTTACCCTGATAGACTGTGGGCCTTCACAATATGCAGTATGGCGCCATCTTAAAGACCAAATTAGTGCATGTGTCATTCAGGAATTAAACACAATCTTTCTTGAACGAAGCGGTCCTAAAAAAATTCTGACGGATAATGATACAGCATTTTGAAGCACATGGAATAAATTGAACGTTAAACTTTGCTTCAGGTGCGCTTACGTACCATCAGGGAATGGAATTGCAGAACGATGCCATCAAACAGTAAAAAGAACGGCGAAGAGAGTTTCGTGCAGCATACCTGAGGCAGTTTATTGGTATAACGTCAGTCTAAAAGATTATTGTAAGTCTTCTACAGCAGCCGCAAACAAATTATACCAATACGAAATTAGAGTTAGAGGAATTGACGACGATAAAAACGCACATGATCCTTATAAGAAGATCACCAACAAGTTTAAACTTGGCGATGAAGTATGGGTAAGGCTCCCGGATAATCGATGCGACTCTCAATAAAAGATTGGAAGAATTACAGGAATCATTTCGGAGCAAATGGTAGAAGTGGACAAAGTGTGCCGACACATACGCAACCTAAGACACGTCAGAGTTGATAACAAATCGAATGAGGATCTAGAAGATGATGAAGAATTGTGCATTATGTTGCCTGAAGACAAGACAAACCAGACGTCAATGTTGCGAAGAAGCACCCGAAAAAGGATGGCACTTGAGCGATATAGTCCATGAGTTGAAGTGGTCGTTATGACCAAGGGGGAGTGTAATTATAGTGTTACTTGTGAATAATTGTGTGCATAAAAGATATGTCATTATAGCGTTACTTGTAAATAATTGTATCTGTAAAAAGATGTGTGAATGCCAAGCGAATATATTTATATATTTATTGTGTTGAATTTTATTCAGATACATTGGCGTTTACGCATAACTATAAACGATCTTTTTTATGAGAAACTACAACATTTACTTTCCTGCAATACATCCCACAAATATAAGCAGTTATTATTTAATCAATTACTCACATCCTGTCAAAATATGCTCTTGAACCATATTATGAATGGTGTTACCTCATTTCATTAGATTTATCGAAACAAAGCAAACATAATCATTATCTTCATTCTTTATGCGTTTGTGTTTTAAGCGTTTTACTCAAAAAATAGCGAGTATTGCTCGAATAAAACATTTGTATAATCTAGTAATATACTCAATAATTTAAGGTTGTCGTCTAGTAAAAAAAAATTAAAAAATCAAATTTTTGTCTTTGGTGTAGTTTAAAAGAGAAACTTGTGCTCTTTCAGAAAATATTTTCTTTTGCTCGTATTTTTTAATTAAATTTATTTTTAAATTTACTTATTTTAACAAGTCTCGAGGATGGAAAAAACAACCCATCTTTTTCCTAATATAAAAAATCTACTATTACTCCTAATGAAACCAACTGTAATTTATTTATTGATCTACAAATATTTAGAAGTGTTATTGATATGATTGGCATTTATCCTGATTGCACTTCAAAAATTACTTTAAAACTTATAAATGAAAAACACCAAGGATTTGCTAACAATATATGTTTAATATGTTATAAATGTAATTGGACATATGATTTTTACACTTCATCGTTTACTTCAAAAAATGATAACACTGAACTTCGTGGAAAAAAAAATTTGGTGTTAATACTCGTTTGGTTATTGCTTTTCGTGAAATTGGTCATGGTTTCGAAGCCATTGAAAAGTTTTCAACTCATGAATATGCCCTCATCAATGTCAAAAAATATACATAACGGATACTGTAAAGAACAAAAGAAAAAAGTTAAGAGCTATAAGGAAAGGATTTATTGATAAAGAAAAATACCAGGAAGGAGGAGAAAGTTATTCTAAAGGATCATTTTAAGTTTTTTTATTTTATTTTGTTAGTTTTCTCTGTTTGTGATATTTCAGACTTAAAACAAACATATCTCAGCTTCTATAATTTTTTTTTTAATGAAATTTTAAGGGTTTTTTTAATCTGTATATAAGTTAGTATGCGAACCTGAGTCTAAATTATTCTTTGAGTATTTTAGGAAATATGGGATGGTTTTTGTTGAATTTTACCCCTTTTTTAATTTACCCAAATACGTTGAGCTGCCATTATGGATCTAAAAAAAGTTGTAAGTTTTTACTGGTTCATATACAAATTTTATATATATCCTGCATGCAAACCAAATTTCATGCAAAACGAATGTACAGATAGCTGAACTCATTGTTTTAAGGTAATATTTTAAGCGTTTTTTTGCTGATTCAGCATTAAAAAACGTAAATAATTTTTTTTTTTTTATTTTTTTTTTTAATTTTTTTTTTAATTTTTTTTTTTTTTCGTAATAAAAATATGACTTCTTTATGTTAAAAAATAAAATAAACTTTCCAACAAATTGTATTTTTTATTTTTTTACTAGACGACTTTCCTTAAAAATGCTCTATTTCATTATTAGTTTTCATATTAATTACACGAAACATGCAAAAAACAGTAATAATCAATAAAACCAATTGATTTTTTTTGTTTTATTTTATTACTCTAGTATTAACAGATCTTGGTTGTTTTTTTTTTTTTTCATCCAAGACTTTAGTTCAGGCACACAATAATTTGTTATCGTCCGCCTCTGTCGACCCATCTGGGTTTCTTTTATGGTCATGCATTCGGCTTACCAAATCGCGGATATTGACGCTTTGAAAATGCGTCTTCCATTGTAGACCATCAATGCCCTGCTATCTGTCTGTATAAATTTAACCCTTTCATGCGCTGGGTTGTTGTATAACAACAAATTAAGCTGGAGTATTGAAAATAAAGCAGATTTTTACCTGAATTATTTATGGCTATGTATAATCTATATCCTTATAACTTATTCTTCTTACTTAAGTTTTACAGAAAAACAGTTATTTAAATATTATTAAAATATATAGTTGCACAGAATTTGCGATAAATAACAAGCTAATTTTTTACTAGTCATTCAGCTTAAGAAGAGTTGGGTGTAAATAAAGCAAAATATAGTGTTTCTTTTTGTACAAATACTAAATGGTATCTTTAACTTATAGAATTCATAACTCTAAACATTTTATACCAAGTATACTATGATGGAGCAGATATTCTTATGAACTAATTGATTGTGTAGTAATTACTCTTTGAGCATCAATATGACTTATACGGATTTTCCAATATCCATGTGGTTGTTGGGGTGGATATTTCTGACTTAAGTGAATATATGTATTCTTGGTGTCACTGATAATGTTGAAAAAGGCCATTCGATCCATATTTAATTGGAAAGGAACAGTTTTGTTATGTATATTACTGTACTTTTGGTATTCTAATGTTTTAAATACTTTCATAAATCTATTATATCAAGACAGAGCTAAATCTAAAATAAAATCTTTTGAAGCAAATAATAATGGAGTTACAATACCTACATTTGCTACAGTTGATGTAAATGTTAATTATGTTCATACATTTAAAGGGTTATTTGTTAAAGATGAAGTATATGTCCCATTTCAATTCCTAAAGCAGTATTATGAAGTTTATGGATCTTTTGATAAAGTTGAGCCAGGAAATTCTTTACAGTTTACATGGTTAAATGCTGCACCAGATATTTTAAATCCCAAGCAATTAAACTTTTTGCCTTATTCAGCTCAAAAAACCTATCTTAATTTTCATGAAACTGATGTGGCTAATAGAGCAAGAGTTAAATGCATTTGTGGGAAATATGAAGTTCCCATAACAGTGCAATGGGATTCTAAAGGCTACTATTATCCAACCCAAGTAGCACAATATGGTTTATCACATATGAGTAAGTTCTACTTTGAAAATGACAAAAGAAAAGACCATAAAGAGTACGTTGTTTTAATGCAGATGGGTAAGTGTTTTAAGGAAAATTGTATGCATAATTGGGATTTGTTAAAATTTTCCCTAAATCCAATTGTATAAAAAAAAAGCTCTTCCTAAAAATTACTAATTATGCTCATAATTTTTAAGGTATATTTTGGTAAAAAAAAAAAAAAAGTACAGTGCATACATAGAGAACTCAAAAAGTTAAAACTAAGTTTAGCCTAACTTTTCAATTTAGCCTTAACTTTCTTTTGTTAAATGTATTTTTGTATTTTTTGTGTACCTTTCACTAAATAAATTTTTTTAAACTGCTTATCTATTATCAGGAAGTTGAAATCAACCAAAATAACCTCTACCGACATAGGTTCAAAAAATGGACACCACCTAAATGTGTTTAATGGCGTCCACCAGGGACCTGCATAGTTTTATTAATTATTCTAAGCATAATAGACCAAGGGATAAACATATTTTATGTTCATAGCCATAAAACAAAGAGTTCTGATTTTTACCTCAAAAGTGCAGTGAAAGAACTATTTAAAATATCAAAACAACGCGTATTATTGTAAAAATATTTAAATTTTATGCTTAGCAAAACTTTATTTTTTAAATTTGAAATAAAATGTTTTATATTTCTTTATATGCTTTTTCTTATAACTAAAAAAAAAATCAATTTTCAGTATTAGAAAACATAAACCAGCAAAAGTTTGAAAAAACTCTTGTAAAATATTCTTGACTAAATATTCATTTAAAAATAATAAAGATTTTCATTGTAAATTACATTATGAAAAGAAAAATTTGATAGATTGAACTGCATCACATAGCATTTTTCAAAATGCTGAAGCTATCAAATGATGAACTTTAAAACACAAATTCATGTTCACTGTTTATCTGAAAAATATTTTAAATGAAATTTAAAAGTTTTAGACTTAATCCAGAAGAACTGAAAATTAATCATAAATCCAGTGAACTCTGCATTATCCCATCATAGAGTAGATAACATTTTATTAAGAAAGACAACTGTTGAACATATTTTCAAATTAAAAACTAATTTTATCTTTAAAATTTAGTATAAATAAAAACATTTGTCCGAAAAAGAAAATGATTTTTTTCCGTGATCTTTGGCTCTATATAAGTTATGTAATCGTATTAGGTTGTTGTGCAGTATGCTAGAATTTTTTTAAAGATTCAAGGCTTGAAAGTTCAAATTGGTGTTCAGTTTTTTACCTTTTATTTAATTTAATTTTTGAAATTTTTATGTGCTCATCAGTGTAGTATATATAAAAAATAATAAACTTTTAGCCCAAATTACTGGTTTTTGTTGTTCTCATGCAATATAATAAAAGAGATTTTTAATTGGTTATTATATGGTTAGTTATAGATTTTACTTGATTAATTTTAGTTTGTTGAAAGTAGTTATGTTACTAAAATTAAACTATGCAATAATATTTGTTACTTGTTAAAAATATACTCGATTTTTAGTCAGGGAAAAGGCAGAAAAATTTTAAAACTCACTTTCTAATTTAAAATATGTTAACATCAAGAAATCAGTTGAACTCTTTTTACTTACTGTCTTTACAAAACATAGTTTTATGACCAAAATGTCATTTTTAAAAAGATGATAACAAAAATGTCCCAAGGGATGGTGATCAAAATGTTATGGTTAAAGAGATAATGGCCTTTTTTGTTTGCTTGTTTTTCACTTTGATTCAAAATAAACAGATTTCAGGAAAGAGTGCAGGAATTTTACTTTAAATATTCTGTACAAGTATTATAAACTTTTGTGCTTGTAAAAGTTACTTAAATTGCCTTTTTTTTTTAATTTAATTTGGTTTTTTTAACTTAAACAAATTTTTGTATAAATTTTTTTTACAAAATTCTTTTAAAGGGAAAGTCGGTCAACAAAGATTTCAACTGCAAAATCAAGTTGCTGAAAGGTTTGTGATAAAGATAAAATTTACTACAATGCTGTCTGCTTTTGAAGTGAAGGTGATTGCTTCTGATTCAAACAAATATACTCTGCAGTATATCCTTGGTAGGTGAAAAGATTACTTTGTATTATCTTTATTTTTCCGGAAACTACAAAACATCATTGGAATTTCAATTAAAGTGGTTATATGCACATGTTAAAGTAATTTTATTATAATGAAATTATTAACATTAAATAAAAATGCACACCACTGTTTTAAATATGATATTTTTAGTTGTAATATTTTAAAGTTAAAACAATCTTATCTATAGCCTAACCATTTTAGGTAGTGTTGAGATTTAATTTTATGAAAATTTTTTATATGTTTGTGCAGCAGAGGGGGAACTGCATCGTAAGTTTTATTGTTGTAGTTTTTTGATTCTTGGATGGTTAACTCTATAAAATTTTCTTTAAATTTATTGGTTCTTAAATTAATTTTCTTTACATCATTTGGTTAAAATATAAATAGTGAGATTATCACAGTAATTGACCATCGACTTGGCTTGGCACCTAGTTAAGCAATAGATGTTTATATCTTACTTTATATCTTAAAAAAAGTTATGGTGTTGCTTCATTAAAATATATTTAATATTACAAAATAAGTATATAATCCATAATTTTTAAATTTAAAGTTTCCTTTTTAAATTTGAGTTGATGTAAAAGTTGTGCAAAGTATGATTTAGAATGATTTTCTAATTAATTTGCTTCCATGTGGGCTTATCAGTGTTTTGTATAATGCCTATTACTAACCCAAAAGAATGTGCTTTTTATGATCATGGTGGAAGTCTCTGTATAAATTAGCACTTAGGATTGATTTACTGATGATCAGAAAACATTTAAAACGAATGTAGTGTTTGAAAGTAGGATGATTCAACCACAATGATTTCCAATTAAAAAGAGTTTTTTTCCTTTTTCAAAAGACATGTACAATTTATCATATCTTTCAAAAAAAACTTGTACTCCTGTTAATTATACCTTTCAAAATACTTTTCAAAATACTACTTTCAAAATGAAAAACTTTTTTTATAAAAGTAGTGAAGTACAAACTGGGGATGTTAATTTGGACCAATTGAAACAATTACAAAGTTGTAGAAGTAAACTTCTGAGATAAGTTTAGTGTTTCCATCTTTTTTATCTTCATCTTGCATTTTTGTTATCATGTTATTAATTAGATTACTAATAACTTAAACAGGAATTTTTATAAAAGACAAAACAAGTAAAATGATTGACAAGTAAAAAGTTAAGAGGTGGAGAGAATCCTGGTCATTAATGAAGAATGGCAGACAGAGACTCAGTTAAGGGAATCCTTTGTCAGAACCAGGAGAATTACTTGTAATTAAGTATGCAAACAATGTAAGTAATGATATTAGGCAATATTAAACAACATAATTACTTAGCAACTATCAATGCATAGACAAAAAAAAATACCTTTAAAAAAAGTTATTTTCAAATGGTATTTATCAGTAATATATCTTTTTAGCATTGATGTGTGTGATATTACTTATTCTTTACTAATGTGTGTGAAAGTTAAATGAGCATCCAAAGTAAGGACTTGTATAAATATTTCTAAGTATAAGTATTTTGATTCACATTATAAATTTTAAAGTTAATTTTAGTTTTTTGAAGAGTCAGGACCTCATTTGTATTTTCCAGTCACACTCTAAATATGTTATATTTTACATACAAGGGGAGTCTAATAATTTTCTAAAACAGTAATGAAAAATAATTATTTTTTTCAAGGAAAAAATTTTTTTCCAATATAATCTAAACTCTTTTGACTTTAATACAATTTCTCTAAAGTTTTTTCAATAATTCTACTCCATCATTATGGAATGATTCCAGTCTGCAAAATACCCATCAATGGCCCCAATAGCTTTCTTATTTGACATAAAACTATTTCCAGCAAGGAATTACATTTGGTTTGAAAATAGACAATAATAACTGTGGACCATATCTGGTAAATATGGTGTATGTTTAAACAATTTGTTTTTTAGTTGATTGATTTAAGTCATTATAAAAGTAGTTATGTAACTACTTTTATAATAACTTAAATCAATTAAAGTCCAATGTCTTGATGAAAAATGATTTTTACCTCATTAACCCTGATCTAAGCTCAGCTTTTTCATCCAATTGAACCAAAAAACTTGTATAATGTTCAAAACTGATTGTTTTTTTACTTGTCTGAAGATAAGCAATCAACAAAACTCATAATTTTAAAAAATGCTGTTTTATTACAAATAAATTTGTAACAGTGAATTTGTAAGTTACAAATGAATTTGTAAAAAACATGTATAAAAATATTTTTTGTATATGTTCTTTCATTGATTGGTAGCAAATGTGGCACCTAACTTGTACAAAACCTTTTCATCTTTAATTCTTCATGTAAAATGTAACCCATCTTATCTTTTTAGATGCCTACGGTCTCAGCTATTTCATGTACTTTCAGTTATTGATCATCTAACTCAATATTATGGATTTTTCAAATGATTTCTTGTCTTGCAACAGTTTTTAAATAACTAATGTCTGGATCATCTTAAAGGATTGTATGACTGAGTTTAAATTCAGCAACCCATTTGTTTGCTGTTGTAAGTAAAGGCAAAGAGTCCTTATATTTACATCTTCCAAAAATAAAAATTCAATCACTGGATTATATTTTGCTTTTTCCATAGTAAAACAGTGGTGTGCATTTTTATTTAATGTATTATAACAAAATTACTTTAACTTATGGATTTAACTATTACTCCTCTTTGTGGAAAAACTCATCAACTTCTAAATAGATTTAAGTTACAAGATTTCATATGGAATTTTAAACAACACTTTGGTAGGTATAGTTCACTAAAGCAACCTTTTGTAAGCTATTGTATTGTTTTCAATAATCCCTAAATATAATGTGTGCTCCCTAATGTTACAATGTGCCTTTAAGTTACCAAAAGTTTGGATTTTTTGGTTTTATACTGCCAATGAAGACCCTTTAGGCTTTATCAGATTCATAGGGTGAAAATCTTTAGATAGCAGATATTCTGAGTGAAGGGCACTTTTCTACACACATTGCACTAGAATCCATCTGGTGGGTGTTTAAATTGAAAACACTGTAATATATTGCTTTATTATTGAGAATTTAGAGCTTCCAATAGGGACATTGTTATTTAATTGACAATCATTTACCTAAGGCAGATTTTGCTCAAAAGGAGGAGGGGGTGAGTATGAAAAGATTAGTTGCAAAGGTTTATACACTTCCTCTCCCCTTGTCTCCCCCTACATGTTTATTTATGGTACAATTCTAACTAATTTATAACTTATGAGTTTATTTTTTAAAAGCTTAATCTTTTACTTTACTTTAAAAGCTTAATCTTTTACTTTACTGAACTCCGTTATTACTACTGTTGTTATCTTAATAAATATTGTTAGTCAAAAACATTTTAAGATGGTTATCAAATTAAATTTTCATTGGATTTTTAAATGATGTTAGCTTTTTCATATTATGGCTTTGTTTGTTGCTTATTTTTTTAAAATGATAACTTTGTTTAGATGATGTTATGATAGACAGAAGAAATTACAATCAAACTATTGTTCATGGCTTGGGTAAAAAAATTTTCAGGCAGGAAATTACACGTGACTTGAATGTTGATTTGGTTAAAGGTCTTTCATATGTTGCAGGGAAAAGACTCGGAGAAACAGTCAATATAAAAATACAAGAAGTAATAAGCCTTGATGTTGACAAGGTTCAGTTTGTACAAGCTGTGAAATTTGTTAATGAAGATCACTTGGCCAAAGTTATGGCTGCTGCTGATTGGTTTTTAAATTATCAAGATAACAAAGGTGGCTGGAAAACCAATGTTTCTAGGATAGTAATTAAAGAAATTAAAACTGGTGCTGGATGGTATAGTGCCATGGGTCAGGGTCAAGCAATATCCTTGTTATGCAGAGTATACTATTATACAAAAGATATTAAATATTTAAATTCAGCCCTTAAAGCAACTCATTTGTTTGGGATACCTTCTGCCAAGAATGGTGTTTTAGCTATGTTATTTGATAAATTTCCATGGTATGAAGAATATCCCACTAAGCCACCATTATATGTTTTAAATGGTTTTATTTACTCTTTATTTGGGTTGTATGATCTATCAACTATTGCTAGATCTAAGAATGCTGAAGAGGCACAATATTTGTTTCAGCAGGGAATGAAATCTTTAGAGGCTATACTTCCTCTGTTTGATAATGGTCATGGGTCATTCTATGATTTACGGCATGTTTCTATTCCAGGAAGCATGCCTAATAGAGCACGGTGGCAGTACCATCGAGTGCACTTAGAACAGTTACATGCTCTTGTTGAACTAACAAATAGTAGCATTGTTATTGAGACCTTGCAAAGATGGATTGGTTATGGGATGGGTATTCTGGCCAAACATAATTGATTATAAATAGCCATGTAGAAAGTTCACAATATAAGTAGATTTTGTGAAAAGGTATTAAGTAGGTGCTCAAATGTTGTTTTTGATAAACAAAATGGTACAAGACATCAATGGTATCATGTGATAATTTGATATCTAAGCTATTACAAGCCTTATGGAATGAGTCTTTAAGGCTTAATGTTAAATTACAATAAAAGGTGAAGTGTAAATATATTATAAAGTCTTTTTTGAACAATCATGAGGTTTAGTTTTTTTATTATTTTTTTTTTTTTAATTGCAGGATGTGTAAATATTTTAAGGCGCTAATGGTGATATTTTATTTTAAATCATGACAATATTTTAGTTAGTAGATTTAAATCAATTATTTATGGTATTTATATGCATTATTTTAATTTCAAAAAAAAAAAGAGTACTTAGCAGTAAATATTCTTCGTCAAACCATAATTTTATTAAAGAATTTAAGATTTTTTGTGAGATTTGGTATTCAATATATTTTAAGGATTGTTGTTGTGTATAATACTTATCTGTAATTTAACAAAGCAGAAATCTTATTGCGTTTTTTGTTTGTTTCTTTCTAGTATATTAACTTGTGAAAGCTTTTCTCCAGATGAAACTTGTAATTTCCATTTTTTTGTTTTTTAAATCATTTATTTACAGAGTTCATATTTTTTTTGATAATCAACAGTTTCTATTGTTTGAGATTTATAAAAAAAAAATAAAAAGATTTTAAAGTGATAAAAGGTATTTTTTATTGCATAAGTTTCTAGGCCTACTTAATTGCTTACCTTCACATAAAATTAGAGTAATCTGTTGTTGAATACAGTTTAAATACAATATCCCCAATATTGTATTTAAACTATACATTCTTTTGTTAAGTTATAATAACATTGTATGTTTTTAACATTCCAGAATGGTTTTTTTTTTTTTTTTTTGAAGAAAAAAAATCCTTTCTAAAATGTTAATTTATTTTTCAGGCAAGAAATGAATTTGATTTCTACTATTTGCTTCACATGGTTTATGATTGTCTTCTGCATTAGTGGATTGTTTATAAATTTTTTGCAGTTATTAGTTCTGCCATTATATTGGATCAAAAGAGACTGGTATAATATAATCATTCCTGGCTTTGCTTATGGAATTTTCTCCCGTATGCTGAGTTGTTTTTTTTTAATTCATGTATTTAACTTTTTTATCTGGAATGGTCACAAATACAATACTTGAAGTTCAGTCAGTTTCACCCCAAAATCACTTTATATAAAATACTTTTGATTTTAAAAAAAAAAAGATAAAAAGACGATACTATGATTTTCTCAAGGGTTGTGATGATCATCCACAGGTAATTTACTAATTACCAATCACCCTAGCACCCAAATAGTTATACCTCTGTTACTTCAATAAGTAAATGCTTCTCTTGTTTTAAATGCTATTCTTTCTTCTGTTTTTTAAATTTACTCATGAAGCAAAAGATCTGCTATTAATTTTGTTTGAGCTGAGATACCTAAGGAGTTTGAGCTGAAAAAAGGTTTTGGTTAGTAAAAAAGTTTTTAGGTGCAATGTGTAACTGTATGTTTTCAGGTGCAATATTTTGATATATAATTATGATTATATGGTAAGAAATACATATTTTAAAATGAATACAGAACTAGAAATTTTGACATTTAATTAGTATTAGTCTATTTTAGTGCAAAAACAGTGGTAATACATAGAACAACAAATTATTTATTTTAGTGCAGCTGTGAAGCTTCTTTAGATAATGATGATTGTGGTTTAAAAAAGTTCAGCATTTAGCTGCAATTTTGCATTATGAAGTAAATTAATTTAATGCCTGAGATTATCCATGTTTTTTAGAATTTACTTGGATGGCTGAATGGTGGGGTGAAATGGACTTTAAACTTTATGTAGATGATATAAATGAATTGAATTATATTGGAAAGGAAAGCTCAATTGTAATCTCAAATCACTACAGTGACATTGATTGGTTAGCTGGCTGGGTATTTGCTGAAAGAGTTGGAGTTATTGGGGTATGTAGTTTTTATGTTGCTTTTCTATTCTTGTTCTGAAAATTATTGGTTTAAAATTTTTTTTGTTATTGTTATTTTTGTTATTGGTTAAAGAGAACAAAAGTAATTTCAAAGAGTGAAGTCAAGTATACGCCAATTGTTGGTTGGTGCTGGTGGTTTGCTGAGTTTGGCTTCTTGAAAAGAAATTGGCAGGAAGATAAAAAGAACTTTTGCAATTTGGTGAATAGCATGAAAAGAAATAATAACAATTTCATGGTAGTTCATGTTTTTATCAAAAGAATAGTATCAAATTTTAATATATGTTGAATTTGTTTAAATTTTTGAGTTTGTTAATATATTCCATAATTTAAAAAAAAAAAAAAAAAAGAAAATTTTCTTTTATTACATTTGTTAGCAAAGTAAAGAAATTTTCAACTAAAACTAAAACTTTAGGTGAGGAAAATTTCTGTATTTTTTTAGCAATCCCAAAATAAAACACAAAAATTTCTAGTTTTTTAGATATTATTTTAAAAACAAAAAGTATCATGTAAATTTTAGATATCAATAATTAGAACTTGAATCAAATTATAAAAAGTACATCGAATGTTTGCATTTTCTTTGATTTTTAATACTCAAAGACTTTTGTATAATTTTAGATGATGCTTATGTGTGAAGGTACTCGTCGAACACAAGAGAAATTGCTTGCAAGTCAAGAATACGCGCGGAAAAACAATTTTGCTCCTTTAAAACATCATCTATTTCCTCGAACTAAAGGTTTTTCACTTATGGTAGAAGCTCTGCACAACAAAGGTCAGTTAGATTTGCACTTGCAAAAGTTGTTGTCTGGAACTATATTTTAGATTTTACAATCTTTTTATTAGTCAGTTTTTCAAAGTGTTTTATTAACACATCATTTTGACTTATTATTTAAAAATAAGGGAAAATCTTTTCAATATCAGTTTTAATTAGATACAAAAAATATTTGTTTTTTCTAATGAAATATAGACTTTAACTGCGTTTGTTGCTTATTTAAAGAGTAACCTCTGTAACCTTTTTTTCTTCAAAAAGTTAAATTTTTATTTGACTAAATCACTGATTGAAAGTATTGTAAACATGTAAAACAAAAAATATTTGCGTTAAAAAATCCATATTTTTTTAGCTCAAATTCTAAGGATAGAATTGTATTTGCAGTTTTGATTAGTTCATCACATAGTGCTCTCAATAACCATGACTAATGAATGAACCAGAATTACAGGAATAACTCTGGGCATAGATTTTGTGTAAAACAATCTGAATTTGAAATTAACCATTAGAGAAATAAAATTCATCCACTAGATTACAACATCTTTGTAGTGAAGAAGCAATATTAAAAAAAAAACATTTTGTAAACCTACTGCTCTAATAAGAGTTCTTTTAAATTATAGCAAAAAGCTACTTGATACTCTGACTTATAAATAGAATTTAATTTTTAAATAATGATTTTGTTTGTCTTTTTTTTTTTAATTCAAAAAATCTTTTTCAGAAAATGTTTTTGCATTTGTATTAAAATAGTTGTTTGACCTCATTTTACAATAACTAAAGTATATAGCTAAGTTGTCACAGTTTCTGTAATTTTTTTGCTTGCTTTTATGTATAGTTCCTGCAATTTATGATTTGGAATTTGGTTTTCCTAATATTGAATCAACTAATGTCCAAAATATCATTAACAGAGGAAAAATTGAAGTCTTGATGCACTTTAGGTAATTTTTTTTTTTTTATGATTGTAATAAAATGAAACTAAAACTTCTCATCCACTAGTTGATTTTTTTTTATTCGTTGTTTTTTTTAACTAGATCTTCTTTTTTTTTTAAAAGTTATGATATTTTATAAGTTTATAAAAATGTTTAAATAATAGTATATGATAAGTAATAATGTATAATAAATAATAACATGCAATAAGTAATATCATGCAATAAGTAATTATGCATAATAAGAAATAATGCGTAATAAGTTGCATGTTGGATGCTTTAGAAGAATACCTATGAGCGAGCTACCAAAATCATTTGACGAGTTATCAAACTATGTTGTTGAACATTATAGGGCTAAGGTAAGAGCATCACATCTTACCATATACATGATACTGCAGTGTATAAGTTTCAAAGTATTCTTTAAATTATTTTTTAGGACAAGTTGTACGAGCACTTTATTAAGACAAAAGAGTTTCCAGGCATTCTTGTACCACTACCACGAAGATATTTTAATTTGATACTTTTTTCTGTATGGAATGTCTTAGTTTTTACTAGTACTGTTCTGTGGTTTAACTACTGTGTTGACCTTTATGGTGGGAATTTGGTTATGGCAATATCTTCTCTATTTTTGATTGGAGGTAAGATTCAAAAGTATTTTTACAGCAAATTTTTCATAAATATTTTTAAAGCAAATTATTCCAATTTCTTTCTAAATCAATCTGATTTGGTTATAACAGCTACAATGATTATGTTTTTTAACTGCTCTGTGACTTTTTGTTATTGTTAATACTGTTGTAAATTTTTTTTTTGCATTTGATTCCTTTTATTTGAGTCCTTTCATTTGAGTCCTTTTATTTGATTCCTTTTATTTGAGTCCTTTTATTTGAGTTTTTGATTTGGCTTTTAATGAGTTTCTTATTTGTTAATGATACAGAGGGTTTTGTTTATATATTTCTTTTAACATAAATATATAAATTTTAACATAAAATTATTTGTTCATATAGTTTATTTAATAAATTGTTTAAAAAAACTTTATTTATAGTAATAGTAAAAAAAAAAACACTCATTTAGAATGTTATTATTACATAATAGTATAATAGTTTATTGATCTCTCATTAAGTCTCAAGTTATTTTGCTTTTTTTTAAATGGCTTTAATTTTGGGTGTTTTATTGAATATTTACTTATTAAAGAAATTTACTTTTTACTTAATGTTCTTTGCTTATTGAAAATTTGGAGTTAATACGATTTAGTGAAAATGTTTTGTTACTTATTAAAAGTGAGAGATAAATCTAAAAACAGTTTTTACATAAAGCTTGAAATGTCTTACGTCAATCAGTTTTAAATTTTCTTTTTTAGTATATTCAATGTTCAAGTTTCTACAAAACTATACACAAACTAAAAAAGGGAGTACATTTGGGTTAAAAGATAAATGAAAGTAGAATGTGGCAGTTGGCAGTTTCTGTGCTATTAAGATGTTTCCTCAATGTTATAGATTTTGCCATATGTCGCCATTTTAATTGCACGTGAACTTTAGGATTTTGAAATTTATTATTTTCGGTTTTTTCTTTATGAATTTTTAGATAAATTTGCTTAAAAAATGATGTGCTGGGAACAGCATAAATTTTATAGTCAGTGTATTTGTTTCTACGATTTTCCTTCTTTCGTTTGACTTTTCAGTTTGTTTATTTTAAGTTGTTAGACTTGTTCTTCGGTTTGTTTATTTTAGAATATTTTACTGGTTCTATATATTTATATAATTTTGCCAAACTTGTTTGGGAAATATTTAATCCGTTTACACTATTAATTAAAATGTATTAAATTATAAATTAAATTGAAAAATTTTTTTAAACTTTAACATACAGATATTTGTAAATAAAAAAGATATTTTGATGACATCAAGTGTATACATGTTTTATGTATTAGTGGATTGAAATACAATTTTTACAGCTGTTAATTTTACCAGTGTTTTGAATCAAAAATCACTAAAATCTGAAACTTTGAATTGAATTTTTTCCAAAAATTAGATGTTTTCATATGGAATAACTTTTTAGGATACTAATGGTTAATAAACTGGTTTTTAGGGGGGTTTTTAGGGTTAATCTATTGCCAGTAGACTGGCAATAATATGAAGAATGTTGCAGTTACTAATTTTTTCTGAGGTTCCTTATGTTTGAAAGGACTCGTACTGATAAGAAGCCAAAGGCAAGTCAATAATGTGCTTACAATTATAATTTAACCAAAATTAGGTCTGAAAAACCTAATTTTTAAAAATAAAAATAAAAACCTAAAAATTACTTCTGAAAACCAAAGGTTTTTCATTTATGCTTAAAGCTTTTCATTCAAAAGGTCAGTGATAAATGGTTTTTCATTAATGCAAACTAATCAATACAAATAATTTTTACCTAAACATATTTAAATCAAGTCAAGTTAAAGATAGTCATCTTCTGGAAATTCTGTGATTGAATATATCATCTGAATATTGTGGACTAATTATAGGGTTTGGTTATTCCAAAGTGTAAAGCTATCGTACGTTTTATTTACTTTATTAGTTCCTGCTTTGATATAATCTGGTTTTCATGAAATTGAGGCTTCGAAGGTTAGTCAAATTTTGAATAGAGGCAAGATTGGAAGTATATCCTTGTTTTTTTAAAACATTTTATCGTCTTGATGGATGCTAAAATTAAAAAATATAAGAAAAATCAGCCATAAAGACATTTTAAATTTAACTTGCAATTAATAGATTTCCCCATATAAAACGTCCAAAGAATTCTCAATTCCTTATTGTACTTTACATGGAAAACTAAAAGGACATTTATATCTTTGTACGTTTGAAATGTATAAATACTTTTTTATGTCTGTACGTTTGTTCCTATTTCAATTTTACACACACATAATGTACTTAATGAAGAGTTTTAAGTTAATTTTTATCCATTATTGAATTCCTCGCTACAAATTGTAATCTAGTATCCTTATTGTATTCCTCGAACGGAATATTTTTCAGCCTATTCTTAGGCGCAATATCAGGTTTTTTCAAATTGCATATGATTGTTAGTCATCTAAAACCATAGTAATTGTGATGTAAATTTATACTAAACACTTAAACTTACTTATAATTAATGTTTTCACTTACAACTTATGTTTTTAACATTTTTTTTAACAGGTAGCTTTGCTTCACAGTGGTGGAGCTAATAGTTCAGCTTATAGGGGAGAGAATGGGATCTTAATTTAAATCTAAATTTAACTGAATTACAAGTTATCTAACAGTTCGTTTTCGAGGAGAAGTTTATGACAGCATAAAATTAGTGGCAAATCCACTGTTAAAAAAGCAGACTTTGCTTTTTTGAAAAGTGGATTTGCGACTAATTTAAGCTGCATAGACATCTCAAAATACTTTTTAAAATAATTTGAATATTCATAAGCACCTTCTAACATTTATTCTTGTAGTGACTATTAGTTTCGTGTCACGTCATGACATTAAAATTTGACTAAGATTTAAGGATATTGAAGAGTGACTAACGATCTTGAGATTAGCAGAGTCGAATATTTTTCTTGCCCTAAAAGACCATTAAATATACAATTACTTAATTGGAAAAATTATAATTTACTTCGACAAGTTAATCATGTTACAGAATATTGTCGCAACGTGAAAATTTTTTGGTTATTCCAAAAGAAAAATATCGCTCAAAAATGTTTCTATCAAGCTGAAGCGCTATTATCTGTAAAAGTTGGGAAGTTTCAACTTTCTAAAAGATATATTTGCTTTTTAATTTTTTTTTTTTAATTCAAAATTCAAAAGCTTTTTGAGTACAACGTGAAAAGAATGTTAATTACAATCTTTGAAATACTTAGTTGTTCCAATTAATAGTGTAATTCTAGTCTTTACGAATCACCTATTGTTAAAGTAAATATATGCAACTCATTTCTAGTGTACAACTGACCATATGAATAAAGCTACAATGTTAAATACTTTTCTAAAATTTTCTTTAAAAGTGTTGAAGAGCGCATGTCTTCAGTCAAAATCTCATGTTCTAAATCATACATAATTAGGTCAGTGAGCAGCATCACATTTACAAGTGTTTGATTTATGGAGTGCACCATCAAAGTTTAAAGTTTTTTTCTTGAAGATATCTTTAGATTTCCAAACTCTAAAACCTTGGTCATCTTTTTTGGCGCTACAGAATGAAAAGATTAGTCCACCACAATTTTTAAAAGTAATAAACCTCTCCGTGATGAAAATCAAAATATTAGAGTCAAAAAAAAAAAAAAAAAAAAAGATGATCTTTGGCTATTTCTTGTTGCCGTTTTATTTCTTCAATTTTTATCAATTTTTAAACATATTTTTTAACTAGACTGACTAAAAAATCTGTTGGTTATTTTTTTATCTTCTCACGATTTCTTGCTGTCAAAACAACATTGCTGGAAAAATGATGGGCTTTACCACGGCAACGAGAGTTAGATGACCAGTTTGATATAAATCATTGATAAGAATAGATAATACTGATGACGTCATTATCACAACACATGTGGAAATAAAATACACAAAATAGCGCGCAATTTTACACTAAGCTTTTAACGTAATGTAAATATAAAATAAATAAAAAAACTGTAGATTAAAATTTAGAATAATGAGATAAAAACACAGATCAGTTTCAAATTATTAACTAACTTTTAACTTATTGAATTTATTGATTTTTAAGTGAAGTTTTTGTAATCCATGTAGAATTTACTATTGAATACTTTATACCCCTTACCCCCTTTATACAACTTACCCATAAGTTGTAATGTTATATAATATGTTAACATTTAGCTTTTTATACATTAATATCTTGTTTAAATATATATAACTCTTGCCATTATAATGCAAAGGTGTTGTTTTTTTTTTCTCTAGAAAATATGAATATTATTTCTTCAGTTTTTTTTGCTTGGTGTTCAATAGTTTTCTGCATTAGTGGTTTGTTTATAAACTTTTTGCAGCTGTTAGTTTTGCCATTGTATTGGATCAAGCGAAGATGGTATCATACTATTATACCAGTTTTGTCATATGGAATATTTTCACGTTAGTTTACATTTTATCACAAATATATGTATATATACACACAATGTTTTATGGCAATTGTATATATAAATAATACACACACACATACACACACACACACACACACACACACATACACACAGATAATGATAGCGCTTAAAGCTTTATAAAATAAAAATAGAGTCGTTATTATGTTTAAAATAAAAATTATTTTTGGAAAAACTAGGTCATCAAAATTAAATGATTTATTGTTGCTATTATCAAAATATAAAACCATCAACAGGAAAACTAATGTGGATTTTTTACACTGCTTTTCCATAAAAAAAAAAAAAAAATAGTGGTTGCTCAATGACACAAAGTTACTGATGTGGACAAAGTATGAACTATCGCTCTAGTTCTCTGTTAGAAAGAATAGTATGATATTCTCACTATATTGTAAGATTGTTTATTTAAAAATAGGAGTTTACAATCATTTTATCAGTTATGGGAGACACCTTAATAGCAAAAAATTTTGTTTGTCAATAAAATCTGAAATGCTGTTTGGTCTGTAATTTCAAGACTCATTGATGGAGCTTTTGAATTTATAACAACATAACAATTATATGGTTGCTAAATTTCAACCATAATAACTGTTTCTGTATCTTTTTGTTCAGTAACACACATGCTCCATTTAATTATCTTATACTCTCTGAAGGGGTGTTAAATGTCATAGCTTTAATTTTGTCACAATTTCAAAGATGCTATTGAGATCTGTAAAATTTTGAATGGAAGGATTTAGAAATATTTGCTGGTGGATATTAATTGCTATGTGAAGCATATGAGGGAACATGTAAAAACAAGTTCCAGCATGTTAAAAGTGGTGGATTTCCCCCAGCTATGAAGAACTCTAAGGGAGGCCAGTAAATTTTAAAGACATTGGTTTAGAGGGATTACCTAAGAACAGTTTGCTAGACCTTGGAGGCAACTCAGCAACTGGTTAAAAACCGTATAGTGCAAAAACAAGGAAATGGGATTTAGTATCAAGCCAAAAAAATGTTGAGGATTTTTCTTTTCAGATGAAAAATTGGAAGCATTTTTGCATCTAATCATGACAGATGACAAATGATTTTTTTTTTAATGGCAAGTTAGTTGTATTTAGTTAAGATAACAGTTGGTCTCTCAGCCCCTGTGTCAGTCTGTTTTCTAGTTTCAGGTTATTCACCAGATGTTCTACAAGCTCATGGTACTTTTACTGCAGAGTTACTATGGCATTACAAAACTGTTTAATTCATATTACTTATGATATTACATACTAGCTTAGAATAATTAAAAACGGAATTTAAATGATAATTACAGAAACTACCATACTCTAAGTGATAATCCATTTAGTTAAGAGATAATCCATTAAACCTATACAAACTTGCTGAAAATTTAACACAAATTTGTTTGTTTATTGAAAATGTTTTAGAGGACAAGACATTACAAAGTTCAATTGTTTTATATCACTCTACCTTCCATATCATAATTTTTAAATGCCTTTTAAAATTGGCTTTTTCATCATGGTTCATAATCTTAAATGTAGTCTGGGGCTTAAATCAAAAGTTTCATATATCTTTGTTTTTAATTTTAGAAATCACAGTACTAGGTGAATGGTGGGCTACCATTGATTTCAAGCTTTATGTTGAGAATACAGAAGATCTAAAATACGTTGGTAAAGAAAGCTCTGTTATCATTTGTAACCATTACAGTGATATTGATTGGTTAACTGCATGGATATTTGCTGAGCGAAATGGGTTTGTTGGTGTAAGCAATTATTTTTTTTGGTCAATCTTGTAATCTTGTTTACAGATTAAACATTCATGAAAAGCACATAAAAATTCAGGTTTTTAATCATTTACAACAATAGCATACCCTATTTTATTACAAGCATTATACATATTCTTTGAATTTAAATTTGTCCGCCATATATTTATTAAATATAGGAAATTATCAGCACTTATTTATTTTGAAAAATAACTATTAATGTCAAAATAGGTTGTCTTAAGGGAAATTTGCAGAGCTGAACATAAATACCTAATCGTGATTATAAGCAATTTAAACAATTTAATTCTGTATTTAAATTCAATAGATGTTTGTGTTTCTTGATTCAACGATATTTAATATACTCTGCACTGCCATTTTAACAAATATACATATTCTAACGATTAAAATGATTGTACTTTGATTAAGCTTTTTTTTTTTACTCATTAGTACTGTGTAGATAAGAACGTGTCCCTCCGTTTGACATAGGTGGACATATTAAAGATTAAACATGCATAAAACCATACTTCTTATACACAGCTTGTAAATCTGGACATTAATACATAAAAAATTTGTACACAAAATCTTTTTCATAGCAAGTTATTTTTAAAATTCTCTTTTAAATGCTGAACGACTTTTTGAATTTGAAGTTTTTTCCATTAGTTTACCATGTGAGAGGTGTGAAATTAATTAGTATATCCCAAAATTTGTGTAAAATGCATTCTTTTTAATGAGAAACTAATATGTACAGATTTCTATAAAAAAATAGTTTTTCAAAACTTTCAAAAAGATGTAAGATGACAAGTTCCCTGTACCAATCTGTGTAACTTTCCATTTTCATATTGAGAAATTAGATGGCAGTATTACAAATTCTTTGAAAAATTTCTACAAGTTTGAGTGTATTTCAATTAGGCTTTCCACACAATTTTCTTGCACATGCAACTGTTTGATTTATAAAATAGCAAAGTTAAAAAGAAAAGAGAAACACCTACTAATGAAGACTCTTGTCACTGTATTCCAAAAGATAATTATATTAATGTCTCAACAACATCAAAAAAATATGCATGAAACAAATATTAATTACAATCTCACAAAGACACTCTAGAGGATTTCTGACCAAAACTTTTGATTAAAATTCAAAAGAAATGTTTTATGAACTCTATGGTAATCTTTTGTGATATAAAGCTTGCCATTGTTCTTTGCAGAATACAACCTCATAGTAGTAACATCTTTGCAGTTGGTTTGGTGTCCACAAATCTCCTCAAGGGTGGCCATCCTTGTACTTTTGAATGTATTAGGAAGCAGTACACTGAGTTAATCAGCTCTGGAAAAGAAATCAGAAAATCAAAATATTTCAAAAATATTGTTCATTTTTAATTGTTTTAATTTACTGGTTTTTCTTTGCCTTTCCACTCATGGTGAATCACTTGTTCAAAAACTTCAGTAATTTTAGGCCTGGAGTCAACCTAACTCTACTATACATCTCTATTTGGCCATACCATAGTGGACATATTTTAATAGTAGTCATTATATGAAGTTTTTGTGAAGGTTAGAGTGAATAAAGCTGCCGTCTAAATCAGCAAATGAAAGTCAAGCTAATAGCAAATTTAATCAAAAACTTCAAAAGCAAAAAAAGTCTACCTGGTTTTAATCCAGGGCTTTAAAATTACCTGCTATGAACTCCTAATGGTATATACTATTATCCCTCAAAAAGATTTCTTTAAGATGTTTTTTTTTTTGGTATTAAATCCCAGATTTACAAGCTCTGCGTAATGTAATCTGTAGTTTTAATTTAAAACTTAAAACTATTTAAAAAATTTGTTTAATTTTGTTAATTTGAGCTTGGTAGTAAATTAAACTTTTAAAATTAAGATTAGAGACTTTGAAAATATTAAACCTACAAATACAATAGTAGTAAGTGAAAATGTTGTGTGTTTTATGTGGCTTCAATATTTCTTTTTTTTAATCCAATCCTAACATAGTTTGTATTTACTTTTGGATTTTGGTCTTTTTAGAAAGCAAAAGTAGTTTCTAAGGACACCATAAAGTATTTGCCAGTTGTTGGATGGTGCTGGTGGTTTGCTGAGTTTGGTTTCTTAAAGCGTAATTGGCAGCAAGACAAAGATAACTTTTACAAACTGATAGAAAGTATGCGAAATAACACAAACCACTTTTGGGTGAGAAATCATGATTTTTTTTTTACTTAGGCTAGTCTAGTTTCACCTTATACAACTCTTGCTATATTTATACAAATCTTTGCTGTTTAAATCATTAACTATATATTATTTTATTATATTGGTACCAAGTTTAACATTGTTTGTCAGTTCTTGTAAAAAACCTTTACTACTTTTTCATTTACAATTGATTCATTTTATTTTATATTTATCAGGCAACCAAAAAAGTTTGTGCAGTTTATCCTAATTGCCTATTTCTAAGAAATGTATTAAGAAAACTGGTTGTAGTGGGGGGATGATTTTGCATAAAAAATAAAGCTTGTTTTAAGGAGAATCAATCAGTGTGTTTCATAAGTTTTATTAGTGCGTTTTAAATTTAAAAGTCTTAAGTGGAGTATGGCTTTGTCAGATGCGAAATTCGCGCCTGTTTACTTTATGAGTTCAAACTTGGAACCAAAGCTGCAGAAGCTTGTCGTAAGATATGCTATTTTGGGGAAGGTACCATACCAGAACGGATGGGTCAAAAGTGGTTTAAAAAATTTTCTTCTGGAAATGAAAACCTTGAAGATGAACCAATATCTGGAAGACCATCCATTGTAAACAATGAGGATATCAAGCTGGCAATCGAGCAGGACTTCAGTCAAACATGTCAGGACCTTGCCTTAAGATTTAATGTGAATGATGAAACTATTCGTTTACATTTGCACCAACTTGGAAAACGTTGGAAGTTGAACAAATGGGTACCTTATGAGTTGAGTGAAATAAACAAGCTACAGCACTTAACCATTTGCTCTTCATTGCTTTCCCACCACAATTTAGTGCCATTTTTTGACAGGATGTTGACGTGCGACAAAAAATGGATTATGTACTGCATCAAAAAACAAACATATCACTGGCTAGCCAGTAACGATCCAGTACCGATGACTCCTAAACCAAGCATTCACAAACAAAAGGTTTTACTGTGTGTATGGTGGACTACAGCAGGTATCGTTCACTATGAGTTGCTACCAAGTGGACAAACCATTACTGCTGAGATATACTCAGCCGAATTGGACAGAGTTTCAGTTGCTCTTCACCAAAAACAAGCAGCTTTGGCAAACAGAAAAGGTGTTGTATTCCACCAGGACAACGCCAGACTGCACACCACAAAAATCACACTGGAAACTCTAGCACGTTTACAATGGGAGATTCTACCTCACCCTCCAAATTCACCAGACCTTGCGCCAAGCGACAATCACCTGTTTTTGGCCCTGGATAATTATATGAGCGATCGACAGTTTCAAAATAGAGAAGATCTCAAAAATGAGTTAATTCAATTTTTTAGCTACCAAACTCAAGACTTTTATAAAAATAGAATATACCAGCTTGTTTCAGGATGGGAGAAAGTTATTCTTGCTGAAGGAGACTATTTTTCAGAATAAACTTTATTAAAACTGTTTTTATTTGTATTTATTTATGGATCTGTAAAACCGCACAAACTTTTTTGGTTGTCTGATAACCAAAAAAAAAATATAATAGACCTGTAATATAGACCTGTATAAAATAGACCTGTAAGCAATTTATACTAAAAAGACTTGGCATTAAGATAATTTAAGATTATTCATGGTGGTGTGCACACTATTATTTAATGGCTGATATTGTGATGATGTTCATAAATTTAGAATGTTAGTGTTTTCATGATAGCACACCTAACTAAAATAAAAAAATTTTTGTTGAATTCTTTTCTGCAAAAGAGTTGTATTTGATTAGTTCATTTACTTGAAATTGTAAAACTTTGTACAGAAAAAAATCTTAATTGTTATTTTTTTGCAGATGGGTCTTCTTTGTGAGGGTACAAGGCGAACAGATGAAAAATTAAAAGCTAGTCAGCAGTTTGCATTAAATAATAACATAGTGCCTTTAAAGCATCATTTGTTTCCAAGAACTAAAGGTTTTTCTCTCATAGTAGAAGGATTACATGACACAGGTATTTTATGCATCAATTTATTTAGGTGTGCATACTTTGGTCGTCATTTAGATATTAAAAAGCAGTTAAACAGTTAATTTCTTCATACTTATTTTTGCTATCAAAAGTGACCTGATTTTTGCAAAAAACCCAGCCACTTTTGATAGCAAAACCATGGATTATGCTTTATGTGTGTGTGTGTTTGTATGTGTGTGTATGCATGGATACATACATATCTATATGTATATTTAGTTCCTGCAATATATGACTTTGAGTTTGGATTTCCGAAACCAGAAACAGCAACTCTAATGAACCTTTTTAACAGAGGACAAACTGAGGTGTTGATGCATTTTAGGTGAGATTGTATTTTTCTATATTTAGCTAATCTAGTTTTTTTTTATTTCTCTGTTGTTGTTTGTTCTTTTCTTTAACACAATCGATGTTTATTCATGGTTTAGAAGAATTCCTATGTGTAACCTACCAAAGACTTATGATGAACTTTCAAATTATATAATTGAGCATTATAGAGGCAAGGTAGGCTCTGGTTATCTTTAAATGTTCAAAGTTTCCTATTCATTTACTACAAAGCATATAAAGTAATAATGAAGTTAAGTTGCCTAATACATCTTAATTTTTAAACTTGTATCTTTATTCATTTCTAGGACGTGTTATATGAGACGTTTTTGCGAACAGGAAAGTTTCCCGGCACTTTAGCTCCTCTTCCTAGAAAAATTAACAATTTAGTAGTGTTCATTACTGTTAACCTTTTAGCTGGTGTAGTAAGTGTTGCCTGGTTAAGTTATTGTATTGATGTATTTGGAAGTGCAGTTGTGGGTCTATCAGCGCTGTTAATCTGTTTTAGCGGTAAGTGAATATTTCGTTGATTGAGTGAGATTGTTTTGCATGTTTTGTTTTAAAAATTACAATTTTCTTGATCGAGAGGTTACCATGGTGTGACAAAGTCCACCACAAAGAATTATGCTGAAAGAAAGTCCTGTATGTAGCGAATGATAAATTTTTTATATTGTAAAATAAATATTTTATTATTTTTAAATAACAGCTAGATATTTAGTTAAAATAACAATTATTTTCCCAAAATATTTATTTTACAATACAAAAACTTTATCATTTGTTAGATTAGGACTTTCTTACAGCATAAGACTTTGTTATGTCACACCATGGTAGTTCAATATCGATCTTGTTTTAATATGTTTAGTGTACGGATTGATGTTGTTTATAACACTTTATTCAAAATCTGATCGCGGAAGTAAGTTTGGGCTCAAAAAAAGTAGCTGAGAAGTCATATTTTCTTTAATTTAACAGGCTCTGTAAAGTTTCCTTTTTTTATTCTGTAGGTAATTTTAGTACAATTTTTTTTTTTAATTTTTGTTGATTTTTTAGTATTTTTATTCCTTTTTATTATCAAACACTTTTCCAAAAAAAAAACAAACGCAGATTAATTTTTTTTTATATATATATCGAATTCTTTTTATAGCTTAAAATTGAGCTAAGCTTATTCCAAACCTATGACTTTTACTGATTTATTACCTTTTTGGCCTACGAAATGATTTAGTTTTGTTAAATCCGAAAATACTGAATCTTCTTGCTTTTCTGCGGATAATTTTGTTTTTTAGAAAATTATTTAAGATTTTTATTTTGTTATTTAAGAAGGTTGTAAAGTTATGTTACAAAAGATTGGTTGAGCCAAAAAAATAATTAGCACGTGAAATACGTTGTCTGACATTTGGTGTGGTAACGCTGTTAAAAATAATCTACATTATTTTACTGATGATTTCCCTGATTAGGCTATTCTAATTAATGTGTATTTTAAGATGAATTTTATTTTAGAATTGCTGATTATATTTTGACTGCGTGCATGTATTTCAATGCGGTCTTAATCTAGTAACTGCTTCATCATTTGAAAAGTTACTTTAACTCGGACGATATTTCTGGATACGACAGTTTTAATCGTATTTCTAGTTTTGTGCTCACGCCATTTTCAGCTGTTTTATCACAGATGAGTTTTGTAAAATGCTTATGAAACGATGTTTTCTTTTGCTTGATCAAAATAAACAAAAAAGACAATTGTAACGGTTTAAGAGATTTTACAAGCTGCCAAAGTAATTTTAGATGAAATTCGTCCACACCCTTTTGGCAACTTTTTATAACTTATAGCTCGAGGAAGAATTCTTTAGGTCGTCTCATTGAAAAATTTAGATATCGTTTTGTAAAGATTTTGTAGCTATCATCATTAGCTATTCCCAAGCCATTCGGAATATTTATATTTTTGCCATTTTACGCAAATCTGTTGTAGCCTAGCCAAAAATACATTTTTAAATGATGTCACAAGGACTGAAATTCCGCTCGGACCATCAGTAACAAGAAGTAAATTCAGTACTTTTGCTTATCAATAGGGTTCGTCTCGATGCTTTCATGTTTGCAGCATTATAAGGATTATGCAGATAGTTCTTTGTGTTGTTTGCAAATAAGTAAACATGTTTGAGAACTTTCCAAATGAAATCTGCCTTGTAATTTTCAACGGTGTTGAATGTTCACGTGAATTACTAAATTACTATCACATTTTACTCTCACATACGTTCTTCATATTTATCTGCTTGATCGTTTTTCATATCTGCCCAACCGCCATGTATTTTTTGTAAAAAGATAATTTTGTATAACTTTAAACAGGAAAAAAAAACTTACTTTTGTAAATTTTCAACCACGCCAAAATTAAGAAAAAAAAGTGAAAAAGATTCTGCCTGACGGGCCTGGATTCAGCGACAGCAAACTGCTATAAAAAAAATGCCTGAGCTACGAGAGATTATGGATGTGTAAGAGATGTATGTGCAACTGATTGTTTTACATCAAAGAGGCCGCATAAATTAGCGAGCCATGCTAATTTTCGACTAACTCTAAATTTTCACCCGTTAACAAAAAATCTATTAAAATGGTTGCTGACAGATTTAAAACAGAAACTCTGATCACGTGGTATTAGTTTAAACTTTTATAACATTTTTTTAATAAGCCTGTTCAGGATAAAGTAACTACTTTACGCGATGACAAATTACTAAACAAATTTCACCTAGGTAAAGGAAATTAGCTGTCGGCACGAATAGATTTTATCATTTTTTCAAGATGAACATTTTGTAAATTTGGGAACTTTTTTCGTGTAAACAAAGTCTGTCAGTTATAAAATAGACCTGTAAGGTTTATTTTTAAATGATTAAAAAAACTATAGCGAAATATAAAAAAGCTAAAATAAAAGTTTTTGTTAAGATCTGGTTTCATTCAATTTCTTGGTCCTTCATTAACCAGCCTTAATCTTGTGTTTTTCTTCAATTTCTTTTTCAATCCCCAAACAAGATTTGCAATAATTATTATCTTTTATTAGATAATAATTTAACGCACCTTGCATTTAAAAGTATTGAAACAAGATTTCAAAATTTAAGCGTCTTTTTGCACAGTTTTGAAAAGAAAAAAAAAGGAAGCATCCGCCATAATTATAATAGATAAATTAATTCAGAAAAATTAAGGAAAAATTATGAGACAAGTTAAAAAAATTATAAAATGCGCTTTTTACTTTAAAACTAAATTGTGTTAAAATAAAATTTCTTTTTGATTTTTCGTATTTCTAGTTCTAGCATATCTTTAGACTATTTTAAAGAGATTAAAGATCGTTTATCTATTTAAAGAGATTGCTCCGCTGAAGATTGATCTTCTCAAAATTATATTGGTTACAGAAATACTTCTACGGGGAGAGAATAACACTCTATTTGTACTTTTAATATAAAATATATTCACAAAATACCGTAATATATCGAAGTAGTCAAGTATTTAGCCTGAAACTTTTTAGTAAAATTAAAAAAAACCTACAATTAAAATCGAAACTGAATCCTATATACGACCTTGCCAATGATAATTACCAGCGGCGCGGGTCGATAAAAACAAAAATTGAAGATGGAGATAAAAACTTATTAAGTTTCTGTTATTTCTTCAGCTCAGATAATTTCCTATCTTTTATCATTATAACTACGCCATTGGGTAATACTGAACCAGTTTAACTATTTTGCTTACGACAACTTTGCCAGAACCAGTATGTACTAAGTATGAATAATATCTTTTACATAATTTAACAAAGTAATAAGAAAAATAGTAAAAGTAATGATTAAATTATTGCATAAAGTATTGGAAACAGTTCTCATTGGGTCTGAATCAAAGAATCGCATGGCTTTAGGTCAGATAAACGTGTAGAACATCATTAAAAAAAAATTTTTTTAAATCTTGTGAGCCTGAAATTTGGCGACTTTTTTTTTGTTTTGGTTTGTTGTTGTTTTTTTTTTTAATACAATGATGTTTTGAAAACTACTATTTAAAAGTACTTATCTAAAAAAAAATGGTTCCATTCAAAAAATAATATTTTAAGAAAAATGATGAGGGGAGAAAAGTAAAATTGTAATATTATTTCTATCATAAAAACATCATGGTATAATGAATTGTCTCATCTTTTATATTATTTACTTTGAGTAAAAGCCACTCTTGAATAGAAGCTGCAAAAAAAGTCCCCAAAATAATAGAAATCCATTATTTTCATGTACATGTATATGTACATGAAAATAATGGATATAAATCTTTAAACGATATATATAGCTACAAGTATATGTGCGTGTGTGTGTGTGTGTGTGTGTGTGTGTGTGTGTATTTGTATGCGCGCTAAGACCCTAAAATTTAACAAAAATTGTGTTTCATATTAAGAAAATCTAGATTACTGTATTATCTTCTTTTAAAAAAAAACGACTTCTATTATTTTTGTGCTATCTATTATTAAAGATTATGTATAATCTTTTTGTAATATGCCTCCGTCCATTTTTTGTCAGAATTAGTTTTCATATTTTTTTTATGCGAATATATTTCTTTTAAGTAATTCCGTAATAATGATAATAAAAAAAATTGTGGCTCATAAACAAAGTAGATAGCACAATTTTTTAAATAATTAAATATCTATTACAATCGCATAATTAAATAACTGAATCTTACAGGGAAACCTTCCGATAAAAAGAATTGATAGCGATAATATTTCATGCTACGTTATTCGGATTGTCGTTATGTTGTGGAAAAGGCGAGGTACAATAGGTTTTCTTAACACGTGTAGATTTTTGAAATTAATTTCTAAGATTGGTAAGAAAAATCGCAATGAGTTTTGATTGAGAAAGTCGATCGGATAAGTCTGAAACCGGTAATAAAACAAGTTTCCATTAGGTTCGTTTACAATCAAAACTGTGTTAATCAAAGCACTTCTAATTGAAAAAAAGCGGCAAAATACTTTCTAAGTACTTTTTAATTTAACAATAAAAAAAGATAATAATGATCTACATAAGGCATTTGAAATTTACTTTTTAAGCGTTATTTAAAAGGTTACCGCTTACGTTTTTAAAAATACGAGTTTTTCGCTTGATTTATTGTTACCATGTTTAAATTAAAATTGTTGCTGCTTTTGTTGTTAATGGTCTGTGAAAGTTGCGCGAAAACTGCATTGCTAGAAGCTATATTTTGGGAATTAAAGCCGTTCATATTCAGAACATCGGATGGAAGATTTGATGGGATCTTTCCAAAGATATTTAGCGAAGGGGAATATTATTGTGGTGACAGAAATTCTACGTTAATTTTGTTTAAAAAACTCCTTCCCACAAGAAAGAAATACTTAAGTCTTCTTCGCTCGCAAGATCAGTACGGTAAAAATGAGTTGTTAGATATTACACAAGAAAAAGCGGTTTGGTTTCCGGACGATTCGTTTGCTCTAGCACAAAACGACCATGTAAAAGACAAAGGTTTACAGCCTTTTGAAATAATGAAATCTAAAGGTCTCGCAGTTATTATGCCTCGTTACATGATTTCATTGCCGAACAAAATGCTTCATGGAATATATTGCTGCCGGCAGATAGTTGTTCTGACATTGATGTTGGCGTTACTTTTTGGAATTGTTATGTGGGTTGCCGAGTGTACGTACAATAACAAATTTTCGTTATTTTTTCTCAAAGGTGCTGGCAGAGGACTTTGGTGGAGTTTAGTCTCCATGACTACGGTTGGTTACGGTGATGTTGTACCAAGGTCGATTCCTGGAAGAGTAATTGCTTCCGTTTGGTTGTTAATTGGAGTTGTCAGTGCTTGTGTTATGGCGGCGACAGTTACGGAAGTTGTTAATGGATTGGACGGATTAGATATTTACAAAAAAAAAGTTTCTGTTCTCGAAAACTCTTATGAGCTTAAGGCAGCAAAAGAAAACTACGCAGCTGATACAATACCTGTTGAATCTTATGAAGAAGCATTAGAAATGGTTAGAAATGGAAAAGTTTTTGCGGCTCTTATAAATGTAGACGTTGCTGCATGGCTTCAAAAGGAGATAAACGATGATAAGCACGAGGTTCCATTACGTGTTGTTTACGTAATTCCGGCAACTATACAAATCAACTACCTCATTTCCATGAATTTGTCAGCATCTGCTAACGCAACAATTAATTGTATGAATAAACAAAAGGATGAAGTTTACAGCCGCTCTACCGAACATTTTCGACGGTTTTGTTACACGGAGACGTTATACGTTGACTCGATTACCGACATGTTCCAAAAGAGCGTTATATATCAGCTTCTTCTCGGATTTTTGGTTGTAATAGTATGCTTTGGATTACTTTTTGAATTTTGGATGCGAAGAAAGAGCAAGAATGACGCAAAGAATTGTGAAGATCTCTGAAAAATATTTTGCTGCTTAATCTTTGACCCTCTCACGCATGATACTGATACTGATTTCTTTTATTTTTCGGAAGCATTTAAAATGAATATCAATCTCGCAAAACTCTTTAAATTAGGACTAATATTTTTAACAATCCATAACGACTTGTATGAAAAAGAAAGATTTTTTTTTTTAGTACGATTAAATTTTTTCACCGTACTTTTTTAAAAGATAAATTTTGACATTTTCTTGCTCATTTATTATCTTCTTCTTGGAAAAACTTACATTCTGCTGATTGTCACAAACAAGAAATTTACTGACAATTTTAACCTTTAAACAGACAAATGCTATGCAAATAAAATGTGCTCCAGTTTGTTTGTTTGTTTGTTTTTTTTCATAAAAAAAACCATACAAGTTAAACAAAAATAGGGGGTTTTTAACAAAGCAATCACGGTTAATGAACCGTAAATTTCATTAAGTATCGCACCTAAGAAAAAGTTCAAAAACTTTTCGTTTATTTAGCGAATAATAATCGGCAAGTATACTAAAGAAATCGTAAAGTGGACTAAAGCTAGTATACTAAAGTATACTAAAAAAATCGTAAAGCGTACCAATCCGGCATACTAAAGAAAAGTATACTTAAAGAAATCCTAAACTGAAGGTTTTAAGAATTAATTTCATAGATAAAATTTTCCTTTCTGAAATGGCAGTATGTTTCCAAAAAACGTCGGAATTTTAAATATTTATTTAAAGCCATGTTAATTAACTGATTTGAATTGAAAAAATGTGGAGACGAGAGCCAGAGACAGGCCTGTGGAAGTGGAGAATTAAAGTCGCCAATGATTTTTATCAAAACAAAAACAAAAATGAATACTGTGTAAATGAAATAAATATATATTTAACTAATTTGATTTAATTTATAGTGTGTAACTTATCAAAGACGTATTTTGATATAGAGAGAGCTAATTTCCTCTCTGTGGTCTAAAAAAAAACCTCTTAATGATGCTTCAATCAGTTACAATTACAAAAAAATAAAAAAACCCTCAATCTCTTTTTGTAAACGTCTGAGTGTCTAAAGTCACCGTTTTTTTTTTAATTTTTAAGAAATTTTTCAACTAAAAAACATTTTAAATTAAAATTTAAAACTTATCAAACGGCGATAACTTGGAGTTTCTATTGGGAAACTTCCTGTTAAACTATAGACTAAGAAAATCCTTTTTATCGTTTTATTAAGATAAAGAAAAGATTTAGAAATGTATGCTTAATTGTTTTAATAAATAGAAAACTTTTAAACTTAGTATATCAAGGCATAATTCTGCTTAACTTATTAGTTGTGTAGACGAGTTGATTTGTGTAAACGAGTCTTTCAGCATTAAAAATAATATATTTTAGTTTCATTCGAGTGTCACTAGCCTTACGCATTTTTGGTTTACGTTCTTTAAGTCGTGATGCTTCCCTCAAAAATTCTATTTGCACTTTTAGTGTATTTTAAGAGTTCTGAGAACGCGTTACTTGAAGCTGTGTTCTGGGAAATTAAACCGTTCATTTTTAGAGCATCTGACGGAAGCGTAGATGGCATTATTCCAAAAATGTTCAGCGAAGGAGAATACTATTGTGGCAACCAAAGTTCAACGTTGATTTCGTTTAAAAAATTACTACCTTCAAGAAATAAATACTTTGACCTCCTCCAATCAAAACAAAAGTACGGCGAAAACGAGTTGCAAGAGATTACCGACCAAAAGGCTGTTTGGTTTCCAGATGATCTGTTTACACGTAACGATCACGAGAAAGCTCGGTGGTTGCGTGTTTTGCCAATAATAAAGTCTGAAGGATTGGCAGTAATTATGCCTCGTCATATGATTTCGTTGCCAAAAAAAATGCTAAGAGGCATCTACAGTTGCAGACAGATATTAATTCTAATTTTGATGTTATCATTACTTTTTGGAATGGTTATATGGTTTGCCGAATGCACCTGTAACAACAATTTTTCAAAGTTTTTTTTGAGAGGCATAGGGACAGGAATTTGGTGGAGCTTGGTGTCTATGACTACGGTTGGTTATGGAGATATTGTTCCGCGATCGATTCCCGGAAGAGTAATTGCTTCAACATGGTTGTTTATAGGTTTAGTTATAGCTTGTCTTATGACGGCGACAGTGACGAAAGTAATCAAAGGTTTAGATGGGTTAGAAATTTACGAGCAAAAAGTTTCCGTGCTCGAAAATTCCCACGAATTAAAGATTGTACAAGAAATTTATGGAGCACATGTTGTACCAGTTGAATCCTATGAAACTGCGCTTGAAATGGTAAGGAATGGAAAAGTATTTGCTGCTCTTTTAAATGTAGACGTTGCTTCCTGGCTCCAAAAAGAGATCAATAATGATAACCAGGACGTTCCGTTGCGTATTGTCAACATTATTCCGGCAATGTTACAAATAAATATTCTGATCTCAAGGAATTTGTCTGATTCTGCAAAGGAAGCGGTCAGCTGCATGGTAAAACAAAAAGACGAAGTTTTCAATCGCTCTATTGAACATTTTCGACGATCTTGTCACACGGAAAGCTTATACGTTGATTCAATTACTGACATGTTCCAGAAGAGCGCTGTGTACCAGCTTCTTTTAGGGCTTTTGGTAGTAATAATATGCTTGGGATTAGGGTTTGAAATTATGATGAGGAGATCGAAAAATCAGAAAAAAGAAATCCAATCCGTCCAAGATCTAAAAAGCAACGTTAAACTGGAAAATGAGCAATAAACTTATTTGCTAAATGATTTCATTCTACAAATGTTTCGGCCAATTGCAAAATATGTCAATAAAGCAGTAAACGAGTTTGTAGAAATTCGACTCCTTGTATTGAGTTTAGCAGATGGAACGTTTAAATTATACCACTCTAGCTTACAAGAAACGCGTTAATAATTCAAAACGCGGGTAATTGAGTTTTCGCTTTAGACATGTTCATTGTGTTAAGAAATATAATTTAAAACGATGTAACTTTAAAATTTTTTTGTCATTCAAAACAACAAAACTTTGGAGAAACTATTTAAAGTTAACAAAAAAACTAAAATCTCAGTTCGAGGAAAATCGAAAAAATATGAGAAAATATGAGAAAATGTGAGAAAATATGAGAAAATATGGGATAGTATTGAGAAAGCAGGAAAAATCCAAACAGCTGTTCGGTGCGATATTTATAATATGATTTCAATTAAAAAAGATTTAATAGAAAGAAAAAAAGCTTATCAATCAATAAACCAAATGAAATTCCTTATTACTTTATGTTTTTAGTCGAAGGACTTTTTTCTTTTTTTTTAAAAAAGTGTTTGATATCCAATTCTCCCTAAGTCTCCTGTTAAACCTTGTCTCAAAACAAATCTCGGGCTTTAAAACATTTAAAGCCTGAATTTTGTTTTGTTTTTTGTTTTAAAAATAACCAGAGTCGGTTTTGTTATTTTTTCTTCATTTTAAATATGCTAAAAAATATTACATTTAACAATTGAATGAAACCATGATAGTGTGATAATCAGCTCTTTCGCTTTTGAATCTACAAAAAAGCCTTGAGGGCACGCTAACTATGCGCAATGGGAAATTGCGCGGACAAAAATCAGAAAAGCCATGTCTTCTTAATTTAAATTTGAAATTTTCATTTGATTAAGAGCACTTTAAAACAGAAAAATACAAATTTAAAGTTTCTTGGATATAGCGTTATAAAGATATGAAGCGTCAATGTCAAAGCTCTTAGTCAAATTCGTATTTCGGAGTTTACAAAAGATCAGTTTTTAAGGTAGCATTTTACCTTAAAAATCGGTCAAGCCCTTCTTGAGCTATCGATTCTAGGATTTTTAAAGGCCGGTTTTTCTGAGAAATTTCAAATTTTGGTGCTAAATTTCTGAGGATGTAAAGTAGTTAAAAGGTTCCATTTTTTGCTGAGAAAATGTCAACATGCTTTCAAAAAAATATCAAAAACTCGTTGATTTAACAACCTTTTGATTTTTTTCCGCGTAGTTGTATGAGACTTTGCCACTGTCCCAATTTAGGTAGTATGGCCGTGTAAGCATCGGACATACTACCTTAAATAGCAGTTTTACAAAAGCAATACATGAAATCTGTTCTTTGAATATTTACCACATTGTATAGGTGTGATTTTTTTCTCCTGAGTAACCAACCAGATGATATCTCAAGGTCTATCTTTTTCTCAATATAAGAATGACCTTTTTTTGAGAATGTGACCAGCATTAAGAATGTGACCATCATTGAAAACGTTTAATAAAGTACATCTTGAAAAAAAAAAAAAAGAGCATAACAAAGTGTAACTATTTGTCCTCAATATCTGCCACAAAACATTTCCGAATTCATGCAGCTCTTTAGTGAACATACTTTCGGTGATGGCGAAGAGCGATAGGAAAGCTTTTTGGTCTTTTTTTCTTTCTCTTTTCAGTTTGCCTGCATCGAGTGATAACGTGTTGTGGACCATAAAAGTTCGAAAAATATTAAAAAGCGATCAAAAGTTTTATTTTATATATTGCAATAATGTTAAGAAATATATATATAATATTTGAAATTTATATCCTGTGACCGTCATATGAATTATGAGCGATTTAAAATAGCTTGTAAATATATCACGACTTCCATGTTATTTAAAAAAAGAGAAAATATTTTTCATTCGCAGTCAGACAATTTTTAAAAAACTTTTAGGAAAATTGAATTTTACCTGTCCATTTCTTCGTTAGACAATTCTTTTCCTTTTTTGTTAAAGGCAAATATTATATTATACAAACCCTAACTCATTTCTGCACGGCAGAGGAGGAGAATAAGCAAAGTGACACAGAAAGTTTAACCGGTTTTAAAAAATATGGCAAATTTTTAAATCTTTTTTATAATGAATAAACCACTGATCTCTATAATAACTGGATAGCGCATTTCTAATATCAAAATTGACGCCAAAATCGCCATATTGGAAAGCCCCAGAACGCTGAAATCTGATATGTGCGATAAAGCGATAAAACGATAAGCCGAAAAACAGAGCTTAAAGCTTACAGGATTAAAATTTTTGGGGCTTTCCATTATGGCGATTTTGGCGTCAAAATATAAGAAGTTTTGTTCGGAGTTGCGCTATCCAGTTATTATAGAGATCAGTGCAATAAACTCGATATATCAATTAATGAAATTTTGAAATTAAAAGTTGAATAAGAGGCTATGGGCAATTTAAAGTTACCCAAAAAACAATAAATCGTGACTGCCTGTTTATCCATTGGAATCTTCACATGTAAGAGGGCAAAATGAAATCGTATCAGATAAAAGAATTAGCGATGCCCAATAGGTATAATGATTGTTCAAAACCACTTAGTTCCCAAACCAAATTATTATTCACAAAAAAGTACGAACAAAACTGTCGCCGTATGTTAAATGGATATCAGTCTATATATAAAATGTTCCGTGTTCATAAAAAAGAAAAGAAAACTCCTTCTTGTTACATGTTACACTTTTAAAAAACCATTTCTGTCCAGTGAAAAATTAGGGCTTTAGCTTAATAACTTGCATGCATACAACTAATTTTCTCAAGTTCTCTTCTACATCTTACCTGACTTAGTTAGAGAAAACTTGTTGAAAAACCTTAGCCTTAAAAGCACTCCCTAAAAAAGAGATGAAATATCCTTTATGGTAACGACTGCTTCAGAAATTTTTAGGACAAATTTCCGAAACAATTACCTGCATTAGATAATTCTGCTTAGAGATATTTTTCCAAAACAGTCATTTCATCTGTTCTTTCAAAAAGATATAGGTTTACTGTGCTTTTAAACATCTTCGCAAGTTCCTTGTTGCTTTTCAAGTCTGTAAACTTTTTAAACTTAAATCTGAGATATCCATAGGTTCTCAATTTTTCAAAATGATGATTTACTTTATTGGAGTTTTCCACCTTTACTTAAAAAGTCATGTCTATCATCGTTTCTATTTAGGGTTGGGTATAACCCAAGTTGAAGAAATGTTTTTTTTTTTTTTTTCAACTTTTATAACTTTTTAAAAGTTAGTTACTTTAACCTATAATTTAAACCTGCAAGACTTACATACTTTTTATAATTTTTTTAAATTTATTTATTTTCATATTTAACATGAATGTGTTTTAAATTTGTTTACAGCAAACATTCCAACTTTGAGCGCACAGTGGGAAAGTCACATACAACCGCGCGGACAAAAATCAAAAGGTTGTTAATGAAATTACGTACTATGAAATTATGCATTATGAAACAAAGTTATAAAAAAATTTAGTATTAGAAACATCTTTTTTAGTTATGGTTGATATACGCCTACAAAATAGGGAGATTGTAATACACACTCATTTACATTTTTATAATACTTGTAAATATTTTACAACAATAAAAATGTTTAAGTTGCATAAATTGGAGGTAGAGGAAGGACAAAACTAAATTTAACACAAATGGTAGAACAAAGATGAATGTTCATCATGAAGCCATAGTAATGTAGAAATGGCACCAATTTTAGTGTTCAGGTCGTGCAGTTTCTTGGAAGTAACAATGAATTAGTAGAAAAACTTAGGACTTAGTCTACCAAAATTGCTGTCATTTCTACTTGGGAATGTGAACCAGAAAGTTCTTCCGACAGTATGCGGAGGGCACTTAGTCTTACAACGCAATCTTTTTTACAAGTTGAAATTTAGTGACTTTGGACTAAATTTTCGGTGAAATTGTCAAATTTTGAACTTTCGGTGAAATTTTCAAAATTTTAGAAATGATTTTTGAAAAGTAGACTTAAGGTCTTTGCAACGATATATATTTCTAAGAAAAAAAATTAGATTAGATACTAAAATGCTACATTAAAAATCGATCTTTTGTAAACTTTGACATGAATTTGACCAAAAGCTTTGACATTGACACTTTATTTTTTTATAGCGGCATTTCCAAGAAATTTTATATTTTGTATTTTTCTTTTTTAAAGTGTCCTTAATCAAATGAAAATTTCAAATTCAAATTTAGAAGATATGACTTTTCTGACTTTTGTCTGCACAATTTCCCATTGTGGTGCGGTCAGTAAGTAAAAAATAAATTTACAATTTATTTCCAATATTTAAAATGCTGCATAAAATTATAAAAAAAAAATTTTAATTTTATTTAATATTTATTTCTCTTTAAGATTATTTCCAATTTAAGATAAGAAACATCAGCAGAAACCAAAATAAAAATATAATTTTATATTTATATATATACATTAGTAAAAATAAATTCACTATGAAGAACGTAATAAAACATCAAGTTACTGCGAGATTTCCTACTACTAATCTCTAGGTTCTTTTTTTTGTTGACCAAAAATAAATTAAAGAAAAAATATACATATTGATAACACAAAAAAATAAGATTAAATAAAAATAAGAAAAATGTAAAAAAAAAAAAATTACTAAACCTTAAATTTTTTAGTAGCATACAATTGTAAAATGTTTTTATATAAAATACGTCACATTAAAAAAGATGGCTTATAGTCTCTGTAAAAATTGACACAACAAATGTGAATTTGCATCCAATGTTTAAATAATGTTTCATAAATAATTCTTAAAAATGATCAAACTTGAGAAATTTCAACATTGCACTTTATAAACAATGTATCGTCAACTAAAAAGTTCTTCTTCTCCAATTCTTCATGAAGAATAAAGTCATCAAAACCAACAATATAAGATTTATCATCTTTTTGAGGTCTACTAATCCCATTATGCTTCACTGATAAATCTCGAACTCGAACAAAATCTAATCGCTTACTAGGATCTGGATCTTGACTTACCAAACAAAAAGTATAACAAGGTTTAATTGGCCATGGTAAAATTGCATCAACTTCACTTGCTAAGACACGTATAAACAGTGATAAATACTTTCCTGAACTTTTACCTCGTCCATTTAAATAACCCCATAATGAAAGCCTATAGCCATGTGCACCAGCAGTAAATGGCTCTGACCGACTTGGCTCATCATACGTACCAGCTGAAATCTTCTTTAATTTTTTTGAAAATGAATTTATTCTCCACACAGTTTCACCCCTATACACAGTTGGTAAACGGGGAAGAATAAGGGCACTAGAACAACTTGACCCTGAACTATCATTAGAATTTTTGCGAAGACATTTTTTTGAAATTTCATCATGAAACTCAATTAGTTTAGAAGGATCAGTACTCACATCAATTGATTTTTCAACTTTTTTCCGTAAACTTTGGACTTGTAACTTTAGCTCATCTATAACTGAATTTTGAAGTTCCTGGCGGGCTTCAAAAGCATGTTCTAACTTTTCTATTTCATTATTCTTTTTTGTCATTTCAAAAACATACTGTGACTGAAAAGAGTCAAACTTTTGAGTTAGTAAGTCTAGTTTGGATGTTAAAAGCATATTTTTGTTTAATTCATTACTTAAACGCTCTTGCAATTGCAAAATGATTTGAGTGTGGTCCTTAACTGCTTTTATTACAGAAATAAACTCAGATGTTTTTTCAACTGTTACTTCCATACCAGAAGTCTAAAAAATTGGACATTACGCTTATGAGATTTACAGTTAAGCATTTTACTTACAATTTTAAAAATCAAATTGTTTGTAAAGAATAAAATGCTGCATAAACACATGTCCTATTACATAAATCATGTTAACTATATTTCACCAGCTAAAAAAAGAGTTAAAAAAATTACTAATACCTCAAACTCATCTCCTGCTTGCTCTTCACTTGATAAAAGGTGTTGCTTTTCATTCATACTTTTTTTTTAAATTAGTAATTGTAATCTTAAAGAAGAAGACTGCATAGAGTTATATTTCTGCCATAAAATAACATAAGATTACTGAGAATAAATTGATTATGTATGCTTCATTTGTAGAATGCTGTTTAGAATGTACAAAACTAAAATAAAATGATATTGCTAACTATTACAGAGTCTGCAGCTGAGTTTTACAATATTTTACTAAGTATTGTAGTACATAATACTTTATTGACACTATTATTCTCATTACTCAACTGGTATTTAAAAGAATATATCACAACAGAAAATATACTTATGTAAAAGAATAATTTACCAGCAACTAATCAAACTTGATATATTTCAGGTTAATGAAATACAAATAGGAGAAATCATTTAACGTTTTGTTTTTGTTCTGCAAACTTTTCATCAAAAAAGTTGAGTATTATAAAAATAATTCTAATATATGACTTCTTTTTATATAAAAGTTTAAAAAACTAGAAATAGAGTCTATATTATCCTTAATATACATAAACCAAGTATCTCATTTTTTAGGTAAACAATCACTATCATAATCTGAAAATGTTGTTTTATGCTTTGATAATTTCTTTTTCAGTTTCTTTGACTTTGAATAATTTTGATCAGAAGAGCTTGATGTCAAACTTGAATCACTGCTTGAACTGCTACTGATGCTACTTTGAGAGGAATCACTAAAAGAACTTTCTTGTGATTTTAAAACATCTATATTTTCTCTATCTTTAGTTTGGTTTTTGATTTTCCTAAGTGCACTTTCTAAAACTATTCGTTTTTTACTTTTTTTTAGGTCTCCATGAATAGTACTTTTTAATGTATCACAGCTTACTTCTAATTTATTTTTTTCAACCTTATTTGTCTTATAATTGTGGTTCTTTACTTCTACATCTGAAGAACAATCAATAACTGGAATGCTGGTTGGTTTTACTACTGCTAAACTTTTTATGCGTTGTGATGATGAGCTGTCCACCTCACTCTTTAATTCATTATTTAGAGAGTTGAAACCTTGATGGTCCCATTTATCTGTATCACTTTTTCTTTTTCTTATATTTTTAAATTTTAAATCTGAATGCAACACACCAACATAAGATCTTTTCTTACTACTTTGTTTGCTATCACCATTTTGAACAGTTTTTACATAAGATGTTTCAACAGATGATTTATTTTTTATTTCATCTAAAATTCTTTCTTTTTTGGCTATGTAAACTTTTCTATGTAGACTTCTATTAATGCAGATATTTTTTTTTACTTGTCCAGAAAGATTTTCTTCCCATTCTTCATCTGATGTATTTTTGTCAGAAAATGATATTGATTCATTTAAATGACGAGAAGATTTTCTTGATTTCTTGAGCTCATCTGCATAAAGTTCTTTGAAACCACTATTATTCCACCTGTTGGGATCCTTCTCTTTAGCCTTTAGAAGTTTTTTTGTATATTTACCAAAATTGTTAACCATTTTAGTGCCTGCAATTTGAGTTGGCTTTGTATGATTTTCTTCTTTATCAGCATACATTGAACCACTTATACTGTTTGCCCTTTTAGCACTTGCAGATGTTAAAGACGAAATCTAAAAGAACAAAATGTAATAATTATCTAGCAATGCTGTTGATATAGTCTCAGAAATACTCTGATTTTCAATTTGGTTAGTAGCTTTGTGTTAGTTACTTTATTTTTTTATTCATTATCAGAAAACCATAATTGTAAAAAACATTTCATAAAAACTTTAAGTAGCTGATAAGTATCTGCAGATAATTCTATACCTTTCGCTTTTTTTGAATAGTATGCTGCTCCCACATTTCTTCTTCTTCTTGCAAACGATTATGCACAGTGGTGTGCTAAGATTAGATAAAAGTATCTATGATTAGAGTATGAAAGTTTAGGTAAGTTGCAAATATAAGGAACTTTGATAAGCTTAAACTAAGCAAACCATGTAAGGATAAAAGAAATTTAGACATAAACTTTTAGAGCATTTCCTAGATTATATAGTTAATAGTGTTTGAATTTAATATGCAATAAATACCTTCAAGTAATTTGTAAGCATGGTCTTATCCACATTGATTCTACTTCTACGTAATGGTTTTTTATTTGCATTAGTGATTATGGTAGTGTTAATAACATTTTGATTTTGTTTTGACTCTTGAAACTTATCATCTTCCTCGTGTTCATAATTGAACTTTGCAGCATCATAAATCAGCTTTTGCACTTGTTGAAATGGCAATATTATCTTTCTATCTTTTTTCGCTTTGTTTAATTCAATCTTAGCAAAGTTATCATTATTTGCTTCAGCAACAAAATCACTGTACATTGTAGCTTTTTCAGAAAGGCTTAACTTTTTATGAGTATGCTGTTTACGAATTACGTTTTCAAATTTGCGATGAGACTTTGTATCTCTTTCTGTTTTAGCTTCGTTAAAATAATGATATCGTTTTATAACATTATTGGCAAAATCTTTGTTTAGAACTAAAGAGGGACTCTTTTGCTCTGGATTTAATGAATTTGAAATATTAGCCATTTTGAGTTTTAGTTTATCAGTGCTAAACTGTAAGTAATTGGCTGAATTGAAATTGAAAAAGAAGCCATGTAATATCAGCTTCCCTATTATAACTAAAAAAGTGCCGTTAAGATTAGTATGCCGGGGGAAAATGAATACATTTTAAAAATTTTAAGAAGAAGAAACAGGTTAGAGTTGATCCTCGAATAAGCGCTCACCTTTTGGTTGAAAGTTACATAAAAATGCATGATTCACCAAGTCCTTAACTCGTGTAGTCCATATAGTTTTAAATCAAAAATGAAGAGAAAAAAGCGGAAAATAGGCCGTCATAAAGAATTAGTTCAAATCAAAAATCGAATAAGCGCCTGAGCTTTTTTCATTTACGTTAGGTCTAGTACTCTTTTTTTGAAGTATCTAAGGTGTTAGTGAATTTATAAAATTAGATTAGAAAGGAAATTACGAATGAAAGCACACGAAAATTATTTACATGTTATCAAGAAAAACCCAAAATCACATGAATTTCTGCAAATTTCAAAAACTAATGAAGAAAAACTTACTTCTATTTGAAAAGCTTTTAACTTCAAACAAGATATTACAGCATATCAAATACCAGAGTAATTTCAACTACCGATTGAAACATAATCTGAAGAGTCACAAGAGGCCCAAATTATGAGATTCAGAAATACTCGATTTTATCACACCCGCAAAATTTCGAGAAAAAAATTTAGCGAAAAATCAATTCTATCATCTGATTTTTAAAACAGACCTAATTGTCTCATCCATTTCCTTTAGGAAACCAAAGATTTTAGCGGAAGCTAGTTATTTCTGAAAGTTTTGGATTTGTTTAATAAAGATTAATGTTATTATAGTTTTTTTTTTTCTAAGTTCGAAGCATAATAAAGAAAACCTTTACTCTGCAAAAAAAAAAAAAGACGGATATAGGGCAGAGGGGGTCTAGCTCTTCTTTAATGAAATAAACAATAATACGGAATTATTAAACAGTAAGCTAAATTTTAAATTTCCAACACAAAATTTTCGTGTGAGTAAAAATGTTTTAAAACACAGGACATCGAAATAGTGATTAAATAAAAATTATGAAAATTGCGTTTTTACTAGTGAATCATTGTTAAAATAATTAGATTGGTATTATCATGCAAAATATCAACTCTTTCAGTTTGAACATAATGACTTAAAACAGCTTGAAAATTAAAATAAAAAATGTAGACAAGTGTAAATGCAGTTTAAGTATGAATGGTTATAGTAAAAAATGATAAATTTATATATTGAGACCGGTTAAAACTGCTTAAAAATTAAGTTGTTTGCTTACTACAAATAATAACAATAAAAATCCATCCTTAAATCTTTTTGCATTTATGAATAAATGTAATTTAATAGAAATGTTTGCTAATGGAACCTAGGTGCACCGAAAATCTAGAATTTGTGAAACAAATTGTGCTTAAAAATGTTTTATAGTTTGAAATTTAAAGTGCCCTACTGTTTATAAAACTTACCAAGTTTTGTATGCCATACTTTGTTTTATTCTTCATAGATTATTACATTAGAATTATTATATTAATTTGCGCTGCTTAACCACAACTTCTTTCTTTTGTAGAAATTTTCGTTTTTGCATTTCACTTTTCTTTCTCAAACTTCATTGTACTATATGATGAACTGGTGACTATAGTGTCATGCTGAACAGATTTTCTTTTTAATATTGATGTTTTACTTGCAGACTTGTCAAGTAGTTTTGCTAATGCTTTAGTTACTAGAATTCTGGATTCTTTTTACTTTAAGTTATAATTATGTTGGCCTGGTAGTTTCCTGCTGCTTTTAATAGTGGTTGTATAGCTTCTGAATAATTGATAGTGGTTGAGATGTATTTGTTATTGAGTGGTCTTGGTTTATTTCAGGAACTTATGGTGCACTCTATAATTAATGTATTACTGGATGTTTCTTCTGCTGCTAAAACATCTTCATCTGTGAAGATGAGGCGATTGAAAAGATAAATTTCTGATTTACAAAATTCTCTAAAGCAGCCACTATATATTACACCACTGTTCAGCACAATTTGCCAACATAAGCTTCTTTTTTAAAAAAATCCATCCAGTGGCTGCATTCTAAATGATCAATCACTTAGTGGCTACAATTTTTATATCCTTTATATGACTTCTATGACCATTAAATATTACTAATGTTTATGTGTTGCAGTTAGAAGGTTGAGTAAATTGCAAGAGATGATCAATGATTGCAAGAGATGATTTTTTCAATGATTTACAAAAATATTAATTTTTATATTCTGATATATATGATTTTTGTAGTCTGCATTCATTCAAGTTTTTAGGATTTACAAAATTAATGGGCTTTCTTATGTGACATTTTCAACCTCAGGAATAGTGCTTAATTGTTTGTATAATTGAATAGTGTATTTTTGTGTTTTTGTTGGGTGTATAAGTTAAATAATGTCTTTAGTTTTGGTTAATTTTATTTTATTTAAAAAGATTTAAGTTGTTTAAAAATTTTAAAGTGAAGAATGTGACTTATCTTAATATGTTTAAAAAAGAAATTTGTTTTTTAAAAAATATCATTGAAAAAACTGTTCATTTTAAGTTTGAAGAGAAAGACTATAAGATATGAAATATTTCCTATTATGTTGTGTTTTATCGCTGGTTAATTGCAAGTCTCCCCATATTATCATGATTGTTGCTGATGATATGGTAAGCAAGAATTTTATAAATGCCTAGATAACTGAAGGTAATACTACAGAGAGCTTTTTTTTTTTGTATTTATTGGAGTAATGAATTTAATCTCATAAAAAAGTTTCGTTAACAAAATTCCTTCATTCTTCAATTTCAAATATAATAAGAGAAAAAAATATTTAAAAAAATTCAATCAAGTATGGAATTTTCAGTACAAAATTTCTGTTTATTGAAAATAAAAAATGATTCAAATGATAAAATAGTAACCTATAATAGATCGCATTAAGCTGTTGATATTGGGGAAAGGTAGTTTGATGAATCCAAAATTTTGAGTGATGAATCCAAAACTTTTAGGTCTTCAACTACAATTAAAGTATATACCTCAAAAGTTTTGCAAGTGGAAAGTGTTCAACATGATATTTGCAGCAAATAGTGATAAGAGGTGATGGCTCTGCACTTGTGGCGATGTTTTTCTCACAAGGATTTTTGTATGTTTGCCAAACTTGATTAATTGAGGAAGTAAAGCATGACTTGTATGAGTACTAATGAAAGGTGTCTCATAAGATGTGCTTGAAGTTGGCTGAGTTAATGCTAAGGCAAATTCTTTTCTGTAATTAAACTAAAGGAGGGTGCTTTAAATGTTAAACTTTTTAACATTTCTTCTGTGGCAATTTTTAATTCAATTAAACTTGTCATTTAAGTAATAGTAATGCATTTAGTAAATTAAATGTTTTAAAACTAATAATGTGTTAGAATTTTTTAAATTAATCAAAACTAAATTAATCAAAACTAAAATGTATTCATTAGTTTAAAATATTTTTTTGTAATAAATAAAAAGGATAATTCAACAGCATTTTCCTTTTTCGTTTAATTTTAAAACCTAAATAATTGATTCAAAAAAATAACTTTTTTTGCATAGCTAGTTGCCTGTAACAAAATTAAAAAAATGAAAATTATTGTACTTTAGTGTCAAAATGAGTGTCACCATTTATTATTTCATAAATTGTATACTTATAGCTTTTTGGAATCGAAACTTATGTAAATTATTATGAACAATAAATATAATATTAAATGTAAAGTTAACTTAAATGTTGCTTTTGTATTTTGAACAGGGCTTCAATGATGTTAGTTTTCATGGTTCTAAACAAATACCAACTCCAAATATTGATAAACTTGCAAATGATGGCATTATTCTTAATAACTATTATGTTTTGCCGCTTTGTACTCCATCAAGAAGTGCAATCATGACTGGCAGGTATCCCATCCATACAGGTAATTTAAATATGTATACAGTTTGTATTGATTATGATTATTGATATCAATAAGTTAAATACCAATTAAAGTATTTAAAAGTTAAGAAAGTTATGTAAATAATATCACTTGAAAGATAGACTTTTCTAATACTGTAAAAAGTTTGAAACCTCGTTGTTTTTAGATTTTTTATATCAAGATAATTTTGCTTATTTCTGGTAATGTTCAGGTATGCAGAGTGACACAATATATGCAGCAAATGCTTGGGGTGTAAGTCTAGATGAAAAATTTCTACCACAATATCTGAAAACTGCTGGCTACAAAACTCATGCCATTGGCAAGGTATTTATCATCTAAGATATTTTAACTTAACAATAGTCTCTTCAGTGCATAATTTAGAAATCTACAAGACTTAACATTCTTTTTTATCTCATAACCTTTGTGAAATTTTAGATTATTTTGCTGTATACTTACTTTACCTTGAGACCTTCTAATGTCTAAAACTATAGTTATGGTATTAACAACTATTTACATGTAATTTGATGTATTTACATGTAATTTAATGTAATGTATATAATGTATAAAATGTACAAAATACGAACAATTTTATTTTGAAATCAGAACTATGGATGAAGAATATATCACAATATTTCTATATATTCTATAAAGCTACCAATTGAAAGGGTTCTTTTTGTTATTGTTTGGCATATAAAATCCTTACAGTGTGTCCTAACTGTGCATAGAGAAAATGCATTTGATAACAATTGATCAGAATTAAAATATTCACAAAAAACCTTTTAAAATTTTTAGTTTTATATTTAGCTTGCTGTTTTTTAAATTTTATTCAGCGCAATCTATTATTTTGAAATGCCTATATTTGTCTTATCAAAATCTTTTATTCATGCAACCAATGACAATCTTTTGTTAAATTGCTTTAGTGGCATTTGGGATTTTTTTCTAAAGAGTACACTCCTACTTATCGTGGTTTTGATTCCTTCTATGGGTTTTATGGAGGTCAAGCAGATTATTGGGACCATTCTTTAGCTTCAAATGGATGGTGGGGTTTAGACTTACATCATGATACAACATCTTCAAGTCAAGTAAGATTTACAAAAAGTATAAAATCTTGACATTTTTAGTACACATGTGGTTATATATGTGTGTGTCTGTATATGTATTTGTGTATGTACATTAGGCAGGTCCGTTTTTAGGGGTTGGAAAAACTATAACTTTGCCACTTTATTTTCCCATTCTACGTTGATATACAAGACCATTCCAAAAAAAGTTTTAAAAATATTTCAATTTTCCTGATCTCCCTGAAGGTTTGAATATTTTTAAAAAAGTCATTTTTGACCAATTTTTCGTTAAATTGCTATCTTAATTGGATCAAAGACCAACAAAACTAATAATTTTTTTTTGGGGTGAGTTGGCTCTACTATTAGGAAGGTTCGTATAAAATTTGAGCTTAAAATATTTAAAATTTCTCGAGATAACACATTTTGAAACATGACCTGGTTTCTTTTTAAAGACCTGGTTTTTACTATGTTTTTAATTGTGTATTTATCTAAATACTCTTAAATATTCATTAAAAAACTTAATAAAATTTGCATTTAATAAGTTTGTTAAATAAGTAATCCAAATATTGTACTTAATAAAGATAAATTAAAGTAAACTGTTAAAAATGTAGAATACTTTGACTAAAGGTTTTACAAACACGTTTTGTAAATAATATACATAAAAATTCAGTTAAATTTTTCTTATAAAAACTTTTCTTACAATTTATTAAGTATTTCTTTGGACCAGTTACATTTATAAAATGGAAAATTAACTCTGTGTTCCTTCAAAACCAGTAAAATATCTTGTAACTTTTCCTCTTTAATTGTTGAATCAATAAAGTCTTTTACCAATTTAATAGCTCTTTCACAACAGTCATTGACACAAACTAATCTCTTTATAAACCTTTGCATATTTTTATAATCAGAATCATGAGTCCACAAATCAGGTGGACTTTCTAACCAATTTGGTAAGTAAGGAACTATTTTAAATATTAGCCAAGAATTTTGACCAACGTAATCATTAAGTTCTGAATTTTCATTTATTTCTACAGGCTTAAACTTTTTAAGTTTAAAGACTTCAGGTAAATTTGTTTTTAACAACTGCTGAGCAACTTTTTCTTTAATTTTATTGTCAAGACTTTTATCAAATAAACAAAAGACAACTGTTTCTTCAGAAAGATAATGACTGTGTCTAAGATAGCTTGAAATAAAAGCTTGAGGGACATCAGCATCAAAATCTTTCATTTTTATCATCTCCTTAACCGTACACAAATCATTATGAGCAGCAGAAGCAGTTTGACTTGATTGGAGAAAGTTTTTTGCATAAACTGAAGCTACATATATTGCAGCCTTTGAAAATACTATTTCTTCCTCTAGGGTTAAAAACTTTATGATTGGTTGAGTAAGCTTCATTGCCAAAATGTATAAAGCATCTGCCATAAATCTAGCTTCATGTTCAGCAGCTGGTTTGTGTATAATAAATCCAGGAACTGCCTCCCTTCCAGAAAAACAATGACATATTGACACAGATGTTTATAATCATTTCTGGGGAAAGTATGAAGTTCCAAAGCTTTTTTGCAAAAAGATAAACTTTTTTTAGCCATATCTTCTAATGGAGTTCCACTAACTTTGCACCACGGAAACTTTGATAACTGATCCATATTTTTTTGAACATTTTCATAATTCATTGGCCAAGCAGCTTTGAATCTCGTGTAAATAGATTTTGATGGACCTTTGCTTTCTGTTTTAGTGATTGCATTTATTGCATGTAAAATATGTCGTTCTTGAGAATGTTTTCTACAAAGAAGCCTTAACAGAGGTCGATTTAAAAGTTCTCCTAAAATACTTATACAACCCTTATTACAACCAGTGTTACATGCTGTTGTGTCAGCACAAATTCCAATTATAAGGCTTTCAATTCCAAACTTTTTTATAACATTAAAACATGCCAATGCTTGATCATATCCTTTTCCTGATTGACATTCAACTATGCCTAGCAGCTCATCCTGTTGCTTTCCATTTGTATTTAAATCCCAGTCTGGACTTGTAACAACAATAGCTAGACGTTCATTTACTTCAGAAATATAGTCTTCATTTAAAGCCGTAACTTTTTTTGTATCAATGTGCAAAATTAAATTACAATTTTTACATTTTTATTTTATTTTTTCTTTAACTAATTCTGATTCACTTAAATATAAATCTTTTCTTATTTTTTCTACTTTTGTCTTTGAAAGTTTTACTTCATTAAGATTGATATTTCCACATCTTAAAAATAATATTAATAATCCTGTCTGTACTCCAACAGACACTCCAAAATGCCCACAAAATGTTGAAGTTTTTTTAATAAGTTCATCAATATCTACTGTTACTGTCACTTTATTTCGTTTTATGTTAGTTGATTATTTATCAATTTCATCATAGCTATTATATCAAAATTTTGTAACAAAAATAACTCTTGATTTCCATTAATACAATTGCTATTTGGTGAAAATTGTTTTAACTTTGAGTTTTTTGTGGTAGATTCCTCCATTTGCTCAAACTCCTTGGCTTTCCTTTTGCGAAACTCTCTGTTGGAATAAACTTTTTGATATTTTTTGTCTATTTTGTCAATTACCATTGTTCTTGCAGTTTTTTGGTCTTCATAAAACAAAATATCGCATTCTTTTGCATCTTTTGATCGAATTCTATATTTTTCAATTATTTCATAAAGTTTTGGGTGCCCTATGTCAAACAATTCTTTTTCTAATGCCAAAAAATTATTTTCATGGAGCTTTTGTGTTTCCGTTTTTTTTGAACGATAAGATACCATTTTCTTGTGATGATATATTAACTTGGAAACATTTTCCCTAAAATAAATTAACAAATTTTTATTTGTCATTTAGCTTAAATTTTTATATCAATAATTATCAATAATTATGTAATAAACTATGAATATTATTTAAATCGATAGCTACCTAATACTTCTACAACTAATGTGTGGTATACCACCCATAAGCCACGGTTTTCTAAGAGCAGAAACAACGCATTTGGGCTGACATGTTTTATCATTACAAAGCAGCTCGTGATTTATATCAAGAGGGCAGGATATAATTTCGGTGTGTTTTTTATTTTTATTGAAATTTAGTAATCTGCAGCAGTGATAAAAATATCTTAAAACGTCGCCTTTTGTAGGCAAACTTCTGCAATCAATTTCGTGGGTTTGTCCTAATAAATATATTTCAGTATTTGAACGTGTTGATATTGCCATTTTAAATTTAAAAAGTTACAAACGCAGCGCAGTTTTATTAAATAAATTATTGCTCGCTGTGGTTATAACTCCGCGTAGGTCCGGCAGAGCAAATTAAAAAAAAAAAATTCACCAAAAAATGTACTAAATATAAAATATTCAAACCCCAAGGGAGGTCAGGAAATTTAAAATTTTTCAAAAATTTTTTTAGAAAAAGTCTTGTATATCAACGTAGAATGGGAAAATAAAGTGGCAAAGTTATAGTTTTTTCGACCCCTAAAAACGGACCTGCCTAATGTACATTAGGGTGGTCCTTAAGTTATTTTTTTGTTTTAAAACATGTAAAAAAAAAAAAAAAAGCTGTAAAAGTGTAGAACTTAGTTGAAGCAACAATTCTCTTAGTACTGTCATATTCTTTTAGCTGGTTAACGGTTTCACAGACTGTTTTGTAGCTTTCTCTGAACTTGTTTGGATTCTGTTGGTACCTCTAATCAAAAAATACCAAAGAGTCAAGTTCTTAACTTATATACCACGTATGACTAGATTATATGCACAGCATTCTCACATTTAGTTGTTTAAATTGTCCTCTTAATATCTAAATTTAGAGTGAAAGCATTTGCCATCCACCTGTCATGATGGATAGACCTTGGTACCATAAATCTCACACTACAAAGAGGAATTTCCATAAAAAATTCAATGAGGAATTTCCATAAAAGGAACTTCCATAAACGTAATGTCTAACTCAAGGAATCATCTCTGTTTTGATTGTTCCCTAAATAATTTATAGCAAATTGATGGTTTGCTGCAAAACTTCTTCCATCCAGCATCAATTAAATTTTAAAGGAGAGAAAAAAAACTGATTTGAGGCTTAAGAGATTTCAGTGATAGATACCACATCCAATTTTTCAATTCAACTGATTTTTTAATTTTTTTAGAATATTGTCAGTTAACCATTTGATGTTGGTAATTTATTATGGGTTTTGCAACCTCGTTGACCTGTTTCATAGCTTTCTGGATTTATATTTGTCTAAATTTTTTAGAAATGTTAGGAGTTGGCAGTGTTTTCACCTGATGATGTGGGCTCTGAGAAGACAAGAGATGAGACAAGTTTTGATATGTGAGTGAAACAAACTAAACAATCTTTTTTAGTTTTTGTTCACAAGCTCCATTTTATTGTCGCTATTGATTGTTGTGGTATCTAATCACAAGAGCTTCAAAAATACTGGTTTATTATTTCAGAACATCAAGAAGATGGATTACTATCAATTAAACCCTCTCTAGTGATTCTTCAGAGGAGATTTCTATCCTAGTACACTACAAAGGGGAAAAGTTGATATTACTTCTTATTGATATTTTTTAATGATGGTACTTTTTTCATGATGCCATTCATGTTTTTCTACATTTTTTCCTAAATTGTTAGCAACTGTAGCTAGTGTATAAAGTAATTTTCTGTCACTTAATTCTACTTAATGCCGCAATAAAATTGTTGTGTTCAGCTGCGGAAAAGATGTTTATTTTTACTCTTTTTAGTATTTTTAGTAATCCAGACATATTGATTATCAGTGTAAGATCACTGTTACCAATGAAAGATTGCAAAACAGATAACTTGTTTAATCTCTCTAAATGCTGTTTGCAAGCTGTTTTCAAAATAGCTGCTTATCTTTTTTCTGCCCTGGAAACCTTTGAAGCTAGTACCATATCTTTTTCTCCTTCTCCTTTGATTCCCTGACTTTTTTCAAGCTTTAAAATTGCAAAACATTCTCATTGAATTGGAGTTTGTTCTTTATACTCGATTTTTGTAGTTTATCTAATGACTTCACTGAAACTTTTATGAATTATTTTTACATACTTTTGGTTATGGTTTTCCTTTTTTCACTTCAGAAAAAAAAATTTCATTAATAATTAAATATCTTAGTAGCTTTTAATTAGATTTATACAACTTCATAAATTGCATTATTTTAAAATATATATGTGTCAATTCTGTAGGTTGTATATAATCAGTGGGGAAATTATAGTACTGAGATGTACTCTTTGGAAGCAATAGACAGGATTCGTAAACACAAATCTTCTGAACCCATGTTCCTCTATCTTGCTTATCAAGCAGTACATAGTGGAAATTTGGAAGAAGATCCATTGCAAGCACCACAAGAATGGATTAATAAATTCTCCTATATCAAACATAAAGGAAGACAAGATTATGCTGCGATGATGGGTGTTATGGATTATTGGATTGGACAGGTATGATTCTTTATGGAATTAATTTTTATAAAATGTTAATTGTTATCTTTTAGACTTTATCAACCTAGTTTTAAAATCTAACTTGAGATGTTGCTGCTTAAGGTTTCAATTACGTAAAAACTCTAACTTAAATGCTAATTAACTTAACAGTAGGAGTTAAGCTAGTTCAATTGAAATTCAGATTACTTCAGAGTTACTGAAGCAAAATATGCTTGATGATTCCATCATAATATTCACATCAGATAATGGTGGTCCAGCAAACGGATTGGATATGAATTGGGCAACAAATTATCCATTGCGAGGTGCAAAGACAACTGTTTATGAAGGTTGGTAATAAGTAATAATTCCTCTGTCCCAAAATTCTATTCCGATTTCTATTCTAAGTCTTTTATGAAGTCAGAACAGTATTTTGGGACAGAGGGAATAATAGCAACCTCAATCATAATAATTGATGTTGCTTATGATGAGATTCATGCAAAAACTTTTTTAATACACTTACATTTAAAAAAATGTTTAGGTTTAAGTAATGTCTTCATAAAAGATTTCTTTTCACAATATTAACGTAAACAATGTTATCTTCTCATCAGGAGGAGTTCGAGGGGCTGCTTGTATTTGGAGCAAAGAGCTTTCTAAAGTTTCCAGAATTTCGGATGATTTGATGCATATTACTGACTGGCTTCCTACATTACTCAATGCTGCTGGCATTGACACTACTCCGCAATTAAACCTTGATGGCATGAATTTGTGGGAAACTTTGTTGAAGCAAGAACCTTCTCCACGAACTGAAGTCCTTATTAATATTGATCCTCTGCTTTATATGAATGCTGCACTACGTGTTGGTGATTGGAAAATTGTAAACCAAAGTATGATCTTAAATATTTATCTGTTAATTGTTGGTATAAATTCTATTAGAATCCAAATAATTCGGTTTCCTTTTTTTAGTTTTTTTCAGCAACTCTGTTTTATATAAAAAAGAAAATTTTTTTAAAAATACAGATAGTTCAGATAACTTAAAGGGTTTATGTTTGAAAGAAGGGTATTTTCGTTTGTAGATCATTTTTATGATGGTTGGTATCCTCCACCAGAAATAAACGATAGCAATGAAATTCAAGACTACCATATATACTGTCCTCCGCCCCCTACCACAATTAGAAGCTGCGACGGAAGTACCGGAAACCTATGTTTATTCAATATTAAAAATGATCCCTGTGAATATCATGATTTATCAGCTTCTAATCCACATATATATCAATTTATGTTAAATCGGTTAAAATTTTACAATGAAAGCATGGTACCGTCTCGTCGAAATACTTATCGTGATCCTCTCGCCAATCCAAAATTACACAACGGCGTGTGGCAACCTTGGATTTTGAGCTAATTTAAAGTTTTCCTTAAAGCGTTATTTCGTGTTACAATTATGTTTTTAATTTTGGTATAAATTTTCCAACGATGCATTTTGTTATTGGTATAAATAGTGTAAAATTTTATATTCGTTGGTGGATTTTTCAATTTTCAATATAAATTTCTTTTTTAAAATATTTATGTAAATAAAAGTAATTTCCAGTTTAAATAGTTTTGCTACTATCTTAATTCATTCACTCAACATTTAAAATTATTTTGATCGTAAGATATTAGATAATGCAAATGATATCTTTTTGTGTTCACTTTTCAGAGGTTTGTTCACCACACATGAAAATTTGCCATATTCTTTTTCCTACTTATCATTTTACTCCTAAATTTCACACCTATTTACATATGTTAACGCAGATTTATATTTTGTCAAATAACATAAGAAATATAAATGCGTGTGTGATTTTACTTTAAAACTGTATTTTTTAGAAATAGTTAATGTATAATGTAAAATGAAATTTTTTTCTAGTGTAAAATGAAAAAAAAGAGAGAAAAAAATGCTAATGCTCTATTCTTCATAAATTTTTTGAATCGACCAAATTACAAAATATATTGTAAATATATTTTGAGGCCAAAGAACATCTCAAGATTAATCTAAAAACGTATTAGCAAGATACAATTGTTTGTTACTATGATGACTACAGCCTTCTTACACCTGCTTTCTAGGGTGATGAAATAATGTGCTTTTTCGTTAGCGAAGTTCTTCAATGTTCTTGATACTCGGATATTGTATAACAATCATTAGAGAATCAATCTCAATTTAAAAAGGTGGCCTTTCAATTTACCAACATTTTTTATTACGGTCCTAAAAGCCTTCAAACTCCCTGCAAGGGAAGCCATGTGAAGAAAAGATCTATTTAAAAAGTAATTTACAAATATTATTTTGTAAATTTTATGACCTAAAAAATTTATTAAATTTACGTTAGTAAAATAAAGTAGTCAAATTTTGTTGAAATAATTTGTTATTTTTTTAAGTGAAGTCCAAACCAAACAGCTTGAGAAGAGGGTAGAACCTCAAAGCTCAACATTCAGAGCGAATCCAAAGCATCACTTTCAGGGGAGTAAAGGCCCAAAACAGTTTTTTGTGGACCACAAAATCTGCGAGCCGAATGTTCAGATATCTTTGTTCCTGTTTTGAGCTGCGTTGTTTTGACTAATTGCCTAACTATAAAACAGAAACAAAAAAAAAAAAAAACACTACAACCATGGTTAGCCCTAGAGAAGATGCACCAAAAGGTGGTTTTGATTTTTTGAAAAAACGCCGACCTAGAAAGCGCGTCACAAGTTTAGCGCATGCGTTGTTGCTAAAGTGTTCCGTCGTAAAAACCTCGTGGATTCAAAGTAACTTTTCATTCTAGAGATTAAAATGATTGAAAAAGATTTGGAAGATGTAACGAGTAAGATTTTTTATTATTAGTTTATTATTTATCTATTATTCAAGTATTGAGTAAGATTTTCATTCAATTTATATATTTAATAAAAATAAATTTAAGTGTAAACACATATATGTTACAAATATATATATATATATATATATATATATATATATATATATATATATATATATATATATATATATATATATATATATATATATATTAGGGTGTTTCTTATTTTTGAAGATTCGATTTTTGCATGGGCCACCCTGCCATTTGGTTCATTATCATAAAAAAGTAATGCACTTTTTTTTTTTTTTTTTTAAAGGATTTTTAGGGGTCGCTACCGACCCTACAGTATTGCGCAAATGTACCCTAAAAATGCTTATGTTGCATATGATGTTATGCAACAAAAGTGGTTGGTGCTTAGGGTACAAACCTCTTTCAACTAGTAATTTTTTTACTTTTAGTGTGCAGAATTGTGTCTATAATGCTTAATTGTTCCTTTTGCAGGTTAAACTAGTGTAACTACTGTACAATGATGGCTTCATCAACCAGTGTAACAATAGCTACCAGAAAGAAAATGGAGATATGGCTTATTGGACAGATGTCCTCTTCTTTAGATTGTGTTATGCTTCCATCAAAAAGGGAAGTGTTGGCCCTTTTCTTCCATTACAAGCAGATTGCCAAGCAAAGCATTAGGGAAGCATTACATTCCACAGCAAATGATGTTTTTGAAGTTTGGTCAAAGGCCCGAATACCAGTGCAATTAAAGAAGCACGTTGTCCCTAAAATCAAAAACATTTACAAGGAATGGGAAAAGTTGAAGAAAAATAAAGAGGATAAAGCTAAGCGTTCAGATGATTTGAAACAAAAGGAAGACCAATGGAATAAAGGGTTAGAAGATGGTCCAAGCATTGAGCAATGTTTCAGATCAGATACATATGAAACGGGCTACTGTGGACTGCTCGGTTATCCAAGAAAAGAAACTGGAGGATTTTTTCACGTTTAATACATGAAGATTTTTCAGCATCACAGGACTTCCATCACACTTTCTTCAAAACCGTGTGAGCGAATGGGAACATTATGATGAGTTCAAGACTGTAAAGTCCACTGTTCGAAGCATGAAGGTTGTCAACGACATTGCAGAACGTGGCGTAGCACTAATGGACGAATATAATAGACTACATACAAACAACGAAGAGCAAAAGCAGTTCCTGTTGTTGGTAGTTCAAAAATATAGACAGAAATATCCTGACAGAAAAAAGACAACTCTCATGAGCGATTAATCTTAGTACAGTAACTATTGTCTTAAATGAACCTACAATCAAATTAAAAAAGCATATTTATTGCTGTCTTTTAATAAATAAATAGAAAAGCAATGACAGAAAATGGATGTTTTTAATGCATGTAATAAGTAAATAAATGTGTACCAAGTAAATGAGTCATTATCACCAGTCTCCATCAGTTTTATGATTTTTTCCTATGTTAATGACTAAGAGCGCATAGTAAAATATGCCTTAAATTTCAATGACTGGTAGCGCCCAGTAAAAATGTTTTTTTCCCCTTGAAATTTTTACACATTTATTTTCTCACCAAAATGAACCATTTCAGTGGGTGGCCCACTGAAAAGCAAAAAAAAAAAATTTAACCCCAAATAAGAAACACCCTAATATATATATTATATATATTATAATAATATATATAATTATGAAAGAGTGGGGCTCAATCACTCCAGAAATTACCTAAAAATTAGTTGATACTATAAAAAAACAGACTGCATGAGACAATAAAAGCTTGTGGTGGAAACACAAGATATTAAAACAGTAGCAAATTGAGTTTGCACAACAATTTTATTTGGATTTTGTAAAGTGGATCAAAAATCTTTTGGCGCAAAAAACAGGCATTGTGTAGTTTAAAATCCGATATTTAATTTTCTATTCTTTATTTTGTAAAATCTTTTTTTACAATATTTCTTGAATGGTTAACTGATATCATTTAGTTGAAATTTTGCTTATATCTTTGTTCAATAAAAAGTTATCGCGTCTGAAAAATGAACAGGACAGGTGGATGAAAACTTTTTTGGTACAGTGTATATATATTACAACAGTATTTGTACTGTTGCATAAATGAGATCATTTAAAAGGTTTATTATCTTTTTAGATGCAAATTCTGTTGCATCAACTTCAATTTCAAATTCAACTTCCATTATGGAAACAAAGCATATTTTAGGTACATATGCAGATGTTTGTGCTAAAATAAAAGAGCATGAATTATTGCACACTGTTCATTACATTGTTGGTTTTACAAGAAGCATGGAAAAAAGCTTTGAAGGTTTTTGTTATAATTTTCATATTTACAATAATATTTTATTTTTATGTGACTAAGTTACCAATTATATTGTGTGTGTTGATGATAAACAAAAGGAATGAGGTGTTACACAAATTGCATAACTATCTGGTTTATGAAATGAGCAATATTAATTTAAGTATGTATATTTTCTGAAAATTTACATTATATGCTGTAACTACGTATATAAATATCTGTCTTTTTAGAAGTATTACTGAAAAATCATAAAGTGTTTTTTGAGGATAAAGATGTCACTTACACAGGAGTACCATTCATTGTTTCATCAAATAGCACTCTAGACTGTCAACACGGCAAGGACAAAAATAGCAATAAAAAAGCTCTGTACAAAATTAAAAAAAACACAGAAGCGGTAAGTTACTTTTTCAGATCTAATGACAAACTGGAGAATTCGTAAGTTAATTTTTTATTTCTTTTCTGTTTATTTTTACTATTGCTAAACCAAAATGTTTTCTAACTAAATTGCCTAATACAATAATTTTCTCGTGTTTCACTTTTTTTATGATCAGAGTTTAGATCATTCTTGCAAAAAAAAAAGAATGGCTCTCCAGGTTACCAAGAAATTTGATTGTCCGGCCAAAGTTTATATCAAAGAAATTATTGAATTTCCTGAATATAAGGTTTGTATTCTTAATTTCCATAAATCCTTAGGTTTTAATATTCATATGTATTCATTATATTCATAACACTTTTAAATATATATGTAATTGTTAAAAATTTGTTTAGCTGGATCGAGATTCAAGTTGGTTAAGAAAAGAAATTTCCAAAAAATTGCGTGCAGTTTTAGCTTTGAAAAATACAGTTTTAATGTGCAGAAAATATATATTGCTAATTCCTTCGACTTCTGCTCATAACAACCATCTTATTGGTGATGTAAGTAATACTATAAAAAAACTCTACATTAGCATCTTGTTATTGACTATTTTGCTTAATCTTTTTTAATTGAAAATAATTCCCACTTTTTTCTAATTATTAGGTAGCAGGTCTTAATCAACCTATATGCCAAGAACTCATTATTAAAATCGGTGAGTTGGTCAAAAAGGGTGTAAATTCTGTTTCTGAAATTAGACGTCATCTAGATGCCTTTATTCAGGTCGAATTTAATTCAAATGACATTCTTCAGAAGACAAACAAACGTTTTTTCCCAAGTAATGATACAATTGCAAATCATATATTGAGAGCTAGACAAAAGCTTTGCAGATCACTGATAGATCAAGAATGTCTTTTGGACAAGATTAATGAATGGAAAATACACTTTCAAGATGCAACAATCAAGTTTAGACCCAAAGGAGGATTTAATTTAGAAAAGAATGATTTAGACCTTAAAAGTTCACTGTTGTTTGTATATCAAGATATATGGCAAAAGAGACTACTGTTACGATATGGTAATGAACTTGCTTTTCTTGATGCTACATACCGAACAACCAGATATGCACTGCCTCTCTTTTTCCTTGTTGTTAAAACTAATATTGATTACCAAATAGTGGCTATTTTTGTGTGTGAGAATGAAACCACTGAAGCCATAACAGAAGCACTTACGTGCATCAAAGAATGGAATCCATTGTTCCAGCCAAAGTTCTTTTGTACTGATTATTCAAATGAAGAAATAAATTCACTTGAATCTGTGTTTCCAGGTTAAAATTGTAATTGTCAGTTAATTGTAGTTGTTTGTAATATATATATATATATATATATATATATATATATATATATATATATATATATATATATATATATATATATATATATATATATATATATATCAACCCTTAGAATTAGGGTCGGCATTCGGCAATGCCGACCTAACTGCTTACCTGAAAGTGTTTGAGGTTGGCAAATAATAACCGACCTCGTTTCTATATTTTATGGTAAGACCTTTGTATGAAATAGTTTTTGCCGACCTTTATATATATACAGTAATTATTTATCTTAAAGTAAGTCAAGTCTCAACAATATGCATACATACGCTTAGACTCTTAGAGACCCTTTTCTCCATAAAATAAATATAGTGGGAGTTAATGAATTTCTGTATTACAATATACTCTTCTTTTTATATGTATTTTTATATGATTTATTGTCATTGCGTCAGCTGAGAACCAAGAGGCTGTATTTCCACCTTTTGTAATGGGATGGGGTGTGTGTCCACCAAAAAATCTAGTCAAAAAATGATAAGCATTTAGGAACTATTTAAACAGTTAGTCGGAAATTTTAACAGGAAGTCTTCACAAATTAAAATTTAAAACTCGATTTTCTTGGAAACACAAAAATTGGAGATACGGCCTCTTGGTTCTCAGCTGATGATTGTTTGTAATTCATAATTGCAAATATAGTTTAATATAGTAATTTGACTTAGGATGTAAAGTGTCCATTTGTGATTTTCATCGAGAACAAGCTTGGGAACGATGGCTGTCTAAAACTACTAATGGCTGTAGCAATATAAAATATGATGTTAAAGTTAAGCTTCGTGAAATTGCACATGCTAAAACAATAGATGATTGCAAAAAAGCTATTCAGAACTTAGAGGAATCACTAGAATGGCAAAATAACCCAAAACTTGTAGAATATTTGAAAAGCACTTGGTTATGTATTCAAAAGGTTGTTTCTATATAATTAAAACAAAAAATTTTATACTCTCATAAAAGTTGATATGTTTTTATTGAAAAAAGTTTTATCTTAATTTTTGAGTATAGCTTTGCCTTCATTTAGTACTTATATTACTGAAGTATTTATAAACTTTATTTCACTTTTAGAGATGGGTATTTGCTTATAGGCTAGATCGAATTTTGCTGAATGTCAACACCAATAATGGAACTGAAAGGCAGAACCAATCTTTCAAATACAGTTTTTTGGAAAAACGAAAGAATTCTTCACTAACAGCTATGCTCAGCATTTGCATAGAAGATCTTCTTCCGCACAAATATGATAAGTTAGTTGATACATTTACTACAACTGCTTCTTTTTTTGGTTTCATAAATGTCCTTTATAAATAATTAAGAACACTCTTTTTATTCTAACTTCACTAGTTCTTTTGATAGTTATCAAATATTTTATGATTTTCTTTATCTTTAAAAATATTTAAAACTCATTTCATTCCAGATTTGTAAATTGAACAAACAAAAAAAATCTTTAATTTTTTGAAACTTATGATTAAGACATAGTCATAACTTTCTAGCAATATAAGATTAGTTTATTAATGAACTTAAATTTAGTAACAGAGATAAATTTATTTAGATGTTCGTCGCTTCAACTACATAATTTGTCTATTCATAATTTTTTTATGTCTAGTTACACATAAGCAGTAATGTTGTCATACATACTACAAAATTTAAAACCATTATGGCAAGTAGAATCCAACTTAGGTTTTGTATTTTTGTCTAGTTACCAGGTAAATGAAACTTTAAGAAGAAGTAAATTTAAAAAAAAAATATGAAGGTTTCCTAAATTCCACTGTTAAAAGAATTTGTCTTCCTTTTTTTTAGTTATTGTGATGAAAATAGAAAAGCACATTCCTCATATAGGAAATACCATGACAAAATTCCAGCCTATTTGATTAATCGGCCACCATCTTTAGTTAAGCATTGTATGAAGTTGATAGATAAATTACAAGGTGTGGATTTGCGTGGCGTTAGTGCCGTGACAGACAAGCTGTACAATGTTGCTTCTTTTAGTTCGAACAGAGAAATATACCAATGTTACCTTGGGGATTCAGAACACTTGCCGACTTGTTCATGTCCTAATTGGTTTCGTAGCTTCTATCCTTGTAAGCATTTCTTTGCCATTTTTATTAAAGAAAATCTCACATGGTCTGCATTTGGCACCTCATATGCAAACTCTCCTTATTTCAAGCTGGATTTATTTTCACAGGAAATAAGTTCACCACAATCCAATGAAATTTTCTTACAAAATATTGATTTCGGACATACACCACATTTCGAACATACAGCATCACTAGCTAAATCGCCTTTATCTCCACTTACTAAAGAGAATGTAATGGAATTAAAAAGTATTCATTGCACACAAGTAAATAATAGTCATGGTCTGATAGCTGAGGACCATACATCTGCAACTTGTCGTGAGCTTTTAAGTGAAATTAGGCAAATGAGTTATTTATGTCAATCACAACAAGCCATTGATAATTTGTTTGAAGGGTTACGTCAACTTAAAAAAAATTTAGCTGACAGTCTTCCAGCAGAAAAAGGAATTCTGCTGCGCCCAGAGCTTCAACCTGATACTTGGAGTAAGTCGCTAACAAATTCACCAAAACTTTGCCATATTCCTAAGCGATGCAAAAGAAAAATGACTAAAAGATTTGGTAATAAATATGACATATGTAAGGCAGCCACAGATATCAGTGTAATGGCTGAAAAAAATACTAAAGATACCCTGATGGTTTCTGAGGTCACAAATAATTTGATTGATTTTGACAATTGTGACACATTTACTGTTTCTAATGATGCAATTGAAATGAACCATCTTTCAACCGATGATAGCAATCACTCGTATGACGCTAACATAATTGAAGATGAAAAACAACTTGAAAAGATTTTTAGAGGCATTCAAAGTCTTAAATCTTCTTTGATTGGAAGTAGAGAACAGTATGACATTTCTAATGGGCAGATGCTAAATGATAAGGTGATTCATTTTTGTCAGCGACTAATGTCGCTTCAATTAAATATTGATGTTGGTCTGCAAGATCCTATTAAAGGACAAGTCTTATCTTTCCATATCTGCACCAGCACACCATTTGTCCAAATTCTTCATGATGGAAATCTTCACTGGATATGTGTGACCACATATGATTGCAAACCAGGGGAGATATATATATTTGACAGCCTTTTCCACGGTTCAGTCAGCATGCAGACAAAAAGGCAAATATGCTCCATTTTACATTGTCAACAAAAAAATCTTGTTTTAAAAGTTTTGCCAGTTCAACAGCAAACAAATGATGTGGATTGTGGAATTTATGCTGTTGCATGGGCTCGTCAGATTCTTGAAACAAAAGGTGTACCATCAACAAATATAATGTTTGAACAAAGTGAAATGAGAAGTCATCTCTTAAAATGTATATCAAACAACAGGATGGATATATTTCCAGCCACTGCAAAACCTTTATTGTTTAGAAGATGTGTTGCTAAGACTTTTCGTGTTCCGCTGCATTGCTCATGTCGCATGTTTTGGGTACCTGGAGACGACGACATATTTAACAGGTATATTTTTACAATTACTAATGATTTTAGTTGTTAATAAAAACAATTACAAATGCAATGCTTTAATTGATATCTTGATTTTATCACGTTTTTATATTTTGATGGAAGTTTATTTATTTTTTAAGGCAAATGGCACAATGCTGTGCTTGTAGTAAATGGTTTCATCGTGATTGTGAACAAATCCCACTAAGTGCCTATGAAAAGGAAGATGAAATTTGGATTTGTCAAGGTTGCAAGAACCAATCAAAATAATAGTAAGATAAAAGATCAATTTTTTAATAATAATATTTTGTATACAGCACTTTTTCTATTAATAACTACAAATGCTGTACTTTTAAGTATCTCTTGCATATCAATTCTTCAATATTACAAAGTTAGCATATATTTTTACGTGAAAATATTTAATTTAACCAGTATATAACAAAATCAATTTTAAAAAAATCACTGAGACAAGGGATAGTGAGGTTATAAACTATGAATAACCCCTGACATGATTTTGTTTTATATAGATTTTATTTATTTTTAATGCACTCCATACTCCACAAAAAGAGCCTGCTATACCACATCTACAAATTGCAATTCTTTAAATGCTTTGCTAATTAAGCAATACCACCAATGGCATTGCACAAAGTAACCGGTTTTACTAGAAAAAATAAAATTTGAAAATCCATTCAAAAGTTCTATAGCAGGTAAGTTAGAATAATTTTTTTAATGTTTTTGTTAGGAAAAAAATTGTAAAATTTGTATTTTAGTTTAGAAACGTAATAAATAAATAAAAAAACCTATAATACTGTATTTATCTCTATAACCTTTGCTTGAAACATTTGAAGTACAATTTTTGACTCCAAGAGACCCCATACCCAAATATATATATATATATATATATATATATATATATATATATATATATATATATATATATATATATATATATATATATATATATATATATATATATATATATATATATACAGTGCTCGAAGTGGGAAAAAAAAAGTAGCGGGATGGTTTTTAATATTTTCTAATCACCATCCCACCTATCCTAAAATTATAGATTTCGTATTTTGTGTAGATTAAATAAAGGAATTATAAATCCCTAGAGTATCCCTATAGTAAAAAACCTATATTAAAAAAACAACTTGAGGTCTGTTATATTCTTAAGAGACTGTCACCGTAAAATATTGAGTTAAGTTTCACATCAAACGTCATTAAGCAATCAAAAAACAATGATATAATTAAACATTTTATTTTTAAACAAGTCTTATTTTTTTGTATTTACCAATTTTTAAATAATTGAAAAAAAATACCATCACATTGAGGAAAGGATTGGCAAGTTTCAATACTCGAAAAATCTGTCACTTCTTTATTTATTTCAGTGTCATTTTCCAAGTTACTTTTAGAACTATCACTGGTTAACTTTCTTTTCCTTCCGCTTGCTAGCCATTTATCCATATTTATAATAAGTAATTTTTTTTAAAATCATAACATTTAATGTTGAGTAAATCTACTGTGTACTATATTTTATTTCACCAAAAAAAAAACGCTAATGACACTTTAACGAAAAAAAAAGCCAATGTCGCTTTTTGTTGCTTGGTAACTTTTTATTTAAAATACAGAAGAAAAGACGCAATGTTTTATAATTATCGATTTAGTTTTTGAACTTTCTACCGCAAATTTTTAAATAACAGCTGAGACTTAAGTTCATTTAAATTCGCATATTGCCGCAAACTTTAAAATTGTTTTTACAAGTTTATTTATAGGAGGAAAATAAAATAAAATTTCCATTAATTTATTATGTACCGGGATGGCATCCCACCCCAAAATATGCATTAAAAAAGGAGTGGGATGGTTTTCAAAATTTAAAAAGGTAACGGGATGGCATCCCGCCCCATCCCGCCTCACTTCGAGCACTGTATATATATATATATATATATATATATATATATATATATATATATATATATATATATATAGATATAGATAGATAGATAGATAGATAGATAGATATAGATATATAATAGGGCCCTGCCAATCGGGATTTCTTTTGTACCGAATTGAAGCAGGTCTTGATTTGTAGCAATCTGAGGAAAACCAAATTAAATATTTTTCTCGCAAAAAGAAAAAAATTCTATTGCCAGAAATAACTATTAAGCGTTTGTTTTAAAAACAGTATTACAACTATTTTTGGTTACTTAACGCCCCTCTTAAAAAAACATTTTAATAGCATTTTAGCGTTGAAAATATAAAAAAACAATCGCAAATAAAAATGATACGAATCGAAGCGACACTCGATTCGTAGAGCCCTAATATATATATATATATATATATATATATATATATATATATATACACACATAAATTTGTTAGGGCATTGGACTCGTTATCCATAGGTATATATATATATCGCGTGCTCGGAATACCAGTTTCGTATACGACAATGTGTTTAAATTAACAAAATTGCATTCGAGGTTTTAAGTACAAAATCAAATTATATAAACTTGATTACAAATTGAAATTGAACAAAATGACTAAAATCAATATAAGTTTTTGTTTAAATCGTTAAAAAAGAGTAATAATAATACCCTCGTAACAAAGAGCAATACGACAAATGTATTTCGAAACCAGAATTATTTGTCACAATACATTATCATAGATTCAATTTTTTTGATAGTTGGCAATTTAAGGTTAAGTTTACTTACGCTGTGACTAACAATCACCTAAAATTTTTGTAGGTTGTTATTTCGCTCCTCGCATTTTTTTTTTTAATTAAGAAAGGAACAGGAAGTTGTTATAAATATTTAGTTACAGGAAGTTACATAAAAAGTTACAGGAAGTTGTTATAAATATTTATGGAATCGAGCATTCTTTAAAGAAAAATGTCGATAACATAATTTTCTTGTCATGGATGTGTAAAGTTGGGTTTTGTATTTCTATATTTTAAGACGTTTTCTTAAACTTACCCACTAAAAAATATTGCAGGGGAGTCAAATTGGAAATCATTATAATAAAGGCATTGGCAACTTATTTATTTTGTATAAACTTATAATTTATCATGTATTGTATTTTTAAGCTGTTTAGACTCTTTAATATGTACCACCTTTGAAGAAAAAAACGGAATCATTAACAAATATTATTTTCTTAAATATTAAACACCTAAAAGGCATATGTAAAGTTATTTACAACGGTGCTTCCACCACGACGACGATCACGACCAAGATGCAGGTAGGGCTTAAATCCTAACCGGTCCGCGCCATTTTTCCGCCAAACTCTAAAAGCGGCCCTCGATTTGGGCCCAGGGTGGCTTTGACGATAAACGTCAAAATCTTGACGAGTTAAATCTATAAGATATCCAATAAAATTATTGCGTGTTAAAAAGGTAAATGATTTGAAACGCTGTGAGCAACGAAAAATATACTTTTTGTCTCTTTTGAAGGTCCTAAAGAAAACATACGAATTTTACATCTATACAATAAGTGGTCTATATATTATAAAGTAGATTGTTTCGCTAAATTACGCCAAGTTATGGAAAAAAACATTTAAAAAAAGTCAGTCGAGATCTGATAGTCCGTATGTATATTTTTTAAAATTCTAAGTTATAATGACTTTCTGCGAGAAAGTCCGACTAATTATTCAAATATTTCCTAAAATTTTATTATTCTTGTGAACATATTTAGTGGACACCCAGCCCATTGACTGTGGATCATTTATTGATAATAAACCTGAAAAACACAAAATGTGGACATAGGGCCACTTGCATCTCGACTGACGAATAGAGTCAAGAATTAGAAAAAAAAAAAAATTAAATAGAAAACTAGTTTTAAAATATGAAATACCTGTAACAATGTTATTCTCGGCAACTTCTAAATCCAAAAATATTTGAAGTAAATTTTGTAAGTTAAATGAATTACTTTAGGTTAGGTTGGTCGACAATCTAGGTAGGCTCTCTTGTCCCTTTTTCCGATGCTGTCCTTAAGGTCCGAAAATGTGAAAAAACTATTTTTTGTTTTACAAGCGAACCTTCTATACCCAAACCCTCAGTCGATGTGTGCACACTCTGCTGCATGTTCTCCCTAAAAGTCAGTCGATGCATGTGGACATTTTTTTTTAAGCACAATTTCCGATTATCAGACACGAAGGACGCCTAACGTATATATATATATATACGTTAGGCGCATATAATTATCATTATTATTAATAATAACATAAATTAGTAACAACACTAATATGACTTTTTTGTCTACAGTCTGTATCGCCTTCAAGAGGCTCTTCAGGAAGTGTGTGTGTTGTATATATATATATATATATATATATATATATATATATATATATATATATATATATATATATGTACATTATATATATATATATGTACATTATATATATATACATTGTGTGTGTGTTTATCTTAGAGAGTGTTTATATTATTTATTTTCATTTTGCAATCACATTTTAATAAATTACCTTTTGAAGGAACTTCTTTTAAAACTAAACAAATTAAATTACATGACTTCAACTGAGATTCAATATCTTAAATGTACTGAGATGCAAAGAATAACATATATTATCAAAAAAGAGACGTTTAAGTCTAAATAAATATTTATTACTAAATAACATAAATTAGTAACAACACTAATATGACTTTTTTGTCTACAGTCTGTATCGCCTTCAAGAGGCTCTTCAGGAAGTGTGTGTGTTGTATATATATATATATATATATATATATATATATATATATATATATATATATATATATATACAGTGCTCGAAGTGGGAAAAAAAAAGTAGCGGGATGGTTTTTAATATTTTCTAATCACCATCCCACCTATCCTAAAATTATAGATTTCGTATTTTGTGTAGATTAAATAAAGGAATTATAAATCCCTAGAGTATCCCTATAGTAAAAAACCTATATTAAAAAAACAACTTGAGGTCTGTTATATTCTTAAGAGACTGTCACCGTAAAATATTGAGTTAAGTTTCACATCAAACGTCATTAAGCAATCAAAAAACAATGATATAATTAAACATTTTATTTTTAAACAAGTCTTATTTTTTTGTATTTACCAATTTTTAAATAATTGAAAAAAAATACCATCACATTGAGGAAAGGATTGGCAAGTTTCAATACTCGAAAAATCTGTCACTTCTTTATTTATTTCAGTGTCATTTTCCAAGTTACTTTTAGAACTATCACTGGTTAACTTTCTTTTCCTTCCGCTTGCTAGCCATTTATCCATATTTATAATAAGTAATTTTTTTTAAAATCATAACATTTAATGTTGAGTAAATCTACTGTGTACTATATTTTATTTCACCAAAAAAAAAACGCTAATGACACTTTAACGAAAAAAAAAGCCAATGTCGCTTTTTGTTGCTTGGTAACTTTTTATTTAAAATACAGAAGAAAAGACGCAATGTTTTATAATTATCGATTTAGTTTTTGAACTTTCTACCGCAAATTTTTAAATAACAGCTGAGACTTAAGTTCATTTAAATTCGCATATTGCCGCAAACTTTAAAATTGTTTTTACAAGTTTATTTATAGGAGGAAAATAAAATAAAATTTCCATTAATTTATTATGTACCGGGATGGCATCCCACCCCAAAATATGCATTAAAAAAGGAGTGGGATGGTTTTCAAAATTTAAAAAGGTAACGGGATGGCATCCCGCCCCATCCCGCCTCACTTCGAGCACTGTATATATATATATATATATATATATATATATATATATATATATATATATATATATATATATATATATATATATATATATATATATAGATATAGATAGATAGATAGATAGATAGATAGATATAGATATATAATAGGGCCCTGCCAATCGGGATTTCTTTTGTACCGAATTGAAGCAGGTCTTGATTTGTAGCAATCTGAGGAAAACCAAATTAAATATTTTTCTCGCAAAAAGAAAAAAATTCTATTGCCAGAAATAACTATTAAGCGTTTGTTTTAAAAACAGTATTACAACTATTTTTGGTTACTTAACGCCCCTCTTAAAAAAACATTTTAATAGCATTTTAGCGTTGAAAATATAAAAAAACAATCGCAAATAAAAATGATACGAATCGAAGCGACACTCGATTCGTAGAGCCCTAATATATATATATATATATATATATATATATATATATATATATATATATATATACACACATAAATTTGTTAGGGCATTGGACTCGTTATCCATAGGTATATATATATATCGCGTGCTCGGAATACCAGTTTCGTATACGACAATGTGTTTAAATTAACAAAATTGCATTCGAGGTTTTAAGTACAAAATCAAATTATATAAACTTGATTACAAATTGAAATTGAACAAAATGACTAAAATCAATATAAGTTTTTGTTTAAATCGTTAAAAAAGAGTAATAATAATACCCTCGTAACAAAGAGCAATACGACAAATGTATTTCGAAACCAGAATTATTTGTCACAATACATTATCATAGATTCAATTTTTTTGATAGTTGGCAATTTAAGGTTAAGTTTACTTACGCTGTGACTAACAATCACCTAAAATTTTTGTAGGTTGTTATTTCGCTCCTCGCATTTTTTTTTTTAATTAAGAAAGGAACAGGAAGTTGTTATAAATATTTAGTTACAGGAAGTTACATAAAAAGTTACAGGAAGTTGTTATAAATATTTATGGAATCGAGCATTCTTTAAAGAAAAATGTCGATAACATAATTTTCTTGTCATGGATGTGTAAAGTTGGGTTTTGTATTTCTATATTTTAAGACGTTTTCTTAAACTTACCCACTAAAAAATATTGCAGGGGAGTCAAATTGGAAATCATTATAATAAAGGCATTGGCAACTTATTTATTTTGTATAAACTTATAATTTATCATGTATTGTATTTTTAAGCTGTTTAGACTCTTTAATATGTACCACCTTTGAAGAAAAAAACGGAATCATTAACAAATATTATTTTCTTAAATATTAAACACCTAAAAGGCATATGTAAAGTTATTTACAACGGTGCTTCCACCACGACGACGATCACGACCAAGATGCAGGTAGGGCTTAAATCCTAACCGGTCCGCGCCATTTTTCCGCCAAACTCTAAAAGCGGCCCTCGATTTGGGCCCAGGGTGGCTTTGACGATAAACGTCAAAATCTTGACGAGTTAAATCTATAAGATATCCAATAAAATTATTGCGTGTTAAAAAGGTAAATGATTTGAAACGCTGTGAGCAACGAAAAATATACTTTTTGTCTCTTTTGAAGGTCCTAAAGAAAACATACGAATTTTACATCTATACAATAAGTGGTCTATATATTATAAAGTAGATTGTTTCGCTAAATTACGCCAAGTTATGGAAAAAAACATTTAAAAAAAGTCAGTCGAGATCTGATAGTCCGTATGTATATTTTTTAAAATTCTAAGTTATAATGACTTTCTGCGAGAAAGTCCGACTAATTATTCAAATATTTCCTAAAATTTTATTATTCTTGTGAACATATTTAGTGGACACCCAGCCCATTGACTGTGGATCATTTATTGATAATAAACCTGAAAAACACAAAATGTGGACATAGGGCCACTTGCATCTCGACTGACGAATAGAGTCAAGAATTAGAAAAAAAAAAAAATTAAATAGAAAACTAGTTTTAAAATATGAAATACCTGTAACAATGTTATTCTCGGCAACTTCTAAATCCAAAAATATTTGAAGTAAATTTTGTAAGTTAAATGAATTACTTTAGGTTAGGTTGGTCGACAATCTAGGTAGGCTCTCTTGTCCCTTTTTCCGATGCTGTCCTTAAGGTCCGAAAATGTGAAAAAACTATTTTTTGTTTTACAAGCGAACCTTCTATACCCAAACCCTCAGTCGATGTGTGCACACTCTGCTGCATGTTCTCCCTAAAAGTCAGTCGATGCATGTGGACATTTTTTTTTAAGCACAATTTCCGATTATCAGACACGAAGGACGCCTAACGTATATATATATATATACGTTAGGCGCATATAATTATCATTATTATTAATAATAACATAAATTAGTAACAACACTAATATGACTTTTTTGTCTACAGTCTGTATCGCCTTCAAGAGGCTCTTCAGGAAGTGTGTGTGTTGTATATATATATATATATATATATATATATATATATATATATATATATATATATATATATATATATATATATATATATATATATATATATATATATATATGTACATTATATATATATATATGTACATTATATATATATACATTGTGTGTGTGTTTATCTTAGAGAGTGTTTATATTATTTATTTTCATTTTGCAATCACATTTTAATAAATTACCTTTTGAAGGAACTTCTTTTAAAACTAAACAAATTAAATTACATGACTTCAACTGAGATTCAATATCTTAAATGTACTGAGATGCAAAGAATAACATATATTATCAAAAAAGAGACGTTTAAGTCTAAATAAATATTTATTACTAAATAACATAAATTAGTAACAACACTAATATGACTTTTTTGTCTACAGTCTGTATCGCCTTCAAGAGGCTCTTCAGGAAGTGTGTGTGTTGTATATATATATATATATATATATATATATATATATATATATATATATATATATATATATATATATATATATATATATATACAGTGCTCGAAGTGGGAAAAAAAAAGTAGCGGGATGGTTTTTAATATTTTCTAATCACCATCCCACCTATCCTAAAATTATAGATTTCGTATTTTGTGTAGATTAAATAAAGGAATTATAAATCCCTAGAGTATCCCTATAGTAAAAAACCTATATTAAAAAAACAACTTGAGGTCTGTTATATTCTTAAGAGACTGTCACCGTAAAATATTGAGTTAAGTTTCACATCAAACGTCATTAAGCAATCAAAAAACAATGATATAATTAAACATTTTATTTTTAAACAAGTCTTATTTTTTTGTATTTACCAATTTTTAAATAATTGAAAAAAAATACCATCACATTGAGGAAAGGATTGGCAAGTTTCAATACTCGAAAAATCTGTCACTTCTTTATTTATTTCAGTGTCATTTTCCAAGTTACTTTTAGAACTATCACTGGTTAACTTTCTTTTCCTTCCGCTTGCTAGCCATTTATCCATATTTATAATAAGTAATTTTTTTTAAAATCATAACATTTAATGTTGAGTAAATCTACTGTGTACTATATTTTATTTCACCAAAAAAAAAACGCTAATGACACTTTAACGAAAAAAAAAGCCAATGTCGCTTTTTGTTGCTTGGTAACTTTTTATTTAAAATACAGAAGAAAAGACGCAATGTTTTATAATTATCGATTTAGTTTTTGAACTTTCTACCGCAAATTTTTAAATAACAGCTGAGACTTAAGTTCATTTAAATTCGCATATTGCCGCAAACTTTAAAATTGTTTTTACAAGTTTATTTATAGGAGGAAAATAAAATAAAATTTCCATTAATTTATTATGTACCGGGATGGCATCCCACCCCAAAATATGCATTAAAAAAGGAGTGGGATGGTTTTCAAAATTTAAAAAGGTAACGGGATGGCATCCCGCCCCATCCCGCCTCACTTCGAGCACTGTATATATATATATATATATATATATATATATATATATATATATATATATATATATATATATATATATAGATATAGATAGATAGATAGATAGATAGATAGATATAGATATATAATAGGGCCCTGCCAATCGGGATTTCTTTTGTACCGAATTGAAGCAGGTCTTGATTTGTAGCAATCTGAGGAAAACCAAATTAAATATTTTTCTCGCAAAAAGAAAAAAATTCTATTGCCAGAAATAACTATTAAGCGTTTGTTTTAAAAACAGTATTACAACTATTTTTGGTTACTTAACGCCCCTCTTAAAAAAACATTTTAATAGCATTTTAGCGTTGAAAATATAAAAAAACAATCGCAAATAAAAATGATACGAATCGAAGCGACACTCGATTCGTAGAGCCCTAATATATATATATATATATATATATATATATATATATATATATATATATATACACACATAAATTTGTTAGGGCATTGGACTCGTTATCCATAGGTATATATATATATCGCGTGCTCGGAATACCAGTTTCGTATACGACAATGTGTTTAAATTAACAAAATTGCATTCGAGGTTTTAAGTACAAAATCAAATTATATAAACTTGATTACAAATTGAAATTGAACAAAATGACTAAAATCAATATAAGTTTTTGTTTAAATCGTTAAAAAAGAGTAATAATAATACCCTCGTAACAAAGAGCAATACGACAAATGTATTTCGAAACCAGAATTATTTGTCACAATACATTATCATAGATTCAATTTTTTTGATAGTTGGCAATTTAAGGTTAAGTTTACTTACGCTGTGACTAACAATCACCTAAAATTTTTGTAGGTTGTTATTTCGCTCCTCGCATTTTTTTTTTTAATTAAGAAAGGAACAGGAAGTTGTTATAAATATTTAGTTACAGGAAGTTACATAAAAAGTTACAGGAAGTTGTTATAAATATTTATGGAATCGAGCATTCTTTAAAGAAAAATGTCGATAACATAATTTTCTTGTCATGGATGTGTAAAGTTGGGTTTTGTATTTCTATATTTTAAGACGTTTTCTTAAACTTACCCACTAAAAAATATTGCAGGGGAGTCAAATTGGAAATCATTATAATAAAGGCATTGGCAACTTATTTATTTTGTATAAACTTATAATTTATCATGTATTGTATTTTTAAGCTGTTTAGACTCTTTAATATGTACCACCTTTGAAGAAAAAAACGGAATCATTAACAAATATTATTTTCTTAAATATTAAACACCTAAAAGGCATATGTAAAGTTATTTACAACGGTGCTTCCACCACGACGACGATCACGACCAAGATGCAGGTAGGGCTTAAATCCTAACCGGTCCGCGCCATTTTTCCGCCAAACTCTAAAAGCGGCCCTCGATTTGGGCCCAGGGTGGCTTTGACGATAAACGTCAAAATCTTGACGAGTTAAATCTATAAGATATCCAATAAAATTATTGCGTGTTAAAAAGGTAAATGATTTGAAACGCTGTGAGCAACGAAAAATATACTTTTTGTCTCTTTTGAAGGTCCTAAAGAAAACATACGAATTTTACATCTATACAATAAGTGGTCTATATATTATAAAGTAGATTGTTTCGCTAAATTACGCCAAGTTATGGAAAAAAACATTTAAAAAAAGTCAGTCGAGATCTGATAGTCCGTATGTATATTTTTTAAAATTCTAAGTTATAATGACTTTCTGCGAGAAAGTCCGACTAATTATTCAAATATTTCCTAAAATTTTATTATTCTTGTGAACATATTTAGTGGACACCCAGCCCATTGACTGTGGATCATTTATTGATAATAAACCTGAAAAACACAAAATGTGGACATAGGGCCACTTGCATCTCGACTGACGAATAGAGTCAAGAATTAGAAAAAAAAAAAAATTAAATAGAAAACTAGTTTTAAAATATGAAATACCTGTAACAATGTTATTCTCGGCAACTTCTAAATCCAAAAATATTTGAAGTAAATTTTGTAAGTTAAATGAATTACTTTAGGTTAGGTTGGTCGACAATCTAGGTAGGCTCTCTTGTCCCTTTTTCCGATGCTGTCCTTAAGGTCCGAAAATGTGAAAAAACTATTTTTTGTTTTACAAGCGAACCTTCTATACCCAAACCCTCAGTCGATGTGTGCACACTCTGCTGCATGTTCTCCCTAAAAGTCAGTCGATGCATGTGGACATTTTTTTTTAAGCACAATTTCCGATTATCAGACACGAAGGACGCCTAACGTATATATATATATATACGTTAGGCGCATATAATTATCATTATTATTAATAATAACATAAATTAGTAACAACACTAATATGACTTTTTTGTCTACAGTCTGTATCGCCTTCAAGAGGCTCTTCAGGAAGTGTGTGTGTTGTATATATATATATATATATATATATATATATATATATATATATATATATATATATATATATATATATATATATATATATATATATATATATATATATGTACATTATATATATATATATGTACATTATATATATATACATTGTGTGTGTGTTTATCTTAGAGAGTGTTTATATTATTTATTTTCATTTTGCAATCACATTTTAATAAATTACCTTTTGAAGGAACTTCTTTTAAAACTAAACAAATTAAATTACATGACTTCAACTGAGATTCAATATCTTAAATGTACTGAGATGCAAAGAATAACATATATTATCAAAAAAGAGACGTTTAAGTCTAAATAAATATGATAAAGAATAAAATAAATTTTATTACTTTATATGTATATAAATGCACACAAGTTATATAAGAAAATAAATCATTACAAGTATTAGTATAGATATATACACATATACACACTTACGAGTTAAATTTCTTTGTTTTTTTTAAGAAAAAGAAGAGGGAAAAGGAAGAATAATTAAAATATTTTGATATCTGCCTCAACCCAAACCCTTAGATGTGTTATCAACTCCCTTTCGAGTTCTCCCTAAATCAGTCGATGTATGTATTGAAGCCCTCAAGTTTCCCTAAATCACTATAGCGCCATAGTGCTCACCTTAGTCTGCAATTATATTTATATCTGTATATATTTGAACATATTTAAATATATATATATATATATATATATATATATATATATATATATATATATATATATATATATATATATATATATATGTATATATATATATATATATATAAGATATATATATCTAACCTATCTTCAACAAGCTGTTTCTCTTTTGACAGGATCATCAGGAAGAAGCTTCTTCCTGATGAGAAACTTGTTGAAGATAGAGAATATAAGGCGAGAGAAAGTCAGAGGAGAAAGCTTGTTGAAGATGAAGAAGTGTTTTGTACTGCTCTTTTCATTAAGAAAATTGAGCACTCTATTTGTAAAATATACTAACATAATTTATATATATACACACACACACAAACACACACACACACACACACACACACACACAAACACACACACACACACACACACACACACACACATATATATATATATATATATATATATATATATATATATATATATATATATATATATATATATATATATATATATATATATATATATATATATATATATATATATATATATATATATATATATATTTGTAACATATATGTGTTTACACTTAAATTTATTTTTATTAAATATATAAATTGAATGAAAATCTTACTCAATACTTGAATAATAGATAAATAATAAACTAATAATAAAAAATCTTACTCGTTACATCTTCCAAATCTTTTTCAATCATTTTAATCTCTAGAATGAAAAGTTACTTTGAATCCACGAGGTTTTTACGACGGAACACTTTAGCAACAACGCATGCGCTAAACTTGTGACGCGCTTTCTAGGTCGGCGTTTTTTCAAAAAATCAAAACCACCTTTTGGTGCATCTTCTCTAGGGCACTACGTGTTGGTGATTGGAAAATTGTAAACCAAAGTATGATCTTAAATATTTATCTGTTAATTGTTGGTATAAATTCTATTAGAATCCAAATAATTCGGTTTCCTTTTTTTAGTTTTTTTCAGCAACTCTGTTTTATATAAAAAAGAAAATTTTTTTAAAAATACAGATAGTTCAGATAACTTAAAGGGTTTATGTTTGAAAGAAGGGTATTTTCGTTTGTAGATCATTTTTATGATGGTTGGTATCCTCCACCAGAAATAAACGATAGCAATGAAATTCAAGACTACCATATATACTGTCCTCCGCCCCCTACCACAATTAGAAGCTGCGACGGAAGTACCGGAAACCTATGTTTATTCAATATTAAAAATGATCCCTGTGAATATCATGATTTATCAGCTTCTAATCCACATATATATCAATTTATGTTAAATCGGTTAAAATTTTACAATGAAAGCATGGTACCGTCTCGTCGAAATACTTATCGTGATCCTCTCGCCAATCCAAAATTACACAACGGCGTGTGGCAACCTTGGATTTTGAGCTAATTTAAAGTTTTCCTTAAAGCGTTATTTCGTGTTACAATTATGTTTTTAATTTTGGTATAAATTTTCCAACGATGCATTTTGTTATTGGTATAAATAGTGTAAAATTTTATATTCGTTGGTGGATTTTTCAATTTTCAATATAAATTTCTTTTTTAAAATATTTATGTAAATAAAAGTAATTTCCAGTTTAAATAGTTTTGCTACTATCTTAATTCATTCACTCAACATTTAAAATTATTTTGATCGTAAGATATTAGATAATGCAAATGATATCTTTTTGTGTTCACTTTTCAGAGGTTTGTTCACCACACATGAAAATTTGCCATATTCTTTTTCCTACTTATCATTTTACTCCTAAATTTCACACCTATTTACATATGTTAACGCAGATTTATATTTTGTCAAATAACATAAGAAATATAAATGCGTGTGTGATTTTACTTTAAAACTGTATTTTTTAGAAATAGTTAATGTATAATGTAAAATGAAATTTTTTTCTAGTGTAAAATGAAAAAAAAGAGAGAAAAAAATGCTAATGCTCTATTCTTCATAAATTTTTTGAATCGACCAAATTACAAAATATATTGTAAATATATTTTGAGGCCAAAGAACATCTCAAGATTAATCTAAAAACGTATTAGCAAGATACAATTGTTTGTTACTATGATGACTACAGCCTTCTTACACCTGCTTTCTAGGGTGATGAAATAATGTGCTTTTTCGTTAGCGAAGTTCTTCAATGTTCTTGATACTCGGATATTGTATAACAATCATTAGAGAATCAATCTCAATTTAAAAAGGTGGCCTTTCAATTTACCAACATTTTTTATTACGGTCCTAAAAGCCTTCAAACTCCCTGCAAGGGAAGCCATGTGAAGAAAAGATCTATTTAAAAAGTAATTTACAAATATTATTTTGTAAATTTTATGACCTAAAAAATTTATTAAATTTACGTTAGTAAAATAAAGTAGTCAAATTTTGTTGAAATAATTTGTTATTTTTTTAAGTGAAGTCCAAACCAAACAGCTTGAGAAGAGGGTAGAACCTCAAAGCTCAACATTCAGAGCGAATCCAAAGCATCACTTTCAGGGGAGTAAAGGCCCAAAACAGTTTTTTGTGGACCACAAAATCTGCGAGCCGAATGTTCAGATATCTTTGTTCCTGTTTTGAGCTGCGTTGTTTTGACTAATTGCCTAACTATAAAACAGAAACAAACAAAAAAAAAACACTACAACCATGCATCGTTCTAACTATTCTCTTACATCATTTTCAAATTAGCTTTTCGCTTAAAAATTAAATTAGTTATTTTTTCTATTAAACTTAGAGATTTTATTTTCTCATTTAAGAGTTCTAGTAGGTGAAGTAAAAGAAGAAAGTTTAAAATATTATTTTTAGCAATATGTATATAGCAATGCTATAAATATAGCTGCTCAATGATATTTAATAACTTAAGATAACTTTGACTAACATTGAAAAGGATATGTTAAATATCAAATTAAATATATTATCCAACTTTTTTTTTAGATGTAAACTTAATTTTTATATACTCATTTTTAAACTGTTTTTAAATTATACAGAAAAAGTTATAGTTTTTATTTTATATTTTGTAAAAATTACAGAAAAATGGGTGGAAAAAATGTCAGAGCCAAGAAATCTCGAAGAAAAGCAACTATTAAAATTACCAAAGGTGCTAGGAAAAAACTAAAGAAATTTAATTTAAAAGAGTAAGAACTTCTTTAATACAAAATCACAGTATTCTTACCTCCAGTCTAAATTTAGTAAGTTTAGATTTTCCATGAGATGAAAAAATGGATTTTTATTGCTTCTAGAGATCAGGTAATTGATCTCCACACTTACTTGCAAGAAATTATGTTATAGCAGTGACTTTTACTTTACTATTTTTGCTAAGATGTAATAGTTATCCTAGAATTTCTTTGACATTACAAACTGAAAGAAAGGAGTATAGTTTTTTCAAAATCTTTATATACTTAATTTAATTATAAGAATGCGAACAAATAATAAGTATGTGCATTTATAAATATATTATCTTAATCATATATAGCAAAGAAATTAAGCATACACCATAAAGGTCTTCCATTAAATGTTATATATTTTAGTTCAACTTTACAAAAGCACTGGGATAAATCAAAAACTTTACAGAACAATTTAAAAGATCTGGGAATAGCTTATGATTCAAATGTAGCAATAAAGATAAATACAGGAAAAACCAACAAAAGAGTTGATGTGAGTATAATCAGTCTTATTTATGCAGTTAAAACATTAGTTATACACTTGTACACTCTGCAAAAGTTTATAAACTAATGAAAAAAACTCAAAAAAGAGATTTTATTTCTAATTCCTCAACATTTTTTCATTACAGTATCAGTATTTTGTTGGATAGCCAACTAAGTTGATAAGCACATCTTTGGGGATATTTGCCAAACAATCCGAAAGCATCTTGAATGATTCATTTTTATGGGTCAGTTTTTGGCTCTTCAATTGACAATCAAGATGTTCCCAAAGGTGTTCTATTGGATTTAAATCTGGACTTTGAGAAGGCCAGTCCAAAAGTGGAATTTTTTTCAAATTTAAAAAATATTTAACAGAGTTTGCACGATGCTTTAGATTGTTGTCTTGCTGAAAAATCCAACCACAAGGCATTTTGTCCTTTCCATGTGGCAGCATAACATTCTTGATTATATCTAAATATGCCTTCAATGTGATGAAGTGGACCAATAGAATCTTGACTGAAAGAGCCCCAAATCATTATATTGCCACCATCATGTTTAAAAGTTAGTATTCGATACATAGGAGCAAATCTTTTATATTTCGGATGTCTCAGGTACTTGATATCATAGCTACCAAACATGCAAAACTTTGATTCGTCACTGAATAAGACTTTTGACCATTCTTTTGAAGTCCAATCCAAATGATCTTTTACATATTTCATTCATGCTAAGCGATTATTTGATACTTTAATGGTTTCTTGGCAGGATGACAACCAAACAAATTATACTGATGCATGCAATATTTTGTAGTATCTATGCTGCACTTAACACCACAATTCTTGCTCAAAATACCATTTAATTTGACAGCACTTCTGCGGGGATCTTGATTTAATTGCCTTACCAAAATTCTGTCTTGATGTTCTGTTGTCATCTTTGGCCTTCCTAGACAATGCTTGTTTTTGAATGTCTAGCGGTCTCTATATCTCTTAACTAGTATGCTAATTGTTGATTAAGCCACATCATAAAGCTCAGAAACTTGCTTTTCTAGTGACAATTTTTTAGACTTTCATTATTTTTTTAATTCAATTTAAGTTAAATATTATCTCCAGTAAATTAGTTTAATAATAAAAGGTTTTTCTTACTGAAATTTTGATTTTTTTTAATGGGGCATGTAACTGTTTTTAAACTTTTGCATGATTTTGTTTTCAATAAAATTTGAATATCTTCCTTCCGTAACAAATTTTCATTTTTTGGAGTAAATTATACTATATAATCACTATAGAAGAGCCATTGTTAAAAATTCCATTCATTTTCAGTGAAAAGATAAAAATTTATTAAGAAAAAACTAGAAAATTTTAGCTGTTTATAAACTTTTGAACGTTAGTGTATGTATGTATGTATGTATGTATGTATGTATGTATGTATGTATGTATGTATGTATGTATGTATGTATGTATGTATGTATGTATGTATGTATTTATGTATGTATGTATGTCAAAATAATATTTACACAAAGCCACACAAGTGAAATTTACCAGGGTTTGTATATATTGTTTTTATCTAAGGATCTGTTTAGCATTTCAGAATTTTGATTTGAACATTTTAATAAATTTTTTTTCTTATTTGATATATATTTTTTTCTTATTTGATATATTTATTTTATTGCAATATTCAATTTATATTCCTAAATCAATTAATTTTTTATATCCTTTAAAATCTCCAGTCATCAAAAATGGTTGTGGAAGAAACTGTGATAGATGTAGACCAAACAAATCCAGTAATAAAAGGTGAGTTGATAAAAATGACAAATTTGAATATTTGTAAATTTTTTAAAGAATATTATTTGTTACATATTGAAGTATTGTTTTTGTTTCAGAATCCAATATTATTGTTTAGAATTTGAGAGACAAGCTGCAAATGGAGTTAAATTGGAAAGACACATTCCACCTGGTGAAGCAAAGTTTATCATGTCACTAGTTAAAAAGCATGGATCAAACTACAAAGTATGACTTAAGTTCATTATTCATTTTGTTAAGAACACTATTTATAACTAGTATTTACAACATGATCTAAAAAAATTGTTTTTGTTATGTTAACATAGTCAGGAAAATTTGTGAATTTGATTATGGAAAATAAAACTTTATCAAATAAAAGATTAATTTGTGTGCACAGCGCTGTACTATTGCAAATCCAACAAGTACAGTTGAACAACTTTTGAGGGGCTTCAAATGTTAAATAGATTTGGAAAATTTCTTTTATTTTAATTACTTTAATTTTCTATTATATTCATTTTTTAAATTTTCTTTAATAACAATAATCACAAATTGAAAGAAAAAAAACAGATGAAAATTCAATATTTGTTTAAAATTTCTTTGAATTATTATTAAGTTAAAGTTAATAAAAATGAATGCAATAAATTTTAAAAACTTTTTGTATGGTATTCTTTTACAACAACTCATCATTTGACTGCAACAAACCTTAAGAATGTTTCAAAATATACTTACCTATATTCAAGGCAGTGTGTAATTTGATATAAAAATATTTTAAGAGTTTTTTTCTATTTTTAAGGTAATATACAACAACAAAATGAATAAAAAATTGTTTGAAAATGAGACAGATTAGCAGACTTCATTTTTATATGAAAAATTTTTAATTTACACCAAATATTTATAAAGTAAAAGTTTTAAAAAAAGAGAAAACTTTTTATATTTGAAATAATGTGCCACTTTCAGAAAGGAAATTTAAAAAACAGAGGACAAAACTTAATTCTTTATAATAATTTCTAATAAGTTATTAGAAATTATTTTAAAGAAAATATTTTGAAAAGGATTTTTTTTTTTAATTTTGTAAAAAGTGAAAGTATTACATGTAACAGTTAAAGTATTACCAGAAGTATTATTATTTGTAATAAGGATATTATTGCAAGAGATAATGGTTAAGAAAATACATGAGTTTTAATAGATTTATAAATATTGAATAAAATATATTTATTTATTTATAGGCTATGGCTAAAGACAAAGAGAATACATACCAGCATACACCCAAGCAATTAAAGCACAAATGTGAATCTCTACTGAAGTCATCATTACTACCAAAGTACCAAGAAATGTTTCCGGAACTTTCATTAAGGGCAGAAGAAATGGATACTGACTAGAGCATTAACTGAAATTTAATTACTTAGTATTTTAGAGAGTAATTTTTATTAAAATGCTTTTAGTGTAAATTTTAACATGAAGATAGAAAAGTATTCATATTTGAGTTTTTTTCTTTAGTTTATGCCGTCTTAAGTAGAAGTTTACATAGACCAAATGATCTAGTTATTTTGTATAAAAGTTAAAGTTTTCAAAAATCTTATGCTATTATAATGATATTTGCATCTATAATTTTTTTTTTTAATTAAATATATTAAGTAGTTTAGCTATATTAATTGCTTATACAGCTTTGTTGCACATAATCACTTCTTAGAAAAGTATTTCAATTTAATGACTTTTGTCAATTATTCATTTTTTAGATGAAGTAATAACAGCAGTATTACTGATGGAAAGCATTCAAGCAGTAAAAAAAGAAGAAGAAAAATTGAAGAACAAATATGTTTGCTATAAAACTTCTATTTCACAAAGTCTTGATGATTTGATTGAAGAAATTAATGTTTTTAAACAAAGTCTCAATGAGGGTATTAGCTTTTTTATATATGTATATTTTTACAGTTAAAACAGAAATTAACTCTAAGAGTAGTTTTTGAGTAAACTTAAAAAATTTAAACAAACGTGTTAAAACTTAGATTAATTTCAAAAAATTTCCTTTTTCTTAAAACTTCAATTTTAGTTTTTTTTTCATTACCAATCACAGTTTTACAAATTTTTTTAAGTTTCAGAAATGCATCGTTTCTTAATGAATTTTGCTGAATTCAAGTTTATTAACTTTACTTTTTTTTATGGAGAGTTTACATTTTTCCAATTATTGGTAATATATAAAAAATGTGCCAAATCTTAGGTATGTATAAAACCATATACTTTTATTAAAATAATGGCAACAGTGAGTAATGAAATAATCTATTTTACATATTGATCAAGAAAAATAAAATAAGTAAACAAGATAGAAACTACTTTCATGTCATCACATTTTGACTATTGATGGTGATTGTAGATACATTTTGAAAACTCTTTCAAATTTTCATGTTTCTTTAGTTGTAACTGTATAAGCAACTGGGGCTGAAGGTAGCTTATGCAGTAATACAGATTTAAGACTTGTCTTGAAAACTTCAAAAACAACCTCTATTCATCCAAGAATATAGTTTATGTTGATGGCCAGCATATAGTTTATGTTGATGGTCCCATTTGAAGGCCAAGCTGAGGACATTTTGTACAAAGATCTTTATCAATATTTTTATCAAAGTTACACTCATTATCCAAAGTGTTATTAGAAGAAGCTGAAATGCTTTCAATTTCTGCTACAACTGTAATTTCTGGTCTTGTTTTTTTTTATTCTGACAGCTATATTACATGTTGCATCCTTTCCTTTGATTTTTTGTTCATCTGTAAATAGACATTTATACATAGGATCCAGATAAGCACTGGCAAGCATTACTTTATTTGTTATTATATTTATCTCTCAATTGCATTGAATTTTAATATATTTAGTTATGATGACATCATTTTTTATTAGATAAGAAATAGAAAAGAGCTTCCATTTCTTAAAAAACTGTCCAAGAGTTAAATCTTTACTTTGATTTATGGCCTCACACCACATCTGATAATGAAACTTGTGAATTTGCCATTTCAGAAAGAACAGCTTTTAGCTTTAACAAGCATTGAATTGTTATGCACATATTCACATACACACAAAAAAGTTGTGTGTGCATGCTAATTAACTTATGTTTATAACTAATTGTAAAAAGTTAGTAACTTACATTCTAGTTTACACTTTACAAATATTAACAACTTAAGGGAAGCTATAATAAGTAAAAAAGGTATTTGGTTATTTTTGTTGTGTTAAAAACTGATTTAAAGAGTAGTTTACTTAAAAACTACTCTCCAAACAGTTCTTTTTTTAGCTATATATTTTTATGAAGTGTAATGTGTTTTTTATTGGTTGTAATGTGTTTCTTATTGGTTGTAATGTGTTTCTTATTGATTGTAATGTGTTTTTTTTATTAATTGTAATGTGTTTTTTTTATTAATTGTAATATGTTTCTTGATATCTTGGTGAAGTTCCTTCAACTTATTTCTTATTTGTTTAGTCACTGACACCAGTTTGTTTTTAACTCCTTTGCAAACTCATTTACTTGCCTCAAGTGCCAAAAAAGTAAAAGATGTCACTAAAAAGGTTGCCTTGGAACATAAAGAGTTGCATGTATTTGTGTCAAAGATAGGAAAAGTTATTGATAGAGTGAGTTTTCACTTTTTTATGTACATTAACAAGAACTTTAATTACCATCATTATTACTTTTTCTTTGATATTCTTCAATTTTCCTTACACTTTTTTCCCCCTTAAATATATCTTTTATTTAACTATGACTGTAATGTATGTAAAGAGTTTTATTTAAAAAAAATTATTGTGAAGTTGTTGGAAAAAAATGTTTTAAGATTTATTTGTAGAATTTTTCATCTGACTTTTCTGGTTTAACGCAAGAAGGAATATTTAATGGTCAATCAAGGGAACTTTTAAATGAAGCAATTGCAGAACATCTCTTGAGACAAGGGAGAGTTGATATTGCTGAAACTTTTATAAAGGTAGTCTGCTGTTTTTTTCTTCTACCTAAGTGTATTTTTAAACTTAAATAACCTTGCTTTCTCTCAAATGTTACTTTTTTCACATGCTTTTATCAAATCTTGTTACAAGGAATCTGGTATTACCATGGAAGCTGAGCACAAAGATTCTTTTACCAACCTCAATTACATGTTAAATGAGTGTAAAGAAAAAAGGCTTGACTCTGCTTTGCTGTATGTTTTTGTTTATTTGGCAGGAGAGGTTTGGAAATAATAAATGCTATTTGCTAAATAGGCTCAACAAGTAAAATAAGTTTTCAGTAAAAATATTGTATAAAGAAATCTTTACTTAACATATTTCATTTTAAGCTTTGTCTCAGTGAAGAAATTTTTAAAACTCTTATAATAAACATCTGAGGGAAACAATTTTTTTGCAGTTTAATGAATGACATCTTTTTGTCACAATCTCAGGTGGGCATGCAATCACCATGACGAACTTCTAGCAAAGCGAAGCTGTTTGGAGTTTAAACTACATAAACTTACATTCTTAGATTTATTAGAACAGCGACGTTATAAAGAAGCCCTGAATTATTCAAAGATTTTTGCATCTTTTTCAGAGCATGCTGACGGTCAGTATTTCATGTTTTGTTCACTTCTAACTCTATTTTAGTTATATATTTTGTAAGTATATCAATTTTTGAATTTATATTTTTTTATAAACTTTTTTTGAATTCTATTCATTGCAAAGAATTTCAACCTTTGTTTAGAAATTAAACGTTTGATGGGGTGTTTTGCTTTTATAAACCGCGGTCTAGAGAACTCACCTTATGTAGACTTGTTTGATTCTACAGCTTTGGTTGATGTAAGCGATCATCTTGCTAAAGATGTATGCTCCTCCCTAGGTCTCTCTAAGCAGAGTCCCCTAGAAGTCAGTTTAACTGCTGGATGTATTGCTCTTCCGATTCTCTTGCAAATCAGACAGGTGATGCAACAAAGGCAGGTCGAAGGGATGTGGAGTTCAAAAGAAGAACTTCCGGTATCGAAGTTTTGATAGAATGATACATTTTATATATCTAAACTTTTGTAATACCTTTTTTTTTCTTTTTTAATCACAGGTTGGTTAAATGCTAAGGTTTTGTGTTATAATGTTTATTTAAAATTAAATTTTTTATTTGTAAGTAATAAAGTTGGCAATTCAATTACATGGTTTCAAAAGGTTCCGTGCTGTATATTCCTGAACAACTCTTTTGATGATTAATAAATCGATGATTGTTCTTTCCAGGTTGAAATCAATCTGGGTCGTGAATTTCAATTTCATTCTGTGTTTGCTTGCCCAATACTTCGTCAACAATGTGGCCGAAGTAACCCTCCAATGAGATTAGTGTGTGGCCATGTTATATCTAAAGATGCAATGCAGCGTTTGTCTCATGGAAACAAGTAAGTTTTTTTTTAAACTTAAAATAATTCTTTTGAGTTATTTCAAGCATTATTTAAAAACCTTTGTTTAAAAAAAGAATTTTTTATATATTAGTCTTTAAACTTTTTATGTTTTACATTTACTTTTTAAATCATTTTCTATCTGAAGTTAAGGAAGAGGTTAGGAAACAAATTCCCCCTCCTTCCCTCTCCCCTCCCCCTGAAAAAATTTTGATGACTTTTTCTTTTAATTCTGCTCTTTTTTCTTAACTCTTGCTAATTATTTTTAAAAGGTGAGGAATGAAATTATACTGTTAGCCATTATTTACTATCTTGACTGATATAGTGATATTTCTTTTTTCCCCTCCCAATGTTTCTATTAACTTTTATTAAGGTTAAAATGTCCATATTGTCCTCTTGAAATGGATCCGCGTGAAGCAAAGAAGATATACTTCTGAAGTTAAGTGTGATAAGAACCAGGATAATCACTTGGGAAACGCTAAGAGGCAGGATAATCGCTTGGAAAAGTTAACTTGGTGGTTATGGTTACTTCTGAGTCGTACAGAACCCTCTTGCGTGACACAAAGTAGCTGTTAAGTCAGCTTATTGCTAGCTTCATTTAAGTTAAATTGGAACTAAGTACAATCAGAAAAAAGAATAATAAATGCGAGGACTGAACAACTCGAAAGCTTAGACAAAGTTTGTCTTTTCGGTAATAAGTGGAGAAACCGTCTGTTTATCTTAAACAATCAATGCTCAAAAGATAATTTTGCTTATAATTGCAAACATGATGCCTAAAATTAAACTAGCCTTGCTTAGACTAGTTCGGTCCACCTCTCTCGGTATATTAGTTATAAAGTGCATTTTTCAGATTAATTAGGCTCAACGTAAAAAATTTTCTTCTAGAAAGTTCGCATTTTTAAAAAGCGTCTTTATTAGTATTAAAAAATGCTTACTAAAGCAAAATATTCACACTATGAAATTATTCTTTCTCTCTGTATTTTACTAGATTGTGTTACATCTTGCGGCATCTTGTGAACTTACTTTAAATTTAATGACATTTTGTCAAATTTAATGTCAGTTTAATTGAAGGTATAAACATTTTTTTTTTATCCTATCGTAGTGCCTTTATAAAGAATGCCGCAAGGCATTACGGTACGATAATATTGAACATGAAATATTTCGTGGAGGTTTTGTAATACCTTAAAGTTATTTTCTAAAATATTTTACCCAGAAACTAGTCCTATAAGCAATAAGTTCTGGTTGCAGAAACATGGTATATATTTGTGCATAAACAGGTCCTCTATATAAATGTACACAAACAGCTCCTTAACTGGAACTGTCATGCAAAACTAAACACGAAGAAATAAAAATTACTTATCGTAGACTTGTTATCTAAAATTAGTAACGTTGAAACTTGTGCTTCAAAAAAAAAAAAAAAAAAAAATTTAGAGAATTAAAGTTTAATTGATTAATAAATGATTTTATTCTCAATTTTGCACCATCTTGCATTTATTTTTATCTAAAAAAAAAACTTGTTTAATTCAAAATGTGAACTTAATTTGAACATCAAAAATGGTATCAATAGTATTAAACGCAGCAGTTCTTGATGATAAAACCCTATGGGCTTCTGCGAGTTCCCACGTTCGTATTATACCATTTTATTATTTTTATTATTAGAACTTATTTCAATCAATTATGATTAACGCTTATATAGAAATTTTTATTGAAATAACACAATTATTGATATCAATCATGTGAAATCATAAAGTTGTATTACTAAAAACAGAATATTACAATAAAGGAATATAAGATCTATTTATTTACACCAAGGTTGTTTCTACATTGCTTCCTCCAACGCGATGCAAGATGTCAGTTTATGAATGTGAGTTCTTTTGAAAAACGGCCATGAATAGTTGAGTAAGAATTTGTTGCTATGTACACAATAGTTTGGTAAAAAGTTTTAAAAAGAATTTTCTCGAAAAACTTAAAACACTCCATGTTTAAAACTACACGCAACCTTGTTTTGAAAACTTGACAATTCAGAGCTGAAAACTATAAAGATTTGATTTTTTTTTGCTAATTATGATTGTCTTTTTTTCAAGTATATATATATTTTTTTTTTCATTTTTGTGTTAAGACCGCATTTAGAACAGTCAATCAGAGCTGTATACAATAGGCACTCCATGGCCGTAGACAAGTGGGGGCTTGAGGGGGCTAAGCTCCCACACCTTTCGATTTGTATTGGACTTGCTACAACTAATAAAAAGTTGTTTTGTTCATGTAAGGCGTTTTTAGGAATCATTATCAGAAATCAGGAAGTTGATAAAACTTCTAATACCAGCAAAAAAACGCCATTAAAATATAGATCAGAAATAGAAACCAAATATACACACACACAAAAACTGATGAACTTAACATAATAGATAAAGCCAATAATTTTTGAAGCCGAAGTGAAAGCAGAAAAACTGTATTTGGACAATTTGAAAAAAATCTAGAAACTGCTGTAGTTTTTATAAAATTCTTATACTTTATAAAACTTGAAGTTTTTAAAAGTAGCCAAAATTTGGTTTCTGTTTCTGATCTATACTTTAATTTCCGAATCACGTACGCATTCGTAAATTCGTAAATTTTTAGGCCGAACTTTACTTCATATTATTAAAAATATTTTTAGGTAAAAATTTACTTAAAGACCTTCAAGATATCACATTAAAAAAGTTAGTGTAATACATACAGTATAGGCGTTACTACAGAGTTCCGAAGAGTTTTATTGTTAAGAGACATGTTATTTGCGTCTCTACTCTTTCTAGTTCCCCTCCCCCCTCCCCCCCCCAGATTAAAAAAGTTGTCTACGGCCATGCACTCTAACTGAATACTTCAAAGATAAAAATAATTATTCAATGACCTTTATAGAATTACCTGAAGATTTTGGACTCGTTACCACTTTTGGGCTTTGGAAAAGAAATCCAGCAAAATCTCCTCTCAAGGTTCTAGTAAATTTATGCACTTATTGCAGTAATATAGCAGGTCCATAACAACTAGAAAAAAAAAATCAATGCTGAATTTAATTGTGCATATTTATTAAAAAATTCGATGCAAAATTCGATTATAAAAACTTTCGATGCTGAAATTTTCGATTTTAAATTCAATTCAATAGTTTCATTTTAAAGCTTTTAAATCTTTAAAAAAGTTTAACTTAGTTTTTTTAATTTTTTTTAATAATAAATCACATGTGACACTATAATGAGCTTGTATGTAAATCTATCCCTAACGAGCAATGTTTGCTTTACAGAGTGTTATCAATATCATTACTACTACTAATAAAGATTTAATAAGAATCGGCCGCTGCAATTCTAATATTTCGCATATATTCTTAAATGACGTCAAATTAAAAGTTACTAACGATTATTACGAAAATTACTGATCATTATCACTGCCATTATTACGAAGATGATATTCATGCAAATTGGTTTAACGCTGATTTTTCTTTCTCTTTATTGCGCATCAAGTATGGCTATTGAAGAAAAGGTGCATTTTTTAAAATATATTCAAAATAATTTCTGAGTTTCCATTTTGTAGTTAATCATTGAGTAAAAAGTAAATGTATTCGCTCAACGAATGCGAACTTAATGCAGATGTCAAATCTTGATCAATTAAATTTTAAACCTTAATTTTTCACTCTGCTGCAATGTTTTCTAATATTTTATCAAGTTTTACTCTTTTTGGTATGAACATGAATTACCTTATTAGTAAAACCTTTCTTAAAAATATGACCGTATTAACTTCGGTTAAAAATTTCATTGAGCGGAATAAAAAAAAAAAAAAAAAGAAACGGGATTTGTACGTCAGAACCGTGTTAACGATGCTGATCCACTAGGCACATTAAAAACATCGTGAATAATACTTGAAGCTATTAGGTGTTCCTGATGTCTACTATAGTTGGATTTATTACATCAGTTAATGGCATGCAAAAGTTATTGCAAAACTATTTTAAATGTTCATATTTGCCAAAAAATGATTTTCTTACTTTTTCATCATTTTATTCTCGCAGATCAAAACACTGTGATGAAAATTTTTTTTATAATAAGAGAACGACAACTTTAATGAAAACACATAAAAAAGCTGTAAATGCTTTTAGTCAACTAAGTCGAAAGTATATAACCACCACAGTTTCGTATCTAACAAACGCAGAAGTATCAACATCACCAAATAAATCATTACCCAGTTTAAATAAAGAAGATTCCAAATTTCCAACGATTCTTGATAATAAAAACAAAATATTTGTTGGAGCTAAAAACTTAGATTATGACAAAAACCGTTTAAAAAGGCTGTTTTCAAAATTTGGATCAATTCATTCGGTGTTAGTCCCTAAACTAAAAGTTTATAATGAAAGTCCTAGTGATGATCAAACATACCGCTATGCATTTATTTTTTACAATCATGAAAGTAGTGCAAGGAAAGCTGTACTAGCAGGCTCAATTTCAGATGTAGCTAAAAATATTGAAATTGAAATTAAAGGTACAAATGTGGACCCAGAAATTCTGCGCTCAGTAATAATTCATGATCTTCCTGATTACATAAAAGCAAAGGATATTTTTAATCATTTCAAAGCCTTTGGAGAAATAGAGTTAGTTAACTTTGTGTACAATGCCACCTTAAATGTGTCTGGGGTTGTTAAAAACTTTGCTCTTATTGTTTTTAAAAATAAAGAAGATGCATCAAAGACTGTTGAAACTATTCATATCATTGATTCTGTAAGATACTTAGTAACTGCAGCCTCAAAAGAAGGTAAGCAGCGTAAAGACAGGTGTCGTAAAGTGCTTGTTAAAGGAATACCTCTTTCAGAATGTGATTTGTCAGTACTTAAAGAATACTTCTCAAAAATTGCACCTTTACAAAAAGTATTTATATTAAGGGATAGTACCACAAATATGCCAAATGGAACTGCTTTAGTTGAGTTTTTATCACAAGACGGAGCACAAAAAGTAGAAGATATGGTTCATGAAATTGCTGGCGTAAAAGTTCTAGTAAAAGCATTGGGATGGTCTAACATGAATTTGAATAGAAATTTCTATTCATTAGAAAGAGACACATCTATTGAAAAATTTGAGAAATAGTTTAAAGATTTTTTTTTATGAAAGAGAAAAATTCTTTATAGTACTTTAGCTTTTAAAAGTGAAACTGCTGTTTATATAAAATGAAAAAAAATTGTATTAAGTAGTTTATACATGATTCAATTTGCAAAAAGTATCAATATATCAGCAAATCAAAGTTAAAGAAACTTTTTTTTCTTTGCAAATTAAATTTAGTTTTCTAAAGATTGAGTCTATAAAACTCCAAATGCTCTGGGTTCCTAATACAACTTTATGTTGCAATATTTATATTGCAAATGAATAAGATATGTTACATAATTAAACTCTATGTTGACCATAAAGTAATACTTTTAGAAGAAGTATTTTATTGTAATTTAAAGATAATATCCTTTTTAAATGAAGCACCTTATTTAATCTCAATATAATTAGATCTTTTCATTCTACGTGTAATCATGAGGATTCATATAGTATTAGAATCATTTCTACAGAAAGTAAAAGTTTTATTTACCATTGAAAAAAATATTCAGTAGTTAGTGAAGTATTTCCAGATCTGATGTAGTTGACTCTGATAAATGAATCTTTTTCATGTATTCTTACTCATTTGATATATGTACTTATCATTGTATTTGATAGATTGCTGTCTAGAAAACGTTTTATTGTGAAAGTGATAAACACACAAACAAGAATCATCCCCAATGCCACTTTAACCTTGCTAGTAGCAAACTTGAAGGCTTTTTATTTTATTGCAATATTTTTATTTCCAAAATAAATTACATTTAATGTTTAAACTTTAAAAATAACTAAAATTAGCTGTTCAGTAATTTAAACAGCAGTTTGTTATACAAAAAATCAAGTGGTTCGACTTTCCCAACAAAAGGTAGAGACTTAATTTTCCATTTTTTTAAAAAAGGGTGACGGCGTTCGATTCCGACCAACATTTCGTTTTGCAGGTGAAATTCCCTTTCAAAAATCAAATGGGAATCAACAAAAGTTGCCTGTCAGTATGGATGAAATAAAGGATATGCTGTCTGAGTACGCAAAAGTTGTTAATTCAGAGCAAAATACAGAAACAGGTATAAACAGATTTAAGCCTAGACGTGGATTTATTGATCTTATGATTTTTGACATAACATGACTCAATTCGTTTTAAATCTTTTAACCTGATCAAAAAAAGGTTGTTCGGATTAATTAGGTAATAAAAGTATTAGCATAATTAGATTACCTGAAACAATAATTATGAAGAATAAGAATATATTTAAAAAAGTAGCTTTCAGCATCAAAATCTTTAAAAATGCTCCCATTGCTTTTTTCTAGTCGCTCCAGTTATTTTTCAAAACCTTGATGTAATACAAGATGAACGAGACGAAGAATCAATGAAGAATGTTTTCGATATCGTAGATGACGAAGTTAATGATTTGGCCGAAAAAAAAATCCTGCTAAAACAAATCAAAGAGCGAACACCGCCCCAGTTGCAGCTGAAAAAGACTGAGATACGCAAGTAATATAAATCTACTTGATTGTCTTGTATAATAAATTGGCTTCATGCTCATTAGAAGCAAATAACCTTTTGAATATTTTTTAATTAGAAAAGTTGTACAGGAAGTCGCCAAAAAGATGTTTCCGACTAATTCTCAAAACGAGATGCTAGCGGTAAGAGCCCTTATGAATCTGGAGCCAGAGCAAATATTCAATTCAGCTCGACATTGGGGGGTGATTGTTCCTAAGAAAACTGCTACCTCGGGTGAGTGTTTATGCAACAATACCAATTTACTTAATGGTTCTTAATCGAAAAGCTTTAAAAGTTTTGACGTATCACGTCTTGTTAAAATTGATGTCATGGTTTGTTTATATTTTAGGGGACAACCTCTCTATGCAACATCGAAGTAGAAGAGATTTAGGGTATGAATCATCGTACCAAACATTAGCAGATTATGCCAAAAAAGAGGATCCGATTGTAGACAAGCAACCAAATAAGCCGACAACAATTGAGCGCTTGTTAATTCGTGACGCTCTGCAGCGAAGTAAGAATTAACTTTAGAACTACTCAAAGCTCGATGTTTGTAGGTCCTTGCAAAAAGTGCACCCAAATAAATGTGTATTTGAATTAATTTTATTTAAGGCTTTGTACGTCCACCCTTCATGAATCCAACAAATATTGAAGAAAGTAATAATGTTGGAAATTTTGAGGTTCATAGATGGGGAGAAACGCAGAAGAACGTTAAAAAATCTCAAACAGGTGATCTTTATACATCTGAAGGAAATAGACTTGCTTTTGATAAGTCCGCACAAAATATTCTAGCTGGGGATAAAAGTCAAAATTATAAAGAAAGCGTCCCTTCTCAATCCAGCGACCGTTTCGACGGCAACATTCAAAATTCATTATATAATCTGCAAAACGGGATGCTAGAGGATCCGCTCCGAAAGAAGTTTATCTATACCCAAAATATCAAATTGAAAAATGATTTCGCAAAAATACCTACGGAACATGCTACAAGCATTGGAATGGATGAACACTTTTTTCAAGAGCCCTCCAATATGCACCAAGTTGACAATGAACGCAATATTAAAGATCAATATCGATTTCGCACTGTTTCACCGACTAAAGATTTTTTAGAAAGACAAAACTCTGAAGAATACTCACAAGAAAATACGGATGAGCAAAAATCTAGGTCCGGAATAATACCATACTCCAAGTTTAATTCTAACGAGCATTATCTTAAAAGAAAGAACGATCAAAGTTTACGACATTACGAAGATCTGGATTTACCAAAACGAAAAAACGAAATAGAATATGAAAACCTTTTAAATGCAGACGGAGAAGGAAAGAATAACATAAGAAACGACGAAGCTATGAACTATAGAACATACGACTACAATAATCACCCGTCTTTTGCTCAGAAAGAGATAGGAGAGCTTAACGTGAAGGAAGCTTCAAATATTCAAATGAATAGAAAATTAGAAGGGAAAACTTGGAACACCAATAAGTTTAATGATAAATATGGATCTCAACAAATGTATGTAACTAATGAAAATCCATATAAAAGTTCCAAAAATAATCAAGAAATTAGAGAAACATATGAGGACGGAAAATTAGGGCTGCAAAAAACCGAGCAGGGACCTTTTTATGATGGAACCGACAAGGAATATTAAAAATAAATCCGATCGTTAAAATTTTGTAAAACAGTTGTTACTTTTGTTGCAATAAAAAGATTATTTAAAAATATTTTTTTCTAAAAAATAGTTCAAGATTCTAGAAAAATGGTAGTTTCGTTCTAAACAACCTTTGAGTTTCAGATTAAAGTAGAAAACTGTATAAAAATAACAGTTCGAAGGTCGAAAGTTCAAAGCAATTTGTCAAGCAAAAATAACCAAAGGTTCGGCAATCTAAACGAGTCGAATTAAAACTAGTTTTAGCAACCTATTTTGCAAATGTAAACAAACTAAGTGAGTTTGTTTTACAACCAGAAAATATCTTAACAAATCTTGATACAAAGCAAAGTAACATTTTTGAGAACAAAGTTCCGAAGAAAAAAAATGTTTATTTTCTAATAATTTTATTTTGAAAATTTTAAAGTTATAATGCAATCATAGTTCCTTAGATACAAGGTCAGTATTATCTGTTAGCTCCTTTATATAAGGTCAGTATTATCTGTTAGTCGCACTTGTTGCCGGACCTTGAGTTGATTACGATAAAGTTTTAAGGGAAATCGTTTATACCAAATCTGGAGCTGAACCTAAATTCTTCACTAAAAAAGTTCACTTAGCTAAGCTAACTTTCAGTAATGTAACCCTATATTCCTCATTTTCAAAAAAGTTGTTCAAATTTTGAATATGCTTTGAAACTGATTAAACCTTTCTTCAACAGGAAATATAGAATGGTCCATCATCTGAGTGATCCATCCTCTGAGTGATCCATCCTCTGAATGGTCCATCGATGCATATCTGATGAAATTCGTCAGATATCGCTAGGGATGATGATCAGGTGTGATTGTACTTTTAAGACTGAAATATAATTAAATGTTTGAATAATTCGACTTCTTTTGTTCCTTCTTTAGGCATCTCCTATTCTTCTTTAGGATCATAAGTAATCTCAAAATGATCTGTCATCATAAATAATCTTTATCGTTTGCATCCTATGTTAGAGGGGTTGATAGGGTTTATTGAAACGCAAAATAAAAGTATAATGCAAAAAGCAAGGGTGAAGCCTAAGAGTGGCTATGGTTGCCACTATAGCATCATCAGAAGGAACTTTTGTAAAATAAAGAATTAATACTTTAACAAACATTATCAAATTAACTAACATTTTTCATGAAATCAAATCTTTCAAACAAAAACGGAAACCTTTTACTCACTTAATGACAAACAGGGCTGTCATCCATATAAATTTATAAAAGTGTTGGTAACATCTGCAAGTTAACATGACTAAATATTCGTAGTGTAAAAGTTTCGGAATTTTTTTAATCGGACTTATTAATTGCATCGGCGTTTGTAGTAGCTGTTTAAAAAATTATTGCTAGATCGTTAAAACGTTTAGCGTCGGGTGAAGCTGTCGGACATAAAGCATGCTTACATTGTATCGTATATCAATAAATACTAAAATGGTCGGCATTAAAAGCAGCAGCGGTCCTACTAGGAAAGCAATTCTGAAATAGTAACAGCGGGTAGCGCGTTTCGTAATTTATCTGGGGTTACAGATCATAAATTAATTTTTATTCCGAGCCCGTTCAGCCCGTTTAATTCTTAAATAACCAAAAGAACAAAGAAAAGTAATCCGCAGTGGAAATTTAAATATTCTTAAATGCTCAGATGTTATTTGATGTTTATTAACACAATTTTAATATGAGTATCGAAAGAGTTTTCATGGTCGTTTGTAAAAGTTTGTTTGAAACGATATGCGGCTGTTTTTTTTTCTTGTTCCTTTACTTTGTTATCCATTCTTTTGAAAACGCTACTCTTGAAACAAAATATCAAGTTTTTGTGTATCACTGGCATTAAAGTTTTTGAAGGAATTTTACCAAAGAATATATATATATATATATATATATATATATATATATATATATATATATATATATATATATATATATATATATATATATATATATATATATATATATATATATATATATATATATATATATATATATATATATATATATATATACATATACATATACATATACATATACATATATTCATTCTACTACATTATATCTTTTTATACTTTAGGTTTAAATGAATGTTTTAAATGAATTTTGCAAAGTTGACGAGTATTTTTTCTGTGATACTGTGTTAAAAAGGATTCAAGCATTTTCTGAAAAACAAGTTAAAAACAAAAAAGATTTTCTATCGAAAACAGCCAATTTAGAGAAAGCTAGCATACTGCTTTTTGATAAATGCTTGCCAAGAGGAAGATTCTTAATTCACAAATGTGCTGAATTGGTAGCAAGTGTGAAATCTGTATCAGTAGGTACAGAACCTGACAGAAGAGTAGTTATTTATCTAGATAATACCAAAGACAAGCTGATATCTGATCAAACAAGGAAAAGAAAAATTATGTCTTCAAAAGATACCAGGTAATTGCATTAGTTATATTTATCTTCAACAACATGATTTTTCTTCAGTTATTGAAAAAAATATCTAATTCAAGTAGTCATGCATACAAGGGTTAGATCTAGGTCCCTGTGAAGCTTAAAAAGTTGAAATAAATTGAATCAAAAGTTTTATTCAAGATTTTAATTACTCAAACTAAATGAATTGCATTGTAAACCTTTACATATGTAGATTACAATACGTAAAAAATATTTTTAATCTTCAAGTTAAGAAGATCTAAGTTCAGCATTATGTCAGCTATAAAAAAAGTGCTACTGACACCATAATTCTAACAGTATGTGTAAAAATGTTGTTTTGTGGGGTAAGTTGGCATACACTTTAAAGATAGGAAAGGAGTACATTATTAGGGATCAAATTTAACTACAATTTTTTTTTTTTTAAGAAAATTAATTATCTGTGTTACATAAAAATTACATAAAAAAATATCTTAGAAAAATAAGCATTATTTTTAAACTAATATTACTCAAGGTCATATCGTAATTAAAGTTATTAGATATATAAAATAAAGGGTCTCCATCTGTACCCAAAGCTTACATTGTACATTTAGATGTATCAACTGTAACAATGTCCTCAATTTTGGTGAGCTGTTATATTTGCTACATTTAACCTAAAATGACCCCTTTAAACTTGAACCATTTTTCTTGTAATTTGTATCTTACAGCAATAATATTTATTATAATATATTAAAGTAAATAGAGTCAGTTGATTTTTAATATTATTTTTTTAATGCTTTATTAAATTTTAAAGCAAACAAAAAAGTTAACCTAAATTGTTTTAATTTTATCAAGAGTGGTTCTATAAACAAAATAAGAAAATAAATATCTTTCAAAAAAAAAAATTTAAGATTTTTTTATGAGAAATATATACAACTGTTTAAAAAAACAAACAAAAAAACAGAGCAAAAATATAGAGTCAGGGTGCATTTTAGTATTTTGTATGCGCACCACAAACTTTCACACATGCACGAACATGTCTAGGCATAGATTCAACTAGTCTGATGCATAATTCCCTTGGAAGTTTTTTTCAAAGCTTTTCTAAGGCCTGCTGTAATTGTGCAACACTGGCTATGCTCTCTTTGACCAATCTCTTGTCTATCCAAGCCCAAATGTTCTTGATGGGATTGAGATCTGGAGAATGAGCTGGCCAAGGCATAATCATAATGTTTTTCCAATCAAGCCACTCTTGAACCAAGATTGCAGTGTGAGCAATTATGCCATCATGCTGAAAAATCCATTGTTGTCGTCTTCCGCGAAATGCTCTCGCTGTTGGCAAAAGTTTACTTTCAAAGGTCTCTTTGTAGTTGTACTGGTTAATTCTGCCGTTATAAATAGTGTATGACCCTGTTTCTTTACGGGAGAAGCATCCCCATATTACGACTGATCCTCCTCCACCTTGTATCCTTGGTACACAAAAATGCTCTTTGAACTTTTCACCAGCCAGCCTCTTGATGATTAATCTTGACTTGCGATTTATCACCTCAAAATTGGATTCGTCGCTGAAAATTACTTTGGCCCAGTTTTCTACAAACCAGTGAAGTCTTTCTCTACACCACTTTAATCTTTTTAGGCAATTTGAGACATGCAAAAGTGGTTTTCAAGCAGCAACATAGCAATCTAAGCCTTTCTTATTTAGGCATCTTTGTACAGCCCATCTACTAATACTACCATTACCAGGCGTATTAGTGAACCCTTCAGCAAGTTCGCGGTAAGAAATTTTAGGGTCTTGTCTAATCTTTGGATAGAGATAACTTTGGCCTCTTGAAGTTAGCTTTAAGGCCTACCAAGCCTTGGTAAATCTTTGACATCATTATGTAGCTCGTGGTTTTTCAACGTTGTTTGTACATATTTAAGTGAAACATTGCAAATTCGAGCTATTTCTCGTTGGCTTTTTGTTTTATCTTTTAACAGACCAACAATTTGCCATAGTACGTTGTCTGAAACAGCTTTTCTACCCATTTTGTCTTTTTACTTTACCAAATAATTACCAATGCAAATAACTAAAGATATAAAATTGATAACTTAATTTTATTTTCGGAAGAACGTTTATATAGTTCGAAAGAAATCAACCACCAAATTTTAGATCGCTCAGATAACATTTTGTGAGATATTTCAACTAAAGTTGTTAAATTTTAGTTGACTCTATATTTTTGCTACATTAGAAATACAGGTATGTTCTAATTGAATTAATAATTACTCAAGACTGGTTAACCTAACGAGTTTGAATTGTATACTATTCAGTAGAGAATCAATTAATTAACACAGTTAATACGCTTTTAATCATATTAATTTTTTGGTTTTAAAGATAATTTTGAAAAAAACAAGAATTTCACAAAAAACTAGTGACTATATTTATGCAACCCACTGTATAAATGGTTATAATAATTTTATTATCAAATCATTTTCAATATATTATTAAAACATATAATAAAGTATATTCTGTAACTTCATTGAAAGTAATAAAAGTAATATTCATAATGGCTTTTTAGTTATTTGCTTTCTATTTTTTTTTCCTGCTTTACCAATTTATCTAATTTTATCCAGACAACATTTTAATTTTGTTATTTTTTCCAAAATGATAAGTAAAAAGAAACTTCCTGGATTCTTTGTCTAATAATTGAATAAAGATAACTTTGTTACTTTTTTAGTTTTATAATCAAAATAAAATATGAAAAAATATTCTCTCAAAGTCAGTTACTTAAATGGCAAGTGTAAATTATTTTAGAATTGAGCAAAAAAGACCTGACAAAGAGATTTTTGTACCAAGATATAGGCGCATGGCAAATGCTGATTATGCAAAGCTTTTGTGTGATGTTGACACAAGTACAAGTAATCATAAAGTTGTAAATACAAAAGAGACATTTAAATGTAAAGAGACAAAATACCAAAAAGAAAAGAGAAAAAGACAAGAGAAAAAAAAAGAAAACACTTTTCAAAACTCTAAAGATGATACTAATACCTCATTTTGTGAAATTAGACAATTGAGTAAATCAGTAGATCATTTAGCGAATATCAAAAATGATCGAGGTGAGGAATTCACTAAAACAGTTACTGTATGTGATGGATTTATAAATAAAATAGAAAATGAGGTAACCACATCTTTACAAACTGAAAGCCTAGAGCATTCATCAACAAATAACAAGGATAACAAGATTTCATTAAATGATTCAGAAAAAAATACTTATTCAGAGTTCTTACATGATTTAAATAGAATTACATCTTTGCTCCATCATAGTACAAGTTTTATTGATATGGATTCAGAAACTCTTCAACAAAACAATCATGCTCCAATCCACTCAACAGATTGCAATTCCATTGCATTAGTTGATGTCATTCAAGAACTTATCAATGATATACTGAATGTTGTAGAAAATTTGCAGTATAATCCACATATTTTTGATGCAGCTGTTCCTTCATGTCAACAAACAGGTTTTGAAAATGAAATCAATTTTGATAATAGAATGAAAACTCTTAACACATCAATTGATTGTAATACAGAAGTTCCCAATAATAATGATAGTCAAAAAGATATTGGCTGTAAATCATTAAATGGTTTCTCTGCAGAAAGTGCTATTACAAAATGTAATAATAGTAAACAATCAGAATTAATTTTTCCCACCAAAATTAATAAAAAGCCTCAAAAGTTAAAAAAGAATATTAAAAAGCATTTTAATAATGAAATAAAATTTGAACCAGAAAAGCTACCTTGTGATAAAATTGCAACAACAGATGATCAAGATAAACTAGGAAATGATTGGGATGTGAATTGGACGGAGGATGGCAATTGTCTGAATAAAGATATCTTAGAAGTTAGTAGTTCTTATATTTGTTTAGACTTTTTGAATTGTGTTTTAATTATTTCTAGGTTGAGGAAAATGTTTGTAAGCCACGTTAAAACAACTATTTTTTATGATAATGGTTCAACATCAAAAGAGGTTCGCAAGTCTCCATCCAAAACCATTGGTCATTCAGAATAAGATCTGTCTTCAAGATTGAAATCACAACTATTGATAAGCTTAATCATTTCTGTAGGATTTGCAATACAACTGTATCTTTGCCTTTATCATTACAAATTGCTTTGGCAGCTACTTTTACATCTAAATTCTTTCTTGAAAAATGATGCAGCTCAAAATTTGTGATTATATAATTGACACAAAACTAGAGCAAAAACAAAACAAGTATATAAAAAAGCATTATTTTAATATGGCATACAAACCTTTTCCACAACCTAACATTTATTTACAAATATAAATTTTTGTTTTCCAAGTTTTTATTAGAGATTCTTCCTTCAACAATTATTTAGTTAATGCACTTTTTTTTTCTTTTTTTTTTTTCAGTTTTCTTCTTTGACTGGCATTGATAATCCAATGGTAGAAGAAGCCCAAATTATTGATTATTTACACTTTTCAACAAGAGAAATCAGCTTAGATGATGGTGGTGGGTATTTATAAAATGAAATTTAAGTTAAAATGCTTAAAGTTTTCTGATAATTATTGAAGTTTATGAACAATTTAAGTAAGCTTAACATAAAATATTGTTATTTGCATTAACAATATTAACAAAGCTTTATTTGATTGGTTATTTTAGTGAGTGGATGTGCATCAAATACATGAAAAAAAAAAAAAACTTTTAGAAGTAAATAACTTGATTTTATTAGAAAATGAATTTATTTGTTTCTTATGGTTTATTTGTTTTATGTTAAATTTTTACAATTTTATAGTATAAACTTACTTAAAGTTAGGTTCCCAAAAAGTTTCTTTTAATTTGTGTTGTGTTTTTTTTGAAGAAGAAAGAAAACTGTTTCTTGGTTGAAAATCAATCTTGAAGCTGTTTTTTCTATGAAGGTTTTCTTTTTAAAGGCTATTTTAAAAGTAATATTTAAAAAGTTTGACTTTATATGTTTGATCATTTAGAATTTGGACACATTGTTGAATTGTTTGATTTCTCACCTGTTTTAAAATCACAAGATATATTCAATGCTTTGAAAAGTGCTGGGTAAAAAAATTACAGTTTGAAAATATTTATTTATATGCTGAGCCAGTTACCCATTAAAAGCTTCTTGGAATAATTTTTTTTCCTTGAGATAGCAAATATTTTCTTAAATAAATTAAGTTTGCAAATATATATTTATTATCATTATTTTCTCTATCAGAAAAAGATTAACTGTAAAATATGTATTGGGTTGATTAGAATGTTTTTAAAACTTTAGAGAAAGTTTTAACCTGGAACTTTTAGAATCTTCTTACTACAAGGTAAATATAGGGGAACTCATTACAACTAATTAGATCTATTTACAGTACAAAATCACACTAATAACTGCTCACTTATTGATCTCTTTATGACTTAAAATCTGATGTGAATTCCAATTAGCTACATCCAATGATTTAATTAACATGTTGGTAAATGTTCAGGGTGTAAACGGTTTACTATCTTTGATCAGAGCAAGCTGGAGCTCACAGACCAGCCTTAAAGTTAGCAGATGTCAGAGAGACAAGTCTAAAACAAGTGAACTAAGAAATTTTGTTTTACCCATGGCTTAATAGATAACCACCTGTGAGCAATCAGCAAAGTCTGCAAGATAAACGCTGATGAAAACATTTTGCTCCTATCATAAAATGTACATTTGATTCGCTAACATAGATAGATAATTGACTGTTTAACACACAAATTATACTGGATGAAAAAGGACAAAGTAGCACAGGCGCAGCCAGATAAATGTTAGGTAGATATACATCAAAAAATGTTATATGGGATGTGCGTGGTATGATCCAAAGTCTGCAGCTGAACTCTGATAAATTCTCATCAATCTACCGAATTCAAAAGCTCACTTGAAGATCTACGAAAGCAGACTAGCTGTAGAAAGTCATTGGCAGTACTGAAAAAAAATTATATATAAAAGTCCAACTAAAGTTCTGAAAATATTTTAGACAACCCAATTGTTTAAAAATAACTTTGAATGACGTTCATATTCATAATCTTTCTTTTATGAATAGGATCGACGATTATAATATAACATGGGTAGACGACACGCATGCTTTAGCTGTTTTTTCGTCTCAAAAAGCCGGTAAGTTTTGAAGCACCCAATTGTGATTCTGAATTTAATTTTTTTTTTTTTTTACTTTATTTTGGACATTGTTTGGTTTTAGTTGTATATTTTGGTTTTAATGTGTGCCAATTATTTTGCTTGACACAGCCGTATCTTAGATAAAGAATCATACGAAATAAACGTGTTTTAGAAAGTATTTTTGGTGTTTTTCAACTTGCCATTAATGGTCTGTTTTCGTATTAAGGTTGTTCTTTTTCAGCTCACGAAGCAATAAAGAGTTATTCACCGATACTTCAAATGAGGCAAGTAATCAACGGAACAAGGCAATCAAAACTAAAAGCTAGAGAATTAAAAGGTGATTTTTTTTTTTTGACATCCTAAAGGTCATAAGGAATGAAAAAAGTTTTCAAATGCTTTCATTGTCGTAAAATATTTGCATGAAAAAGCACGTTTCCTAGTTTCTATAAAATCAGTTTCACTTTTTTCTTTCTAGACGTACTTTTGCCATTCAAGAAACGTCCTCCTACCACCGGATCTGTGGCGCGCAATTTAATTTCAGGGGCTTTAGGGATTAAGTCTAACCTAAGCCTGGAACAAAAAAGTAAAGAAAGGAAGTTGCTGAACGAAGCTCGAGGTATTTTTTAGGCGTTTCATTGAATAATAAACAATCGACAAATAATTGACAATTATGTTTTTTTTGTTTAACTTTTTCATTTTAGAACAAAAGAGGCTTAAAGCAAAGAAATTAATAGAGGTATGGGAAGGAGATTAGTAGTTTACTGGTCTATCTAAGATCTGGCTGTTGAAGTTGTTTTGGTTCGCTTTGCAGATTACCGTAATTATTTTTTCACCGTAATTATCGCTTAGCTGATTGCGCAGATCACGGAATTTAGTTTAAAGGATAAGGAATTCAATTGTAATAAATTATAACAACCTGTAATTTTTATTATATGTACGTTATTTAGTTTGTATATAGCAAGTGTTAATTCAAAATGTAAAATATTTAATTTTTATTTTAATGAATATTTATCTGCGTTATTCTTTAAAAGGTTTCTGAAAAACAATCGCACTAATTATTCCAATCTATTGGAATAATTAGTGCGATTGTGTTTTCACTGGAAAAATTTCTTTAACGCCAATGTAAATTGACCAAAAGAAAGTTTTTTATTGTTGACGCTGAAGAATCTACGGCATAAGTTTTTTATCGCTGACATTAAGTGAGGGCTGGTAGCAAGCAGGTGTTCTTTAAAGTTGATCTTTTGAATTTATCTCACTGTATTTGTCTTACTCATGTATATGTCTTATTATGAATTTATCTTATCATGAATTTATCTCACTGTATCTGTCTCACTGTATTTGTCTCACTGTATTTATCTCACTGTATTTGTCTCGTACCATGTATTACCTTTTAGGTTTCACTAAAGAGTCAAGCATTACAAAGAATACACAGCTGCAATCTGTTCATTGTAAAAGAGAATAATTTAAAAAAGAGATAAAAAGAAGGTTTTTTTTAAAAGAAGACTTAATTGAAAATGAAACAAATAACCGACTAGTTCAAAAGATAAACAACATAATTAGTAATTATTTTTGTGTGATAAAAAGATAATCATCAATTCGTAACAATCGCATAAATGAACCGTATGTTTACATAAATACTGGTTCTTATTAAGTACAGATCTTACTAAGAACAGAAACTCTTTACTCGTATGAATGAAAAATATTTTGGGATCAAGTTAGGCTACTAAACAAGAAAATGACTTTGGTAATATCCAAACATTTTTATTGAGCAATAAAAATGTTTGGTTATTTACCAGACAGTTACTTTACTGATGGCGGTCCTCAAGTAAGGTTTTGCATTACCGCACAGAATACTATTTCAGGGAAAAATGCAACGCGCTGAAATCTAAGATAAAATATTTGACTTGATGGCCATGCAACTATAATTTTAAAATTCAAATTATGTTTAAAAGAATTTTTATAGATATCCATTTGAATATTATAAGGTGTGATTATTAAAAGTTCCCAGAACCTTAAATTTATTCGACAGAATTAAATTATTTTCATTTCTATAAAATGACTTTTCAATTTTAGTCACTAACTGTTCGATAGACAAACAAACGACGAAACAAAGAAACTCACATGACTTTTATTTTTTACATCATAGTTATATTTATAAACTGAGTATGTTTTTTTTTTTTTTTAAGGTGAGTTTTAAAAGAATTTTTGATGTTCAGGATCTTAATTGTGCACCCACCGTTGTCATTTTGAATTTATTATTATTATTATTTTAAGAAATAAAAACTATTAGATCTATTTATTAATTATGAAATTTATTATAAATTGATTGTAAGAACTAAATCTCGAACAACATCAATTTTGAGATAAAATTTTAATATTTTCCAAAGATAAATTTTTAATCAAATACTCTGAAATAAATTACATAAAAGTTATTTACATTCCTTTGGTGCTTATAATTAATGTTCTCTTTCATTTGTAAATAAATAGCTTGCTGATGTTTTCATAAATGAAGAAGAGTTGTTATTTCACTCCATGTAAGAAAAAGGATTTATTATCAATGGACTCTTTATATAGTTATTTCATAAGGTTTTAGTGGATGCATAAGAATGAAGCATCACCTCTATGTCGTCATTCTTATGGGATTAGGTTCTCAATGTAACTTTATCATAACATAACTTAAGTTATTTTACTCAGGCAATAATTTCTGTTGTCGAATTAGACCTAAACGAAGCTGGTTTAAAAATTTGCCAAAAACCTTTCTTAATATCTCTTTGCTTTAGATAATAAATCACAGGATTAATGCAAGAATTCATTTGCATTAAGAACACAGCGCTCAAATAAAAAATTTGATGTGCTTCAATGCTGTAATCCAGTTTAATTAGCTCAAAGACCATCCATATATTTAAAGGAAAAATGCATGCAAAGTAGCATGAGATTAGAACCGTAACAGATTTTGCTAATCTTAGATGTTTCCTATGGTTTCTTAAATTTATGTTATGGAAATAATAAGCAGCTGATGTGGCTGACATGCAACTACCATCTGATGAGACTTTAGTGAATGATGAACAATTACCAGCTACAAATCGGCTTTTTTTACGTTGTAAAAACTCTCCTTCTCTTTTGCTAACTTCTTTGGTTATTAAAAAATAAAATACTGCTAGAGCAACCAAGGGAATTGTGTAGTTTATAATGCGCAAAATAAGATACGTTATCATACTAAATTGCTTAGCAATAGGTATTAATCCAGGAAATATCCAAGATAACAAAATGAGTAAAGCTGCTTTTTGATTTGTAATATACTGATTGTAGTTAGACAATTTCGTCAGTAACAAGTATCGATCGTATGACACCAGTATTAATGTTAACAATGACGAACCAACAAGTAAAACTACTATATGTCCACGAATGTAATGGGCAATACAATTTGATATTAAATCAGCGTCTAGAACTTGTGTAATTGTAAGTGGACCAAGTATAAATCCGACAAGCACATCAGCAATGCAAAGCGATAACAAAATATGATAGGATATTGATCTTTTTTTCATCCGCAAGATGATAATCAATACAAGAGAGTTGCAAACAGTTGCCAATACAGTTGCAACAGAAAGTAAAACAGCAAAGATCATTATTTTTGGTGGTTGAAGTAATTTTGTACGCCAGCAAATCATGGTTTCGTATTTCTTTCTAAAAATCTTTAGCTTATATTATTCCACAATTTTTATTGCTGTTTATATAAAGATAAGAAACTATTTACAATCTGCAATATAAGTTATGCAATATTTAATGGTGTGTTAGATATATAGCTCCGTTTGAGTTATGTAATATAGAATATTTGAATAATAATATTCAAATTTGTAATATAGGATGAAAAAATAATTGTGCTCCTTTATCATATAAGGTTTTCGGTAGGGGAGTCGAAGGTTTTGAGTAAAAAATTCGAGAGTTTTGGGTAAGGAATTCTTCTCTGTTGGAAATTTAGGTCAAACTAAACTAAAAAGTTTGAATTAAATATTTGACGATACTTCTTTATTTCTTCTTTATTATGGTTTTATGCAAGTACAAATTGCAAAGCAGAAATGTAGAAATACTTTCACCTTTAAGCTATTCCATCTTAAAAGCTTTCTTTCAGCAAATAAAAAAAATGGTAAACTGTTTTTAAGCTGATGAAAAAACATAACTGAATCAATTTTACATATTTGAAATTTTAAGTGTCAATTTTAAACTTATTTTGAAAATTTAAAAATTTAAGTGTCAATTAAAAACATATTTTGAACGCTTCAATTTAAAAAAATAATTCTAATACCAGAATATTCCAACATCAAGATGTTGCCTTATTTTTCAATTGATAGTTTTTTTTAAATAAGTAATAATCTAAAAAGACTCTATCTAATAGAGCTTATTATAAATTTATTTATTACAAAAGCTAAATCTTCTGCAGCATCAAAAATGTAGTAAGAATAAAAGTTTAAAATATTTATATATCATATAAAATAAATTTTTAATTAACTCTCTGAAATAAGTTCCAGGTTTTTCTGGAATTTGCTTTCTTATAATTCATTATTCCTCCATGTTGTTCCATTTCCACTTGAGAATAAAGTGCTAATGCGTGGCTCACATTGTGAAGAAGGCAAACTTGATTCCTTTAAATAAATCAAAAAGATCTGGCGTGTTTACTAATTATCGATTTGTTACAATTATAGGCTCAAGGTTTCCTCGAAAATAGTTAACTGGATGGACTATTATTAAAAGGTATTATTGCGGAAGTTGGTCTAGGGATAGTTATATCAGAACAACTCTGTTGTTAAGGTCAACCATGCCTAACTTGACTTATAAACCAGATTTCTAATTTAAGCTAAGAATGAGTAAACGGGACGTTCAATTGTTCAACACGAATTTTTTAGACTTTCAACTCTTCACACAAAACTTTTTTTTTTTTTTTTTTATAAATGGTCTAAAATTATTTTCTTTTTAAACATTTGATCTTGTATTCCATTAAGTAACTCAAAAAAAAAAATACTTTTAAGTTTCATTAACTACTGAGGAAATCCGCGACTGGAAGATGTTTTAAGATTTAAAAAATATTTTATCATTATTTTCTGCAGATGTAACACATAAAAATCATTTTAACGCTCGGGTAATTTATATTTTCTGTTAACTGTTACAAATCAACTCAGAACATGCCTCCACACTACCTTTATTCTTTTAAGCTTTTTTTTTCATTATATATATTTTTTCATTTGTTTTGAGAAAAAAAATTACCTATTTTTCAATAGGAAATGTTTTTTTATTCTTTGTGCGTATTAAAAAGCTGTTTAGAATACTGATTTTGTCATCATATCTAAACGATTGTTCATAGCAACGCATATAGCAACAACAACAGTTTGTAATTGCATCCCTTTTATCACCTATAAATAACATAAAATTTTATTGTATAAAATAAGCGAAAATAAAAAAGCTTATAAAAGAGATTTCACAGATAATCAAAAAAATAACGAGGAAACAAAAGCAAGTTCTGCAGGAAATTGTTAAAATCTAAATTTCTTGTTTTTTTCTTTGTTTCCGAATGTAGTAATCTTATAGGAATGATATCTCAAGATTTATATGTAGTTGAACAATTTTCAGGCGTTGTTCACTATACTCTTAACGTACGTACCTTAGGCAGAATCTTGAACAGAACATTTTTTTTTTAATCAATAAATTTTTGTTAAATCATGAACCTTTTGTTTACTTGTTAGAATGTTCAAAAATTTGGCAGCCGTAATGAAAGGAGGGAGTAATATAGAATGATTCTGCTAAAATTTTAGTTTTTAAACATGGGTTCTTTTCAAACTACAGTTCTTTTCTGTAATTCCCTTTTTGTACATTTTTTTTGCTGACTAAGCCGCTTAGTCAGCAAAAAAAATGTACAAAAAGGGAATTACAGAAAAGCCGCTTAGTAAGCGGCTTAATAGAACGTTTTCGATTTAAAACTTTTTTTTTTCATTCACATATATTTATTGTTCATATCATGGTTATAAAAGATTGAAAATAACTATAAAATAGTTTTTAGTTTTTTTTGCCCTGGATCCACCAAAAACGGAGATTTTCATTAACAACAGTAAACCACCAAGCCATATTATTGAGGCCATTAGTTGGTGTTGCACTGATGCAACGTAAAAATGAAATATTCTTCAAATGCTTGTATAGAAGAATCATTTTTTTATATGTTTTAGGTATCTAATGATATTTTCAAAATGGTAAACTGAATTTATTTACCTCAGCTTGATCTTATGATGGTAATAATCAAATTCTTAAAGTTGATAATTTTAATATTTCGAAATCACTGCAGAGTTTTTAGTTTTACCAATAAGAGATGACGTAACTTTATATACTTCTATTTAAGATTGGTGAATGGTTTATCATACAGAAAAATTGTTTTCATCTTTTTGAATTGTTTTTAATTAAAACAAGGGATTGCAAATGAAATTGTGTCAATCTTTATATTGATGGCGTATTCCTAAAAAATATTCTCTCTAAACTGTTAGCCTTTTTCTTCTTCCAGTAAATCAACATTGATTAGGCAGCAAGAGTTTTAGAACCTACTTATAGTGTATCTTCACTTTTCAGTTGCCAACATTTCTTCGCATTTAACGGTCTTTAGTGAAAATAATATCAAAATTTGCTAAAAATAAGAATTTTCCATGTTAATTAAAAAGCTTTACTGATTTTTTTTTTTTTTTTAATAAAGGGGAAAGGGGAAGGTGGAATAGAGTGCTCAAGTATCCCCAATGTGCAAGCGTTCGTGCATCCCCAATAAAATGTAATATATTATAATTTTATAATTCTTCTGGCCCACCAAGACCTAAAACCAAAAATTAAAATTTCGTTTCCGTAATTTTACATTTACTTAGTTTCACGGAATTTATTTATCAACAAGGGTTTCCATGAAATCAATGGATCAGCTGTTCTGCATAAAGCACTCTCTCTTTACTGTCATACCAAAAAAGGAAAAATAACAAATAATTCTACCTCAATTTCTATTTTCTAATATAACATATTCATAACTTTATCTATTTAAAAACATCATAAGTAAAGTAAATTCTTAGATTTTAGAAATATACTGACTATTAAAATTAATAAAAATTATCATGACTGCTTTCTCGTTACGAATTGTTGATGCAAACTATTACATGGAGAAACCTTTACAAGAGTTGGATTTATGTGTATCACAGTTCCGTCAAACTACAATTTATCATGTGCCTGTAATACGTATCTTTGGTACAACACCTCTTGGGCAAAAATCTTGTCTTCATATTCATCAAGTTTTTCCATACTTTTTTGTTCCTCTACACCCTGGTGTTGAAAACACAGTATCATTTTGTAAGCAGTTTGCAATGAGTTTAGATTCAGCTCTACAAATATCTTTTGGTAAAAGTATATCGCAACAGCGTCAACATGTTTATGATGTTAAAATTGTCAGAAAAAAGTAAGTAATAAATAAAAGACAGAAATTAAGAGATGCTCACAGAATCTGATTATTAAATTAAACAAGTAATTTATACAAATTAAGTAATCGTGAATGGTCACAAGCTAAATACCTAATACTTGGTTGGCATGCCCTTCATTTGTTTTTAATGCAAAGACCCTTCTAGGCATGCCAGTGTGAAATTAACAAATATCATCTTGAGGAATTTCTTCCTATGTTTCATGTAATAATCCTAAAACTTTGGTCTTAGAAGATATCTTCTTATTCTTTTTTTTAGAAGCTTTAGTTTAATATGCCACAAAGGTGTTAAGGTTAAATCTGGGACTGAGTTGGCCACAGAAGTTTATTGATCCCATTTTGTCTAAACCAATATTGAGTTGGGTAACATGGAGCTTTGGTTTGGCTGCAGTCTTTTAAATCAAACTCTTGATTACAGAGTCTCCATACCCATACTCTTTCACTGTCGGGAAATAATGCAAATCTTGACTCACCAGAAAAAACTTTTCCAAAAGGTCAAAGGTCTCTTCACCATCTCATGACAACAATCTTTTTTACACTTGATATTAGCTGGGTATAGAAGAGGTTTCCTTCTCGCACCTCTACCATATTAATCCAATTTGTGAAAATACCTAATAGGTGTTCTTTGACTGACATCAGCTTATGCTGCTATGTCAGAGGCCTTAGAACATGGATCCATTTCAATATTTCTTTTGATAAGATGCAAGGTTCTTTTAAAGGCCCAGGGTGACCTAGATGAGGTTTTATGTGCTCTTTGCCTTCTCTGGTGAATTATAATATTACTCTATTAACAGAAGAAAGGAGTGTTGAATGATTTTCAGATATTTTGCAGTGACTAAGAACACCTTCATGTTGACCCATGATATGTCCTCACTGAGATTTGGATAGGTCTGATACTTCTTTGGTCCTTGGCATGTTGCAATACTGTTATATGGAATTTTAGTCAAATAATCTAAATTGATTTAACAATATTACTACTTGTAAATAATATTAATCATGAATTAAAAATAAAAATAACATTTATCTTGGTCTGTGTGTATATTGTTATGTGTGTGTATTAAACCTCTTAATAACAAATATGACATAAGAGTTTCTATTTAAAAATCTTACAAAATAAGTCATTTATTAAAAAATCAAGAAAGCAAACCCAAAGTAACAGACAAAAGTTAATCTTATAAAAGTATTTATATGTTATAAATAGAAAAGTTGTTAATTTCATGTTTACTTTTGTAACAATGAAATTAAAAAATCCTAAGAAATAAAACAATTTAAGTTGTTTTAAAGAAGCTTCATCAAAATTCTACTTTCTTTCATTCATATTTGTACCCAGATTGTGTGTGCCTTATGAGTAAGATTCTATCAAAGACTATATTTAATATAACTCTTAAAAAAAAAAAAAAAAAATACAAAAAAAGAAAAAGAAAATAATAGTATAGTTGCAGTTAGCATGAATATTAAAATGTTTTAATAATATTTACAAATTATTTTAATATAAGAAATATGAGTTAAATCTTTTAAGTATTTTATTTTTTATTTTAGACCTTTCTATGGCTACTATGAAGGTGAAAAAGATTTTCTTCAAGTTTTCTTATATAACCCAGGTCATGTTTCATTGTAAGTACATTATTAGTATATAGATTCAACACTTGGGCTTCTTCCAAAAGATAAATTATGAAATCAATAATATATAAAATTTTTTTTTTAAATTAAAAGTCTAAAATTATATTTTTTCTGGTTTTAATTTTGTATTTTTTGGTTAAAAAATAGGCATTTATTAAAATTAATTAAAAAGTCTATGAAGTTGATGCTTATAATATCCTTTTAAAAAAAAAGATAAGTCTATGAATTTAATGCTTATCCAAAATAGGATTATCCAAAATTAAAAATTTAATAATTATTGTTGATGATAATAATTAATATGATTTAATAATGATAGTTATTGATTAATAATAAATTATTAATAATATGTAATAAATTACTAATAGTATATATTAGAAGTTAAATAGTAATAAATAAGAAGTAATAAGGTAATCATAAGTTAAATAATAAAAAGAACAAAATAATTAAGAACAAAGTTCAAATTTTCATGTTAAACTCTGCTATTTCCAATCAATTAAATTCATATTTACACATTTATAGTTAAACATTAATCTTGAATCTTTGATTAATGTAATACACCATCTTTACTAAGTAATGTACTTCACTTTATATTATCTATTATTTTATACCTTGTGTATACTCTATACAATGAAGTAAGTCTGTTTAGGTTTAAAGCATACACGGAGTGAACTTGTAATATAAAAATCTAAATTATTTTTTCAACTTAAACGTTTTTAAAATCAAAATTGAACTTTGAAGAAAACTATCTTTTAGCCTTGTTTTCCTGAATTAGTTGGTATATTTTTAAAATTTGATTTTTTGATTGATTAAAATCTTTATATATGAAACTTCTTAAAAATATTAAATCTATTTTTAAATAAGTATTAAACCTTTTCTTATTGTTTAGATCTAGTGATCTTCTTATAAATGGTTCTGTAATGAATCAATTCTTTCAACCATATGAAACACATATTCCTTTTATTCTTCAAGTAAGTATATATGTTCCAACTTTTCATCACTAAAGTTTTATAAACAAGTATTTTCAATGTTGTAAATATAGATTAGGTTGTTATGTGTAGAAAAGGTTTTTCATTCTTTTTTATTTAGTTTTTCATTGACTACAATTTACATGGAATGAACTTTATTCATCTTTCAAGTGTTTTTTACAGACCACCTCTACCCAAAAAAGGTTTTAATTTGCTTGGCAATTTTTAATTGAAGTTTTGATATATTATTTTTGAATCATTTTATATTAAAATCTTTCTCAATCCCAAGTTGTAATCTTACAGTAGTATGCTTTGATTTTATCAACATTCTTATTGTCATTTTTAGAACTTTTCAAGTTTTAATTACTTAGCATAGAGACTAAATATTCCATTATTCTGTTTGTATTTTTTCACTTGTTACAATAATAATAAATAGAAAAAGTATGAAATTTTTTAGCTAACTTCTTTTTTTTTCATAGAGTTGACATCAGTTATAGCTAGTTTGAGTCCGCACAGTTCTAACATGTGTCAGTCTCCAGGCAAATTAAAATCAAACTACGATGTATTTAACGAAGAGAATATTCCTGAGTAAGTTCTTTATTTAAGTCATTGGGTAGTAAATATATATGACTTTTTGACTAGTAAGTATGTATGACATTTTTTATGTATGTTTGATTTTTTGACTGTTATATGTAAATGCAGTTAATTTTTTAAATTACAGTTAAAGTTTAACTCTCTATATAAACAATTTTCTATCAGTTTTACATTATGCAGAACATTTAAATGAATATTTGCATGCTATTGAAAGGTTCTATTTTGTTTTAGATCTTTCTGCTTACGTGTTAAAAAGCACAGTACCTGTGCCCTGGAAGTTGATGCATTTGAATCTGTTATTTTAAATAAAAAAAATATTATGGGTAACAATTAAAAATCTATTAATAGGCAGTATAAGCAATTTTTTATCATGCAAGTCATACTGATTATTTTAAAAAAACCATGAATATGGTTGCTTTTTATATTTACACATAATTTGATTGAAAAAATTGATAAAAACCTTAAAGTTTGTTTTGCTTCAGAATTTTGTAAATCTGTAGCAAAACAAACTTAATTTTTGTAATCTATGTAAAAATACTAATATTCTCACCATGGATAAAAAATCTGATTTTCTAAATTATGATTTGATTTTACCAGGCAAAGAAAATTATATCCCTATGTCCTTTTATCAAAAGTAGATTTAATGATGAATTATGTTTCTTTGAATTTAGAATAGCATTACAATATCTTTTCACTAAAGTTTTTTTGTACATCGAAGGAATGTTGAATGAAAAGAAAGTATATTTTTAGTTTCTTAAAAAAAAAAAAGAAAGAATTGTTAAAACATATTGTAGTTTGGTATGTCATTTGTGTGATTAACCAATCAAAACCTTAACATTTGAGTTTCATGTTGATGCTAAAGGAGTATGATGTCAAACTGATTAAATAACTTGTTAATGTAAAGTGATGTTATATCAGTTATTTATGTTTAGAAAATATTGGGACTAATCCTGGCCTAAATGAATTGTGGGAAGATGAAAAGCAAAGGCTTAGAGATAATAATGAAAGCTCTATAATTGAGCTTAATGAATCACAAGGTATTATCTAGCTATTTTGTTAAGTTTTTAATAATTTGACATTTTGGAGTTTTTTGAATCAACCTTTACCTTTTAGTTTGATTTTCTAGTAAAAATCTGAGCTGATAAAAGTTTAGTTCTTGCCAACAGTCCTAAACTAATTGATTCAACACTTGTTACTGAAATACTTTTAAAATTACTTACTAAAATACTTTTTAAAACTTTTATGTTAAAACTAACATTTAAATGAAGTTGAATTATTCAAATAAAATGTTTACAATTTTAAAAAATATATAATGTTTGGAATATCATGCTTAAGTTATAAAAAGTACACTTTTACACTTTTATTATTAGCATAGTTTTTAACACATTTAATGTGTTAAAAATTATGCTAATAATATAACATTTTAAAAAGTATACAAGTAGTTAAAATATTTTTATTACTAAAAACTTTTAAGTTATATAAATAGAACAATTAAATGTGAAAAGAAATTGCTGGAAATGATAAAAAAAAAATTCAAACCTTAGTAAAACTGTTTTTTTTAGACAGAGAAGGATTTATAACAAATGATGAAATGGTGAGTGTTGGAAGATTGAAGGATATCATAGAAGAAAGAAGACTTCAGGTGTAAGTTTGCTACGTTTTATAATTTGCAATTAGTTGCATTGTTATAAGTGAATAAAATCTAAACAAGTTTACCTAGGTATGTCAGCAAATATAAAAAATGAAATATTTTTAAGATTTAAAAAAGGTACTAGATATTTTAAATAATAGTGCACTTTGCATACCTTTTTCCTTTCATTATCTGGCTGGATATTAAAAAAGCCATGTTAAGGTGCATCATTTGTTTTAATTTTGTATTTTGTTCTAATTTTTAGTTGTGAAGTAAGAAGCTCTTCTGAAGAAGATTCCCATTTAAATAGTTTGTTTTTAATTTGTTTTTTCTAATAAACATAATTTTAGTTATATTATATTACTATTGTTTATGCACTGTAATTACATATTTGCTTTTAGCCCTAATGTAATTATAATGCTTTTCATAAGTTTAGGATTTTTGATAAAAATTATGTAAATAGGGAGTGACAGTTGATTTTTCCTTTTTCAAATTTATTTTTATTATTAATACACAATTAAATTCAAGGTACATGTCATTAAAGATCATGGTTGTTAATATTTTTATGAATAATTTTTCAACTTCAAGATAGCAGAGATCCTTCTTGGCATTGAATTGTAGATATTTTTACATACAGTTAGAGAGATAAATATCTTACCACAAAATTTTATTTTGAAAAATAAACTTTGGTGAGTTATTCAGAAAAAAAAAATTTTTGATGAAAATTTTTATGATTATTCTGAAAGTAAATTTAATCAAGATTTCAGATAACAAAACAAAATTAGGTTAATTAACTTCCTTTGCCCAAAATTTAATGATTCCTTAGGGAGCGTTGAAATCTTTACAAAAGATAATTATCTGAACATAAACAATGTTCTCTGAGTGTTATTTAAAAAAGATTTTTTAGCAATAATTCAAGCCATTTTATCAAATAATGAGTAACCGCTAATAATCCACTGATATTTTTCAAAGCTATTTGGTTTTTCATTGAAACCATCAAAATTGGAGTTAAAACCAAGGAATGGTCACATGCTCAGCACAACTTAGTTATTGACTTGTTGAAACAAAGTAAAATATTCTGATGAGTACAAGAAGTGACTGGAATTGCATTAGGAACCATCAATGACTTGGTTAAAAAACACAAAAGATTTGGATATATGAAAACTCCCCCAGATCAGGATCAATGTGCAAAATGACCCAGAATTGATTGGCTATTGTGAAGATGGTGCAGAAAAACTGATTTTTATCAGCACCAAAAGTATCAAAAATTCTTTACAAAGAACTTGGAATTCAAGTGAGCCTATTTACTATTCAAAATCGATTGTAGGAGATTGGATTTAAAGCAAGAGTTCCACACAAGAAACCATTCCTTTCAAAAACCCATCAAGAGCAAAAACTCACATTTGCTAAGTAACTTTTAAATAAGCCATTTTCATTCTAGAAGAAAGTTTTGTGGCTATTAATAACCTGTATCAATTTAAGTAGGTTTGTAAAAAGCCTGTGGCCTTATTAACTTTCTAATAAAATTTTATAAAGCTTGAAAAATTACCAGTTTCCTTATGAAAAAGCTTGTTACAATTTCTGTTTTTTAGCAAATGAATCTGACCAAAGTCTCGTCAATATTCTTTTAAACATGGCTGAGGAAGATGTGCTATCCAATACTCCTTTATCTGAAACAAATTTAATAAATAATGGTTAATTTTTTTACATTTTTTTTATTATCAACTTTTTTCTTTACAAATCCACATGTTATGCATCTCACTAAATGTCTGAGTTTCAATTTTGCAATTTTTTATATTATAAGATAAATTATCAGTTAAAATGTCTTTAATGAAGTTGATGTGAAATGTTTTTTTATCATTCATTATTTTTTTACATAAAATTTTATAGTTAGTTTTATATCTCAATTAGGTTTGGATCATGAAGAAGACACAGAACAAGAAGATGAGGAAAATGAAAGCATTCTTATGTCACAAACGGTGAACGACATTCTAAATAACTCAGATCTTGTGTTAGTATTTTAAAGTAATCATTAGTTATGAAATGACAGAAATCACGGAAGTATCTCATGAAATTTAAAAAATATTCCTGATTCCTTGAGGCTCAATTTGCAGATTGTGGCTATTATTTCTTATAAACTTTCCTTTTGTGACCATTACTTTAGTAATTTGAAATTCATCAGTTTCAAAATACAAAATTTATAAACTTCAAAATATCGCAATTCTGAATAAATTAAGCAAGCTTGTATCATTTCATTCACACAAAGTCAGAAAAAAAAACCTATAATAAATGAACATGTAATTATACTTAAGTAATGTAAAAAAATATACTTAAGTAAAATATAAAAGCAACAAAATGAACCTTAATTGTTTTTCAATTTTTATGTTTGTAGTGTAAATTAATTAGGTAAGATTTCATTATTCTGATCAAGAAAAAAGTTACTGATCTTGTTATGTAACCAAAATTTATAAGAAGTAATAGCTATTTTCTATATTTTTAAGCCAATGCAGTTCAAAAGCACTTACTAAGGAGAAATACTAATAAAAAAAAATAATAGTAGTAATAACAATCATGATAGTAAAAATTGCTTAAACATTTTATTCTTAAAGTTATTTTACTTGATAAATGTTACCATCTACTGTCTAATACAAGTTCTTATCTAATAGGTCTTGTCTATGGAGTGAATCTTTCCTTGATGACCAAGAACATCAAACTGTAGAAATGTTAGATAATAAGCAATTAGTTAAATTTGAAAATGATGTTTACAAAAGTTCTGGAGAGAAAATGGATGTTGATAGATCAATAGTAAATAAAAATTTTTTAATCCCTCAATTGGATGGAAGTTCTGATTTATGTTGTCAAGAATCATCAAGTGAGGAATTTCAATCACCTTTAATGAAGAGAAAGCGCAAACGTTTAAATAATCATAAATCAAGGAAAAAGCTTTCTTCAAGCTTTTATGTTAATGATAAAACTTTTGATTGTTGCACAGATTCTTCTTCTCACATCACAGGAAATTCATCAATTTGTAATATTTCAGAAAAAAATGCAGCAAACTCCTTAGAGAGTAATGAAAAAACTGTTTTTAAGAACTCAAAAAAAGGTATTATGTTAGAAGAGAATTTGTTTACCCCAAAAGTTTATCCTAGTCGTGCTAGAATATCTAATGTTAAGTTTGCTTTCGATAATTTATCTGATGGAACTGTTCTCAGTTCAAAAAGTGACAATTCATGCTCTAAATTTAGCCCAAAGATTGTCAAGAAAAAAAGACCTGCTAAATTAAGTAAGTCTACAAAAAAAACACAAGAGCTTTATAAAGATGCAGAATATATACAGAAAAAATATAATTTGAAATCTTGTCAAGTTGTTTTGAACAAGCCTGATAATGAAATTTTTCGTATACAGACACAGAGTTCAAAGCCTAAAAAGTACAAAACTAAAATGGAAGACAAGTTAGTTTCAACTACAAACCACTTTTCAAGCAAGCCTCAAAGATACAAATCAAGCCTCATTGATTCTAAACCCAAGTTTAATTTACAAATACCAGTTGATGGTATACATTCTAGTGCTTTTGATGTTGAGGCTAATGAAGAAGCTTGTCTCATCTCAGAAAGCTCTTTTGAAAGTGACAGTTCAGAAAACTGGCCAAAACTCACTGGTGTTACAAGTTTAACTCCATCAAAAATCATTAACACTTCAATAGAAAATTCTTCTTTAACTTACCCTGAAAATGACTTATTAAATTCAATGCAGTTATTGAATAACTTACCAAACATGACAATTGCAGGTTTAGATCCAATTTGCAGAACC